>NC_048228.1:24086314-24258714 GCF_002007445.2 Ailuropoda melanoleuca | reverse complement strand
TTATATATATATAAAATTAACTATATATGACAGCACAAAGAGAACTTCAATAAATTTCAAAAAGCAAGAACAGTAAAGTTAATAATTTCAGATCAAAACCCATAAAACCGAACATACAACTAAATCAGGAACCCTACCACTTGTATAATTTAGTACAAAAAGTAACTGCAGAAATACAGGCTAAAAGCTATGATAGCTTGAAATAAGACAATGGGAAGAAGAAACAATCAACTGATAGAACCCTGTGGTGATTAGAGGTGGGAGTTGAAGGAGATGGAGGTGTTTCTAGAAATCCCTAAGCTTTTCACTTGGGAAATGGGCAAATCATATCAGCACTTTTACCTTTGGGAGTATATTAGAAGAAACAGCTTTTGAGGAAAAAATGAGTTCATTTTCAGTCAAGTTGAGTTTGAAATGCCAACTAGACTTCAGTGGGTAAAATTAGAATGTACAGCTGAATATATCAGTCTAAGTCTCAGGAGAGAGATAGAGCAAGACATGCACATTTGGAGAACAACTGTGAACGCTGCCTAAGTGACCTTCGGATTTAGGTGAGATTCCTCAGAGGGGCTTTGAGTGAAAAGATAAGAGCACCCAGGAGAAAGCCTTGGGGTTCATGAATGCTTAAAGAAAAGTAGAGGAAAAAATTTAGGTAAGGAGACCCAGAAATATGGTTCTCCTTTCATAGCATTTATCATTCTTCTGGTTTCATATCCATATCTCCTGCTATACTCTAAGCTATGTGAAGACTGGGACCCATGTCTATAATAATCACTACTTTATTCTGAGCCTGGCAAGGGCCCAGTAATAGTAGGAGATCAATAAATATTTGTTGAATAAGTGAAATAATGCATTTATCCAAAATAATGCTTCCTTTGAACCCCTGTGTCTCTCCATTCCCACTCTATGAGTGAATCTGATCTTTTACCCCTTTCTCTTCTGTACATCCAGACTTCTTTTTGTTAGCTCCTCTCTTTGTTCTTTGGAAAATCTAAGAAAGCATAATACTCATGAAATACCAATCTTTACAAATACAGTGACCAAAAAAGAAATTCAAGAACTAATACTGGGTTCAATGGGCCCTGATGGTATACCATGGATATACTAGCATCCTGATACAGTGAACCAGTACTCTTAACCATTTTCATGTCATATGACCCACAGAAAATAATACAGCACACTGGGGTAAATAGAAGTGTCTCACAGGAACTAAGGCGAGGCTGCCCATGGATTGATGGAATTAAGTGCGTACATAGACCCGTTAATTATCTGTAATGCACAGTTTGGGAACCTTTACACAGCTCTCCTGTACGGTTTGCCCTCCATTTTGAATATCATTGTTTCCAGAGTGTCACAAGATTTGTGGCCAGATGCTCACACCACTTATTCTTACAGACTATAAGGCTAGTTCAGAGAAGATTGCCTAGGCTTGACTCTGGCTCTGCTACTCACTAGATGTGTGATGTGGGGCAGGTCACTGATCCTCCATGTTCCTCAGTTTCTTCTTTTATAAAATGGGATCCTGGTAGTACTCCATAGGTGTAAAGATCGAATGATCAAATGAGTTAATATACCTGAACTCTGTAGAATAATGAGAAATATGTTATAATGAGAAAATATGGTATTCTTATAAGTTAATCACTTAACATAAAATACTTCATCTTGCAAAAAAAAAGATTCACAACAAGAATCTGGACCATATTGTTTTGCTAAAGGGAAGAGTATTCCCTCATCTTTTATGATGTTTATGCACAAAATTTACCTGATATAATTTATATAAGGTACTTTATAAATGAAAAAAATCCTAGAGCGGCTCTGTGCACAAAGATAATTGGAAGGAAATACATAAAGTATAAACAAAAAAATTCACAAAAATAACCACTCTTATTGGTTTTTACGTGTAAAAATAAAAATGTTTTATAATTATGGAGGAAAGAAGATGTCAATCTTCTCCAAAAAAATTACTCATCAGTTTTCAAACGCATTGCATTTTTCCAATGCAAATACAGTTTAAATCCTTATTAAAATTTCTACCATAGCTGTTTTTCACTATCCCTTTATTCTTAATTCACAATTTCTTTGTTAAATGGTCTAAATATATTTTTTTAATCAAAGGGGTCCATTGGACCAAGAAGATAAAAACTGATGTCTCAGGATTAAACTCAGGATTTAAGAATGAGTAGACTCAGGATCTTAAAGAAGAGAAGGAAATGGAAACATTTTCTCCTTGGGGTTGATTCTATCAAAGTATTCATTATATTAAGCAATTTGATACAAGACTGAAGAAAGCAATAAAAATAAACCTAAGACAAAAAGAAGAATAAATCGCCAGTTCAACAACAAAGCTGAAAGATATGAAAAGAGTGAATATATGCCAATGGTGATTGAATTGTGACTCCAAGCAAAATCCTCTTCAGACCTATCTTTGTAGAGACAACTAAGCTCATGAACCCAGTTGAGCTTAAATAGTCTGAGCAAAGAAATCTCAGCTTAGTTGGTGGGAGCCCACCAGCAGCCATTCCCCTGAACTCTTTGCTAATATTTGTTGACAATGTCATAGGATAAAAGCTCATGAGGTTCGATGCACATGAAACCACACAAAATGTGTAAATTACCTTTCTGAATTAAGCATTATGACAACCTTTGTAATACAGAATTCTAATGTTTAAAGTCATATTTTCTGTCATTTATCTCTATCCACTAGGGTTCTTCATCATAATCATAAAAAACAACTTTATATTTTTTTAAAAAAGGGAATTTATTAGAAGGTTATTGCAGGCCCAGAGAATGAATGGAAGGCTGAAGAAGCACTGAGATGGTAACGAAAACTGTGAGAAATAAGAGGGAGCCGAATCCTTGAAAGAAAATTGAGATGTTATTCAGAAAAATGTGAAAGGCAGCTAGTAGTAATTAAAAAGAGAATCTATCATGTTGGAGGAAGAACAGAATGAAGGTTAGCTAGAAGAAATGCCAAGTATAAAATCAGTAACTTCAGGGGACCATATGCAGGTCCTCGGGACCTTACAGAGTCAGACTAATAATAAGTAAATGCAAAGCTTGGATCTCCGCCATTACCATAATGGGTAAGCCAAGAACACCCCTGAGTCCAGTGAAGCCTGAACTATGCCTGCATCACTTCTAATTTGCTTATTAATAGAATCACTAGCGCAGGCAAATTGTACAATAATAAGAAAATCCACGTGGAAATGAATAATACCCTCCCTCCCCGCTCCCCACAAAATTTGTTGTCTCTACAGCCTTTCTTCTTTCACTGAAAACATCTCTCTCTATCCTTTCAGAGGCTCAAGCTAAAGTTATGGACTCAACCTTGATTCCTTTTACTCTTTCACACCCTATTGACTATACCTTTAAATTGTATCCACAACCCCACTCCTTCCTATCAAGTCCACTGGCCCCCCAGGTCTGAGGCAATGTTATTTCTCAATTGCAACATTCTCTTAATAGGTCTCTCTGCTTCTATCCTTGGTCCCACCTGAGCCACCTCCATGGCCCATTCTCAGCACTTCAGCCAAAATAATTTTTCCAATTTAATTCAGAATAGGACTTTCCTCTGCTCAACTCTCCAAGCACTGTGCATTTCACTCAAGAGAAATGCCAAATCCCTACAAGAGCCTAATGGATCCTACATGCCTCCCCCACCTCCCAACACCTCTTCTCCTACCAATGTGTCCCCTGCTGACTCTACTCCCAGCCACACTAGACTCTGTTGCACACACACGAGGGATGCTTCTACCCTGAGGTCTTTGCTGCAGTTGTTCTCTCTGCCTGGAATGCTGTTCCCACAGATAGGCGCTTGGCTAACTCCTTCAGGTCTTTGTTCAAATGTCATCGACTCACTGAGGCCCATGCTGACCACTTTAACTCATACTGCAAGCCAGCCTCCCACACCTTCACTACCCCTGAATCCACTTACCTTGCTTTACTTGTCTCTGCTCCACAGCACTCACTAGTCTATAATATGCTATGTTATTTCTTGTTAGCATTTACTGTCTCTCTGCCCCTACTAGAAATTAGGATCCAGGAGGGCAGAGATTTTTGTCTGTTTTGTTCACAGTGTGTCCCCAAAAAAATATTGCAATGTACTGTCCTGTAGATGTGATTCTCAAAATATTAGTTGAATAAATGAAATAAACAGTAAGAACATGGGAACAATGTATGGAGGAGTTATTTTAATCTTGGATCAGGGTGTAAGAAGGGGTTGAATGGGGTTTGTCACAGGCTAAAAGGATGAAAACGTGGATGAAATAAAGTGAGTAAAAAAATTAAACTGAACCTGTGTATTTGGGAACTAGAAAATGCAAAGAGCCCATCATAAATCAGAGAGGGAGACAAACCATAAGAGATGCTTAATGATAGGAAACAAACTGAGGGGAAGGTGTGGGGGGATGGGGTAACTGGATGATGGACATTAAGGAGGGCACGTGATATAATGAGCACTGGGTATCATACAAGACTGATGACTCACTGAATTCTACCTCTGAAACTAACAATACACTGTATGCTAACTAATTGAATTCAAATTTTAAAAAAACCAAGAGCCCATCATTTTACAGGAAGGGGATGTCTTTGTTTCCATATGAAGGACCTTAGATTAGAGTAATTTTTTTGGTCCTTCTCAAGGACCAAATTTATCTAATCCATGTGTTACAGGAGAAAAAAAGAGTGGATGTATTAGTTTCTAAGGACTGCCATGACAATTTACCACAAACATGGTGGATTAAAACAACAGAAATTTATTTTCACAGTTCTGGAGATCAGAAGTCTAGAATCAAAGTATCAGCAGGGCCATTCTCTCTCTGGAGGTTCCAGGGGAGAATCCTTCCTTGCCTCTACCAACTTCTGGTAGATCCATGTAGTCCTTGGCTTGCAGCTGCATGACTCCAGTCTCTGCCTCCTTCTTCACATGGCCTTCTCCTCTGTGTTCCTGTCCTCTCCTCTTCTGTCTCTTATAAGGATACTTGTCATTGGATTTAGAGCCCATTCAGATAATGCAGGATGATCTCACACTAAAATCCTTAATTTAAACATCTGCAAGACCCTCTTCCAAATAAGGCCATATTCATAAGTTCCAGGGATTTGGAAATGCACATATCTTTGAGGGGGATGGGGGGCGCCACTTAACCCACTACAGTTGGGCATACTCAGGTCACCATCTTTTCTCTTAGGATCCTTGCATCTAGACAAAGTGGCTTCCGGCCATGAGGGAACCCTGGGGTTGTTACCTTGTGCCAATGATAGACTAGCTGTAGCAGACATTTAGAGCCTCCATATCCATGCTTTGTAGATATTGCTAAATAAAACAATATTCACTGCTTACATAGTTTCTCAGCAAGATTTATAGTGATTACATGTTAAATGATAACCAATATAAAAAAATATTAATATAATCTACCTTCTTTTTTGTGTGCTATATCTGTAAAATCCAGTGAATACCTTGTACTTGGAGCACATCTCAATTCAAACTAGCCATATTTCAAGGACTCAAATAGGTACACGTGGTTAGTGACTTCCGTTTTGGAAAGCAGAGGGCTACAGCAATATCTGGTACATAGTTGATAGTGAATAAATATTACTGAATAAATAAATGATTGAATAAAGTATCCTATCTGATCCCATTGCTACACAGAATGAGGCCCTTAGAAGAGATGAATCAATAAGGGGATTGGTGCTGCACATCCAAAAAACGATGATAACCCTTTCAATATCTATCCCATAAGACAGAAAGGACTCAGTCTTGCAGAATCAGGGCCGTGGCAAATTTCTTAAATACTATTTCCTTGGAAGGAAAAGCCAAATGTAGTATGATAGTGGCTTGGAATTAAATAATGACCTTCACAGATTTTATTTTTAAAGAATGGCCCAATTTTTATCCTATAATTTCTTCTAGATCTGAATTCACAAAACGTGAGAATTTGACTCCCGCAAATCCATACTCACAAATACAGAATCGGGGAATAGGCTTAACCCAGCAAAGACTGTAGTCCAGCTGTTGAGCGAGTCTTCATGCTTTACAACTTTTTTATGTTTTAAAAAAACAAACAAACAAAATAAAACACATGGGCTTGTCTGGCAGATGCTGGAGAACAGCTTCTGCGCTTAGGCCTCAAATGCACTGGTGCAAATTAAAACATGAAAGGTAGTCCGTGTCTTTATGGCCTTGATTACCACCACGTTCACCCCCTGGGTTCTTGTACGGCCATTTCATAGTTTCCCAAGACTGGCATACTTACTTAGTGCTGGGAACATGGTTGCGTAAATGCAGTTCTCTGACACAAACACACCATTAGCTCATTGTAAATTGGATGATCACTAATCTCTCATAATCTACTACGCATGAACACGATAGCACTTCTTGAAGTGCCAAAACAAACTGTCAACAGTTTTAAAATATAGCAGCCCATTAATCCATTTAAACCAAATCCTAGGATTTCCCTTTCGTTAGTATTATGAATGAGAAAGCAGCTCACTTCCTAAATTCTTATACTGAGAGGGACCTCTACCTTGAGCCACACATCCAACCTGCTTCTCCTCTCAAAATTACATGCGAACGACATTGTGTAACTGGACTTAGGTTTGCTAGCCAAGCGCCCGTCTGCCTGGTATAATAAATTAATACTGAGTCAGCTCAAACAATTTCTGTTCTGATAAAGCCTTCAGAGAAGGTATTTTGAAGAAACTTCTGAAGTCTGAAATAGAAAACTTCCCTTACAAATCAGTTCTTTTATGAAATTAGGAAGTTAAGACTAAGGATAGACTAATGACTTGTTCGAAAGATTAACTATTAACTATTGCCCTGCCTTTACATTTGACTTAGAAAAAAAATTCTTGTTTCGGAACAGCTTAATTCCACCTCTACAGTCAATGAGTGCTTTTAGCTCTCATAGTTATTATAATAAAAAACCTTCCTGTGAATTGTCCTAAATCTCTTCTTTGATGAAAGATTTGAGAATTTAAAGAAACTATAAACTGTTAAATGATCACCAGAAAGCCTACATCTCATGTGTCAAGATTGTCCCCTCTTTGTAGGGTCTCTGAAATAGTCAGCTGAAGGACAGATCTTTGCAAATAAGAAAGCCTAGATGATGATGAACTGGTGAATGTTCCAGTGGTGGCTTTATATTTAACGTGATATTCATTTTCTTGTGCTTTCTACTTCTACTTGGAGTCCCAGTGCTAATGTTAACATTTTTTATTCTTTAAAAGGAAAAGTTAGAGGGCGCTTGGGTGGCTCAGTTGTTAAGCGTCTGCCTTTGGCTCAGGGCATAATCCCAGAGCCCTGGAATCAAGCCCCGCATCGGGCTCCCTGCCCTGCTAGGAGCCTGCTTCTTCCTCTCCCACTGCCCCTGCTTATGTTCCCTCTCTCGCTGGCTGTCTCTCTCTCTCTCTGTCAAATAAATTAATAAAATCTTTAAAAAATAAAATAAAATAAAAGATAAAGGCAGAGTTAGGGAAGCAATCTGACTTTAGGAAAACTTCCTTTACAATAAAGATATATCTCAAGCAGTTGGACCCAATCCAACTTTTACACAAATGAAAATTCCTTAAGTATTGTATGAGGGAACCTGAGCCACTCAAACTTTCTACCTTTCAAATATAATCATTTCACAGTCAAGTGTGTATTATATCTCTATATGTTTAAATACCCATCTCTTCAAAATACTTTCCCCCATGTTCATTAACTCAGTTTCCCCTGTGGACAATTTAGGATCATATAAGTAATTTTCTGCATGCATTTTTTTATTTTTATACAATTTATACCTAGAATGGTTGCATCTTGCCACCAAATTACTATCTGAGAAGAACAGAAGTATCTTGCCAAAGACTTGTCAATAATACAAAGTTCTCTTCTGGGCTATTATTAGTCATAGCAAGATACAGCAAAACACCTTGTAATGAAGAGTATATTTTGCAAAGTTTTGAAATAGTTCTCAATTTAATGGTGTTTAGTTTATATGGATGTTTTATGACTTGAAATATGAGCTACAATATTAAGTCAACTTTTTGAAGTTTGATATTTTACTGATTTTTTTCTCTAGACATAAAGCATTTTCAAAGCATTGACTATTTTGTCAATAAATGACAATAATATATAAATATAAATACTCTTTAATAAATGACAGTAATATATAAACATAAACACGCTCATATACATATGTATATTTAGTGGCAAATCATCACTAGATACCTTACGGCAAACGCTCTCTTCCGTTCTTTTTTCCTTTTACAGCCTATCCACAGTCTCTTCTTACTCCCTTACCATAGAGATTGTTTTAACAGCTAGCAAATTTCACCACTTCCTCTCAGATTTTGCATGACAAATATCTAAGAGCTAATCTAGGATTGAGGAGCCTATAAAATTACGGATTCTTTTCAGTCCGGGGAAAGAAAAAAGTTTGTAAAGGTTAATACAACTGCATTAATTAAGTTATATTTCATATAATGAACAAATTATGATAAGAATTACTTTGAGAGAAAATATAGATGGAGGTAGGGAGTCTGAGAACCCTTCTCTTTAAAAGTTAAATTGGAACTGAGCTGAGACCTGAAGATAAACCAATTTCTGTTCAAGACCCTCACAGTTAAAATAATAGGCCAGTAAATACAGTGATTAAATGTTCTGTCAATTGACTGAGAAAATGACCTTCCTAACTTTCCTTTCAGAGTGTCATGTTTTCATTCAGAGAGCCTCCCAGGAATGAAACAAAACCTAACACCACAGGTTAGCCAACTACTAGGCAGACCACATGAAGTTGCTGATACCTGACATTTTTTTTACCCCTACCTAAATTGGGAAATGAAAACAATGCCTCTCCTTGTAGTCCCTTCACATGCCTTTCATCCCCACATTAACGGTGATGATAACACGAGAACAGACTGTAGAAATTCTCTGTCTTGTAGTCTCAGTTTAAAAACACCAACTTGTCCCACTGCCAAAGGTATAGAGTGTTAAACAATGGCCTTGATCCCAAAAAGAGTTCACAGTTTTCAAAGGAATCTGATTCTCCCACCTGAAAGAGAAATTACATTGTTGCCCCTCTAAAGTTCAGGATAGTAACTGACACTGAGAATATCTAAAAAAGTAAAAATGACCCCTCCAATTCTTTTTGCTACTTGTTCCACTCCACTCCCAATATTTTGTTTGGTTTGGTTTGTTTTTTCTTTGGTATCCCATATGGGCAGGTTGTAAATGTATACCTTAGACAATGCAGAGGAACAACTCTAGAACTAAGAATATTGATTGGTTATCTTGAATTCTGTTTGGTTAGTGTGAGGAGCTCTAGCAATGGAAATAAGGGTATGCACAGATAAGATTTCTCCTTAAAGGCGTACAGCATGAATTAGCCTACTACATAGATACAAATGACTATAAAAACATAAAGACATGGATGGAAGAGTGTTTCTCTTAATGCAATGTTTACCTTGAGGATTCCCATTAACTTTGCAGGTAATTTTGAAGACATTTGCGTGGATGCATGGAGCGGTTTGGGACTAGTTAGCTAACTTGTTGATGCTTCCTACATTCTCTACTATCTTGTTTTATACGTTTAAAAATTGGTCAGTAAAAATTAAGATGCCAATTAGCTAACACCAACCACTCCTGGGGTCGTGATAGGCATAATATGTGCCCAGTCCAGTGTGTATATGAATTAAATGAAGACGAAAGCAATTTCCTGAAAACAATGAATATATGACAGGAAAGACAGAAACGACTGAAATAGTAAGAGGTTTAAATGTATATATATATGTATATATATTGCTAGATCTTCGGGACTTACGATCTGGTATCTCTGCCTCAAAGCACTTTAAAAACAAAAAATTAATATTTCTTTGAAGAGACTAATACTTATTATCCCCATTCACGATCCTCTCTGTAAAACACAAAACCCAAATCCCCGCTGGGCAGTATTTCCCGTTTCTGAAGTCTTTGCTCCTTTGACTACACACTTAGTGCTAACGGCTGGGATTTTCTTCAGGGTATTGCCACCCGACACAAACAGCACTTTTGCTCTAGAGAAGTTTAATCCTAAAGATAAAAAACTGAGGCATATCAAGACTGAGTGATGTTACTGTTCATTATTATGTGAATGATTGTAATTAAAGCTGCCATTATTTACAGCTAATCTCCTGCTGGATAATATTCTACGAATGTTGTGTTCATGAACTCATTTCACTCCTCAAGCCGGCCTGCAATTTTGGCGCCATTTTTCCTATTTCACAGATGATAGAAAAACCTTAAGATGATGGTCTTATCACAAAGCTAGTAGGTAATGAAGCAAGGACATTGAACCATTCCGTTCACTGCCCCCTAAATAGTATAAATCATTTGTTGAGCACCTCCTACATGTCCTGTGTCAGTCACTGACTACATTGTATCTCAATACTCACCCCACAAAACGGACTGTAGTACCCTCCCCCCGCCCCATTTTACAGCTGTGGCAACTGAGATTAAGGAAGGTCAGCTTTGCTATTTCTTCTATGCCACCATGCTTCTGAAAGGTGCAGGGGAGCCAATATTTTAAATTCATGGGGCATTTTTTTATTTTTATACAATTTATACCTAGAATGGTTGCATTTTGCCACCAAATTACTATCTGAAAAGGACAGAAGTATCTTGGCTCCCCACACTTAATCATACTGCCAATCCTTTTGAGGTAATTATATGTCCTCCGTGATCATTACAAGCAGCCCTGATATACAATCACCGATGCTTTACACTGGTTCTACTGAAATATCTCCAAATGCCCTGAAACTTAAACTTCCACTTTTAATTATCATATCATTAATTATTAATGTGAGCGCCAGAGTGGGCGTTTCAATATAAACAGCCTCGGTGACTGTAAAATTACAAAAGCAAATGCTCGTAGACTCCAACGACCAGAACAGACAGGCGCTCTGCTAAGAAGGGCTCTGATCACAGCCAGAAAGAGTCTCTAGAGAGTTTTTAATTTGATATATGATATGACAGTTTAAGACACATTTTTGAGAGTTAACTTATCTCTTCCATGTTCCAAATTTAACTTCTGGTTTTAATTTAAAATCATCATAAAATATTTATAACTTATCAGTAAAACATACATTTACAGAAAGTCAATCTTAGGTCATAGAATAATTCTATGCCTTTATTTTTTTTTTAAGGAGGGAAAAAATGAGTCCAGAGCATCAATATAGAAGACTATTAACTATGTACACACATCCTCCTCGCTATCCCCGAATCCCCAAATGAAGAATTTTCTTTCTCCCCTCAGGTTGTATATTTTCTAGTAGACCCAAATCCAGGTTAACTTTTAGTTAAGACTTACTGGTTTTAACACAGACTGTCTGCCTAGTGGTCAAGATACCTTCTTATTGGAACTTGATTTGACTTCACTTTCTATCCGTGGTCCACAGTCAGTCTCTCTCTTAGATTAAGCTGTATGAAATAGTGAAATTTTAAACCTGAACTCACTATATGACTAGTTGTGAAATAAAATTTTTTGACCATTTTTGTTTAACTGAGACAGGTGTATATCATTCTTCCAGAGGCTTACAAAGGGGTCAGAAGAAAAATATAATACTACATCCATTTCAGCAACACTGAACTGAATTCTTGTAACATACAGCTGTTCTCAATTTCCAAAAAACAATACTACCTTCTGGATCACAGAAGTTTGGTTTTTAATTCCAAAATGAATTAGGATGGGAGGCAAAATCATGGGGAGCAAAATATGACACAGCTCAGGACCAAACAGAGATTTTTCTTTTGTTTTAGCCAGAGATACAGGGTACGTAAACTTTGGTAAAACATCCGTTTGGATGGTTTTACACATGGTGGAGTAAGGAGTGTGTTATTTATTTACATACAGAAAATTTTCGGGCCACATGTGTCAAGGATTGAGCCAATAAATGGGGATATTTGTGGTAAATATGATGAAAGCTGTTTCTAGTTCTGATAGATCCTATAGTCTATTAGGGAAGACAGACATTAATAAATAATCACAAAATCAATACTTAAAACCGAAAGAATGTAAAGAAAAGTTCAGGGACTTGTGAGAACATATAAAGGGAGAACCAGACCTATTTGGGCTGGGTAGGTAGAGGTGGGGAGACAGGACAGGCTTCTCTGAGGAAGTCTGAAGTGGGAAGGGGAGTAGCTAGCAAGAGAAAAGGGAGTGAAGAGCAAAGGAGAACATTTTCCAGAGACTCTGTGATACAGTGACAAAGGAGCAGTGTAACGGCAACCCCAGATCAGGACCTATTTTGGATGCACGGTGAAAGTGATTATTCAAAAATCATGACCACAGAAAAGAAATAACTGGTCCCTTAAGTTCATCAGCATATTTTACCATTGGTCACATATTTTAACTAAAAATATAATCTGTTCAATCTTTATCACCCATGCCACAGGGATTAATTTATTTCAAAACTAGTTAAACGGTTTGACTTTCTTCTCCCTGTGGTGGGCATGACTCATTTCCCCATTTACATTGTTCTTGCCAACCTTCCCTCACGTGGAATCTCCAAACCCTGAGAGGATTCAGCACCTATACCCTGAGGAGATGTCAATGCACTCCCCACCCCAGCATCCCATCCCCATGCAAAAAGTCTCTTCCTTGCCCTAGTGATGAACTCACGTGTGAGCTTTCCGCTGCCTACCAACAAAGAGCACAAACCTAAAGAAAGAACAAATGGCCTTCACGCAAATAGGGAAATATCACATTTTATGTTCCAAGGCTATTAATTGGTTGGAATTTGTCAATGTAAATTTATATTTTATTAAACTGAAAACAGAAACTTGGTAAGGATACCTGGGCCCTAGCATGAACAAAGAAGTTTATGCTCCTGTCAATGAAGAAATAAAAATGATTGCAAAAAAAGACCAATAAATAATACAAAACATTCTCAAAATATTAGGATGTCTTATTTAGGATTGCTTTAATCTGGTACATTCGATATTTACTTGTTGTGAGAAAGAGGTAAAAAATGCAGATGACTTATTGTTAGTGCTACTACTTATTTCCCAAACTAGGAGAATTAATATCAAAATTTATTCTTTCTAGTACTATGGGGATTCATAGTCCTTGATTCAATGATATTTTATTTGCCTTATTTAAAACTGGGATAAAGCAGATATGTAGAGAATGATCCCTCTGTAATTTCTAAATGATAAAAAAATATGGAGTCACATTATTTTAATAGCTGTTCAGTCCACTGAGCATTACCAAATAATTGAAAAAGACTTTTGTCATTTTCCTCCAGACTGCCCTCCAGTCATTGATAAAGAGAACTACTCTCTCTCAGTGTTTCCTGGAAATAACATTCAAGTTTTCAAACTTCATTTGAAGGAGTTTGATCGCATTTAGTGTTTTTACTTCCTTTCCCACAGCTTTTGGCCCTTCAAATCCCTAAGAAGAACCAATTCTTTAAAAAATCTTAAAAAAAGTACTTCATGCAAGGTTTGTTGAATTCGCCAAGGTACCTAGATGTCATGAACTAGGAGGAGACCCTTGGTATGGAAATCCCTTGGCAAACCAATAACAACCACCTGAAGCCAATTGTAATTTAGATTTAATAGACGAATTGAAAGACATTGGCTTTTACCTAAATCTTGAAATGAATCAAACATCCCTAAAGATTGATCACTTTTCAGATGAAGTCTTTTAGGGTTATATATTTCATGTATATTGTTTTTCCTGGAACTAGAATAAGATATGTGCAAATACCACAAGAAATACTTTTATTTGTAATATTTCCAATCCAGTTGGCAGGAGAAAGTAAAGACACATCATAGAAACATCTATGGTTATGAGCTTTCCAGCACAGCTTCACATCCTCCAGAAAAGCACAGAGAAATATTCCAACCACAGCCTCCAATACTTTTGCCATCCTTCTGTCACTGTGGTACTGTGTCGCCTATCACTTTTGTATACTTTTGATTCTTTAATGGGCAGATGGATATTATGCATTAGATAACATTAAGAATCATTCCAAATAAAAAATAGATTTAAAAAATTCAATACAGATCTGAGCCCATTCTATCAACTCAGGTTAAAAGATTTTGGTACTCAGAGCCTTTTTTTAAGATTTTTGTTTACCTATTTAAAGAGAGAGAGCAGCAGGAGGGGCAGAGGGAGAGGGAGAGAGAAAGAATCTCCAGACTCTGCACTGAGCACAGAGCCTGACACAGGGCTCGATCTCATGACCCTGAGATCACAACCTGAGCTGGAATCAAGAGTCAGATGTTCAACCAACTGAGCTACCCAGGCACCCTCAGAGCACTTTTTAAATGCAAAATGCAAAAAGAAGAAGGCTTTTATCCATTACCGGAAATAATGGCTGTTTCCCTGACAACAGGTCAAGTAACTTATGCACGTGTTTTTCTGTAGTCAAGTTTATGATGCGGTATAATCACCTACAGTGGAAAGAACAAAAACAATTGAGACTACTAGTTTTAGGGCTTCCCTCTAATGATTCAGTATGTGGTTGAAGGCTCTGCCCTATGGACAGAATCAACCTTCAACAACCAAAAAAATCTTACGTACCAGCTCATTAAGAAACATGAAGCCAAAGCCACCACTCTATTGACCATAGACTTTATGTCCTATAACTGGTCATGGTAGCAATGATTACGTGGGACAGCCACAATGCATTCATTCACTTATTCATTCAACATGCATTTACTGAGCGCCTACAATGTACCAGTCACTGTGCTGTTGCTTTATAATACGTAAATCTTTACAAAGCTTTTATTCATATCATCTTATTAACAAGAAACACTAGCCACTAATATTAATTATACATCTCTGCTGACACCACCCGACTCCAAACACAATCATCTCTTTCCTAGAACCGGTCTGCTTATTTCCACTTGTGACTCTCAACACTCCATTCTCTACAAACAGACAAAATTATATTTTAAAAATGCACATCAGTTCCTATCATTTCCTGTTGAAAAGACTCTAAATCAGTGGTTCTCAACTATGGACAATTTTGCCCCTCTAGAAAAGACTCTAAATCAGTGATTCTCAACTATGGACATTTGACCACGTCTGGAGACATTTTTAATGGTCACAAGGGAGGTGAGTGCTCTTGGATCTACTGGGTAGAGCCGAGGAATGCCGCTCAACACAGGACTGGGCCCCCAACAAAAAATCATCTGGCCCAAATGTTAATAGTGCTGCAGCTGAAAACCCCTGCTCTCCACCTAAACCCTCTGCCCTATTTGCAAGCTCACAGGTTCTTCCTCTAACCCATCTCTCTTTCGCCTGGCCTCAGTCATACCTCCGTTGCTCCTTATGCTCCAGCCATGCTGACTATCCTTTGTATTCCTTGAAAAGACCAGTCCAGTCTGTGCCTCGGGACTTTTTTTGAACTTGCTAATCCTTGGTTCCTTTCCTGGGATGTTTCTTCTACCAGCGCTTTGCACGGCTGCCTGCTTCTGAACATGGAGATTGCTACTCCAATGTCATCTCCTCAGAGAGTGCCTCTCTAATCGTTCCATCTGAAGTAACCCCCTGCTCTCCACCCTCATGAATCTCTACCCTATTTCCGTCTGTGTACCTGACACTCTCTGAACTTTCCTTGTTCACTGTTGTTGTGTGCTCCCCTCGGAAGGCAGGAGGATGAGACTAGCCAGTCTTAGTCACTCCTCTCTTCCCTAGACCTGGAACCCTGTCAGTCACTCATCACCTGCTGCGCCCTGTTATAAAAGCAAAACTCAGGAAAAAGGATGGGACAAAAATGCAATTGCAACCAAGATGAAAAGAACACGAGTGCAAACAGACAAGTTAAAACTTAGAAGACGTAGTAATTCTACTGCTCCCTTGGTTTAGGGCGCCATTTTAAGTGTTTTAAATGGATTAATTCATTTAATCCTCACACCACCACCACCCTTAAAAAAACTACCATGCCAGCACTCTTATCCTGACTTTTCACACAGGAATGAGAGCACAGAGAGGTTAAGTAACTTGCTCAAGTTGACACGGATGTCGAGCGGTGGCACTAGAACGTCAGCATGGCTCACTGCATCCAGGTCCTGCTCTCTTGACCACCATGCCCGATGCCAGGCAAAAAAGCTGCCCATGAAAGGACACAGAATGCAGTGAGTCCTCTTGTCCTTTCTTCCTTCTTCATTTTTTATTCTATTTATTCTCTCATATTCTCCTTGAAGTCAGTGAAGCTCTGGGAATAAAGAGAGTGGGAAAAGAAGAAAGAACTAGTGAAAATAATGGACATAAAGGGAAATGTAGCTTCAAAGACGTAGTATATGGGCAAAATTATAGTAGTTTACATGTAAACTCATACCAACGCAGGCTTAAAATGTACTGGAAAGAACAACCTCTATCAAATATGAGAAAAATTGTAGAATGTTAAGCCTGATGCCCACACTTTGAGACCAGTTTCTCTTGAATGGGATTCATGACGAGATTCTAATGAGGCTTCACAAAATAATCCTTTTCAAATAGAATGAGATGAACCTACTTTATCCTGCTTTGCTTTGAAGCAAAGAGTCCAACAAAGAGTTCCTACTGTGTTTTGAAACAAGAAGATAAAACCCCTCCAGCACAGTGGCAAATGAATAAATTTAAGTATCCTCTTTTTTCAGTTTCTTGCTCTTCATTCTTTAAAAAATGAAATAGCATTAGGATGTCCCTATTTCAAGGTTCCAACATACTATATTTAAAACACGTGGGTTTGTCAGGACTCATCATATCCTCCCTTCATATTAACAGGAAGCAGGGCTCAAAATCTCTGATCCCTGTAATATTATTATGGCTAGAAAAGAAAACCTGGGGAAATAGTTCTTCTCCCTGTGGTTGGCGGGTCATATATTTTATCTTGAAAATGTTGGCAGTGAGTTTAGCAAACTCTTCACAGATAATGTGAACTGAGGCGATCATGTGAATGATGAGTAGACATGGCTTCCTCCATACATGCACAGTTCACACTGACTGAGGGGATTTGTTCCTGAAAGTTCTCTGTTACCTGAACATTACTATTTCATTATTGCAGCCCCCTCGGCACCTTCCTAACTCTATCTCCAAAACCTAGATCAATGTTTCATCTCTAAGATCAACTACCCAATGACCAACCCTCCCAAGAGTGTCTGAGAGGCTCACTTTTACTTTGCCAATATGTGTGTGTGTGAGTGTGCATGTGACTAGTACGGATTTTTGAAGTACCAAGTAAGCACGAGACAGTTCAGCTAATCCCTGCACTTCAAAAATACGTTACCTCTAGAATTCAATAGATAATAGATTAAAGGGAATACAAGGCCCAGGGAGTTATAGGTAGAAAACCCCACCTCGCTGCTAAATACAATACTTGCAATTTACTACTCTTGCTACAAGAATACTCCTACCACTGGGATGCCTGTAAAAGTTTTTACATAGTTAAGAGGTTAAAAGTCTCTTATGCTAAAAGATGGTGATAGAAGGCTCCAATCTGCCACAAACTTTTATATAATCTAGAAATGTTCTGTGTCAAGCTATAAATA
The DNA here is from genome assembly GCF_002007445.2 of Ailuropoda melanoleuca. Lineage (NCBI taxonomy): Eukaryota > Metazoa > Chordata > Mammalia > Carnivora > Ursidae > Ailuropoda > Ailuropoda melanoleuca. The sequence goes on along the minus strand of NC_048228.1, from coordinate 24,241,220 downwards.
TGTTTGCATATATATACATACACAAAACACACACATATATGTATATATCAAACAGTCGTGCGATTCACTTCTTAAACACTATCATGCTGATGAAATGAGCAAAATATTTTTGAATACTAAACTAAAATACTTTCTTTCTTGAAAATTTCTCGTTCTTGGGGAAAGTGGAACCCAGCTTCAAGGAAGGAAAGTTGTTACAGACTGAATGTTTGTGCCTGTTCCTTTGAAAAAAAAAAAATTCTTATGTTGAAATCCTAATCCTAATCCTAACATCGAAGTGATGTTGTTTTGAGTTGGGGCTTTTGGGAGGTGATTAGGTCATGAGTGCAGGGCCTCATGAATGGAATTAGTACCCTTTAAAAAAGGACCCCACGGGTTCTCCAGCCTCTTCTATCCATATTACAGTGAGAAGGTGGCCACTATGAGGGAGCAGACCCTCACCAGACACCAAATCTGCCAGCACCTTCATCTTAGACGTCTAGCCTCCAGAACGGTGAGAAGGTTGTTAATAAGCTACCCCGTCTGTGGAACTTTGTTATAGCAGCCCGAACAGACTAAGGCAGAAGTCAATTTTAAGTCTTAAATTCGTTTGTTTTATTCAAACAGCTTATGTCCTGTAGAGCAGAAATAGGCTCAGATCTTAGAGATCTTCCTAGAAGTCACAGGCTAGCATAGGAAGACAGTGCCACCTAAGATTAGTCTCTACTGGGCACGTGCAGGGTGGGGAAACTGAGTCAATAAGAGAAGACGGGAAGAAAAAGTCAAATTGGTGTCCTCGTTTTCCCTTTCCCAGACACAGATAAACCTGTGATGGAAAAGTGTGGCTGAATTACCCAAACACACTAGGTGGAAAGCAGGAGGTTAGCAGCTCATTCCCTCCTTTCTGAGAGGCCAGGCTTCACAGGGCCCCGTGCGACCGTGCGATCAGGCAGCAGAGAGGAAGTGGCCCTGAGAGGTGCTTGGGCAATCTATTCCAAAGTCCAAAAAGCTCTGAAGACCAAAAGTGCATTTCATAACTCAAAATGTAACTAAATGCACATGAAACTATTTGCAGTTTTCACGTATCCCACTTACTACAATGTGTTTGATTACACCGTGCTGGCCACATGTGAGATATAGATGATCGACGGTCTGCCCACCTACTGCCTTCGAAAACCTAGAAACATACATATAAATTTCAAAATCTACCTGTCCCCACTGGTTGCATGTAAGGGAGAGGAGACTGTATTGAATATTGAGAGTGATTTTACAGGCTTTGCCTCTGAAGCACCTGTATGCATTCCTAACACACCCTGCATCCTGCAAAATGCTCATTAAATATAAGAGGCTTCCTCCAGGAAAAATAGAGTTGCAACCCATCATTCAAATTCTGTGCATGTTTGTGAATGGAGGGGTAACAAAAGCAATCATTGTTACCTTGTAAGATAATTGGCAAAGTAAATAAATAAACAAAAGTGTAAATATCACGATCTCAGAAAGGCTGCAGGATGCCACAGGGGATGCTGAAAGTGCCCAGAAACATGGTGGGGACTAGATACAGTGGGCCTTGGAGAACAGCAGGAAGGGTGCCTGCTTGGAGCTCAGAGTCCTGAGGCACTAGGGGGGCTCCTCTCTGAGGAGGGAGCCCATCACACAAGTGCTCGTGTTAAATTTGCATGAAATGGAACTGAGAGGGCTCGTGTCTGTGCAGAAGCCGAGCTGGAGAATTTACTTTCCGGCTGAAAGTCATCGCCCTGCTTCCTTTGTTCTGGCTTCTCGTGCGTAGCAAAATTGCAACACAACTTTCACTTTAATCTGACACGATTCTGTTATTTACCAATCACAGACTCAACTGTGCTTAAGATCACAGGTGTTGGGCGTCAGAGCACCAGGGACTGAACCCCGGCTGAGCGCTGGAAAGGACAGAAGACATTACAGAACGTGCCCACGTGTGACCTCAAGGAGCTCATAACCCAGCCAGCGCGAGTCTGGTAAGACAGAACAGTAGAGCCAACGGTGAATGACAGCTCTGAAAAATGGCTGAAAGCATCTCTCTAGACAAAGACTTGACAAAAAAAGCAAAACGTTGGCCAGGCCTAGAAGAATCTGCAAGCCACCATTTTTCCTCCTTTTATTTTGAGATTGTTGGGGTGTAAGAGGAGGAACACGAAATTTGCACTTAATCGGCTACATCTCATTGGACAAACCACTTCACCAGCCTGGGCCTTCATTAGCAAAAGCCACCTAACACCATTTGTGCTGAAATTAGATTAAATGAGATGCTAGATGTGAAAGTCCATGGAGGAAAGTGCTCCCCAAAGGTGAATGTCAAGGCTGATGTGAATGCTTTCCAAAACTAAGCACTTGTTGGTAAAGTGCCTTGCATATGTGTTTCATTTAATCCTCTGTTAGATATGTCCTATTATAAACCTGCAGTTTCACAGATGAAAAACTGAGGGAGAAAGAAGTTAACAGTTTAAACCAACTGACCAAGCTCAAACAGTAAGTGGGAAATGTCAGAGTCCAGCCCAGGAACAGTATGGCTTAAGAGCCCATTATTATGCTTACTAGGAGTAGCAGTAGTGGATACTCTAATTACTTGGAAATAACAAAGGTGTATTTTATTTATTTATTTATTTTTTAGAGACGGAGAGAGGGGAAGGGGAGAGGCAGAGGAGAGGGAGAGAGAATTTTAAGCAGGCTCCACACCCTGCACATAGCCCAACATGTGGGGGGGGGGGCTGGGGTGTTAATCTCATAATCCTGAGATCATGAGCTGAGCCAAAATCAAGAGTCAGACATTTAACCGACTGAGCCACCCAGGTGCCCCAGCAAAGCTGTATTTTAAAAAGATATGCACTGATTCAATTTGTTTTTATTATTCAAAGAACCTTCCTATATAAAAATCCTTTCAAAAAAAGAAAAACCCTTTCTCTTTTCTTTCAAAATATGAAGACTTTCCTATTTCTATAGCATTGATTCCAGGTAGTTATTCTCCCCTGAATCACTACATTTGCCTTAAATCATGTAAAGTTCAAAATAACTGTTTCAGCATCCTCCAGGCCAAATGACAGATGGAAGCACAGGCAATCAATGACCCATGACCTTCATCTATCAGTGGTTTGTCAAGGTGCACCTTCAGGCATAAAATTAAAACCCAAATCTACCTTTCAAACCCAGAAGAGAATCTTTCTAACTACACGATGAAGGATGACACCGAGGTGTTGTATGATTAGGTCCGTCGCAATCAATGGGGGAAAGGCAGAGCGTTAGCTACGATGGCAGAAGGATGTGCAGAACCAGATGAGGATGAGGGTAAGCAGCCTGAAGACTTCTGTGTCTTCCTCACACTCTTTGGCAACCCAAAGGCATCTCTGGGAGCTTGCACCCACCCTGTCTTGGCAAGACAGCCTGAACGCAGACATCATCTCTATCATCAGCCTCACCATATGGAACAGAACTTTCTGCTTATGATCTGTCACCACTAGAAGATGAACTTCTTAGGGAAACGAGCTATGAATTAGTCACTTTTGTGTCCTCAGCACAAACACAGTGCCTAAGATGAAATATCTACTCAACTGTTGAATACGTGGATACCTACCTTGTCAATAAAAATATTTAATATTTACAAGGTTTTCATGTTACATAATGAATCACTTACAGTAATAGTAATAACCAGATGGGATAGCATGACTACATTGAGTATTTCCACAGATTCATCATGCTTGAAAGGACATCAGAGATCATCAGTGTTCTTATACAGAGAGGTTAGATGATTTACTCAATGGAAAGAAGTCTAGCTGGATCTGGAAATTTCCCGCTGAGCATTTTATTTTCCTACTACACACTGAACAAACAAGTACGTAAGTCTTTTGGCTAAAGAAGAGCTTTTGAAATAAAGTCAAATAAAATCAGAAACTTACGTTCAGAACTCAGAAAAGGACATATATGTTGTCCTGCATGGGCAGATGCGAGGGGAAGTCTTCAGTGGAAGAAAGCAGATTGTGGGAAATTGTCAGTGAAGGAAAGCACAACATCTACGACCCTTGACCTCCCTCTGCATGTTTCAGGCCATCAAAGGGAGCTAGAAGGATTACTCAAAGGAAAGAGCACTGCTTCTCAAACACAGACGTGGTATTGTAAGTTTACACGATGATCATTTTCGGGCAACACTGAGGTAAATGGACAAATCGTCTCTAGCCCAAGGCGACTGTCCCACAGGTTCCAGCTGCCCTGAGCGGCCCCAAGGCTAAAGCCAACAGTAGCTCTCACACCTGTAACCTGTTCTCTGCAGCTGATCTACTGGGGAGTAGAGCAAAACAGAGCTTTAAGGAATTGAGGCTAGGGTTCAAACTCCAAAAAAACAAAGGGAAATTTGTGCATAGTAATAATGAACCGGCTGCATAAATCCTCATGAAAGCAAAGTAATCCCACCTCTCTTCTATCATTTACATACACTGCTAACTAAAACTTTCGTTCAAACTCATGAGCCCTTTTCCTATCACTTTAGCACTAAATCTTTCACTTCATTAAAAAAGGCTGTATCGTTTCTGAGGGTTTTTTTTGGGGGGTCACATGGAAGAGTTTCTCAACAAGGTCATTCCTGGATCAGTCTAACCCCACAGGTAATGATGAGTGATGAATACCCTTGGCATGAACACCACGTATCCCATTGCAAGCTTCTTATTTTGCAAGCTGTCCATACTGCCGCGTGAAAATTTGTATTCGATTCCCCAGAGCCGTGAAGCAGGTAGAAGACTGTAGCAGCCCTGAATGCAAGGCAGCCCACAGAAATATGGATTCAACTACAGGAAATAAGAGTCACCATTGAAAACTATTTGATGCCTGGAGCCAACCCACAAAACTAACGCAATAATAGAGATTCTAAGTTAAAGCTGGAAATTGCTACCCAGGTCAGGCTACTCCCTGGAGCCCAGATAGGATTACTTTGGGTGCATTCTGGAACACTGCAGCTGGTCTAGGTTTTCATTGTCTCATATAATGAACTTTCACTATTTCCTTTAATAATCCTCAACCCCGTGTCTCGGGCTGGATAGTCAGTCTGAATTTATCTTTTCCCAATTTCAGTTTTTCATTCTTTCCTAATTTCAGACAAAGCTAAAAAAAAAAAAAAATCCCCATGTCCCTGGAATTATACCTAGATTTTCTGATTTAGTTCTTTACCTTTCTATAGAGCCTTTGCTCTTTCGATACACTGACCACTTTTCTCTGAAACCTGGCCAACTTGTCAAGTTCCCTCAGGTCATTTTGAGATCCAAAATAGATGCAATTATAACAGAAAGAACAGTTGATTGGTCAGGGTGCTGGAGCAGAAACCTAACCTCCAACTACTATTCACAAGTTTATTAAGAGAAAAGAAATGACTCTAGCGCCATATGTTGTGGTTTTCCTATTCATAAAACCTAAATAATACTTCGATGGTTTCTACCTCCCTCCTGTTACACTGGACCTTCTCCCCACCTCAAAAAAAAAAAAAAAAAGAATAATTCTCTATTAGTCTGGTATTGTGGAGATTCAAACGAATTTCTTGCTAGTTGCATAGCATTATACTTTGTTAGGACAAATGAAGTACCTAGGATATTTTCACCTGTATGCAGTCTTTTCAACCCACATTCACATGCACCAGCCTTGAAGTCTGCTATCAAGAGCAGGAATTGCTCTGATGCACTTTTTTGAGCAATTGGTGTGAAACACATCATCTTATTTGAAGAAGGAAAAAAAGTGTAATGCTCAGAGACCTACCTAAAGCAAGGAAAGAGTACTCCTGCCTACAGTGGTTTCAGTTTGAATTCTGCTGCATTTGTAACCAATTATGTAATGAGAATCTATTAATTTATAATGTATAAGTAATCCCTCCTTACCAGTGCTAGAAACGAAATGTCTGCTGGAAGTTGCAGTTCTTGAGGAAGAAAATATTATGCCAGTAAATGTGACAGAAAATCATACATCATGCAAAACAACCTATTTTAAATCCCCTTTATCCAGACACATCAAAATAACAACAGCAAATTTTTTTTTAAGATTTTTTTTTTTTGACAGGGATAGGGACAGCCAGAGAGAGAGGGAACACAAGCAGGGGGAGTGGGAGAGGAAGAAGCAGGCTCCCAGCGGAGGAGCCTGATGTGGGGCTCGATCCCAGAACGCTGGGATCACGCCTTGAGCCGAAGGCAGACGCTTAACGACTGCGCCACCCAGGCGCCCCTGCAAATCTGTTTTTAATGAGAGATTATCCCCTTGCTGGAATCAAACGTCTAGTAAGTAAAACTGTTCTTTAGAATTTTGTTTGTATAGATGTGTTAATTTGGCTCTTCTGAGGCACGTGGGTTCCCTGAGAAGCACATATCAAGGCTGGATTAGATGTGCATGGGATTAAGGAGGGCACTTGTTGGATTGAGCACGGGGTGGGATACATAAGTGATGAATCACTGAATTCTACTCCTGAAGCCAATATTACACTATATGCTAACTAACTAGAATTTAAATAAAAATTGGAAAGAAAAAAAAAGGTTAAGACAAAACAAAGAGACGTGATGGTTAGCAGCCTCTCAGATGGTCCCAGGGATCTGCACCTCCTACCACTCGTGCCCGGTTCATGTGCCTGTGTAGGTGGGCTGGCCAAGCGACTTGCTTTTAATCAATAGATTATGGAAAGGTGATGGGATATAATTTCTCTGACTAAGCTACAAAACGTTGTGACTTCCATCTTGCTAAAGGACTCTCACCTGTCTCTGATTCAACGAGCAATCATGGTGGGAAGACTCATGGGTCAGAGGACTAAGGGAGGCCTCCAGCCAACAGTCAGCCAGGAATAGAGGCCCCAGTAGAAGAGCCCACAGAAGCTAAATCCTGCTGGTCTTTCTGTAGTCACACTTCAGAAGAGAACCAAGCCTGGCTGGCACCTGACGGTGGCCATGTGAGAGACCCTGAAGCAAAGGATCCGCCTGAACCATGCCCATATTCCAGTCCCACAGCAACTATGAGAAAATAAGTGAGTGTTGTTGAAAGATGCTAAGTTTCAGGATCATTTGTTACATAGCAGTAGATAACGAATATAGCATGAGGGTTATATATAGGGGAAGGAAGCAGAAGGCGGCAAGGAGAGCCTTCTCACCATGGTGCAGGACGGACCTGCACCTATAAAGGACAGAGAGAAGAAAGGAGTAATGGGCTGGAAGAGTCTGGGACTCCAGGACAGTCCTATGCAAGTTGCCCCTTGGAAGAGTTCCAGATCTTTGCCAGAATGATCCTGCCTTAGTACCCTTGCCATGCTCAGTCCTTGGCTGGGAACCAGCTGAAAGAATCAGAGTCCTGGTGCCAAGGTGGTAGTGAATCCAGAAGGGCAGCCGCTGGAGCCCCACAACGGAAGATACGAGTGCTGCATCTCCGTGCTACAGGAGAGAAGCAAACGTGTATCACAATATTGGTAAGAAAAGAGAAAGTACAGTTGCTTTCTAAAATCTAAAATATCACTTAAAATGCTCTTGGAGCCCATCCCGCCTTCTCAGTCATGCTGCCCAGAGCGGGCAGAAAAGCAACAGTCAGAAGAGGACTGGAAGCAGTGAGAGCATCCGTGCTGTCACCGCTTCCCTGCGTCACCTTCACTGACACGTCACCTGCTGGCGCTGTTGAGAAATCTTTCACTTCATTGAGTAGGGGATATAGGCTGATTACATCTTTCATTCAAAGGCATCTTTTTTCAAGAAAATATTTAAGGACAAAAAAAGTACAAATGAAGGGATAAAAAGAAAAACCTGACCTGATTGAGGAATAATAAGACAAAAAGGGAAATGGGGAGAAATACCAAGATGTCTTTTATTTCTTTGAATAATTATTGAGCTTATTTCAGGAAGCATGAGACTGTCTTTTATTTTACAAGACAGAAATAAAGCATGTATGTGGGAAGCTGAACATGACTATCAAAAACATTTCAATTCGGAAGTGCTTACATATATTCACCAGAATTTTTTTAAAAGCTGATCTAATTCATTATCAAATAAAGCTTTAGACCCACTGCACCAGACTGCCCTAGAAAAATACTAAAAAAGGGCCAGTAGTTTCAAAGAAGTAGGAAGATCAGAGTAGATGAATTATATGAGATCATAGAATCAGTTGACTGTGTTCTCAGGAGGGAATACAGGACCCTTCCTTCACTGAGGCATCCCTGAGAAACTCAAAGGGGCTGTTTTCTGTGGGCCAAGAGTAATAGTAAAATGTGCTTCCATGGCACCATGAGACTTCCACGGAACTCTCTCACGTCAATATGAATGATGAGATCTCAGAATTAGCAAAGACCATGTTTCAGCACTCAATAATTAGAGGTAATATGGACATAATTCTGTAATAGGCCGCAAGATCAGAGTAACAATCCAGGATCCTTGACCATGGGGAATCTATGGCAATGGCTAATAGACCATCCTGTTCCTGGAGGTAAGATGGATGGGCAGCCAATGATAGTAGTCCTCAATCTCTCTAAATATAAGAGATCAAGAGCTGGTGAGCAAAGGCCAATGTCAACTATCTTATTGGAAAATCATGATTCCTTACACAGCTCTGTTTCTGAATCAGTTCTCAGAAACAGAGCCAGATAACTGAAAGGAGGTCAGGTCCCCTTGAGACAGTGCCAAAACAAGAATACAGTGGTATTATTTTATGCCCTAAAGGGATCAACAGCCATTTTCCAGAGTAACTACATTGGAGAAAAAGGGATAACACAGATCTTTTGAAAATTATTGGATACAGAATCAGAGCTGACACTGATAGCAGAGGACATGAAATGCTATAATGACCCTTCTATTAAACTGAGTATAATTGGTTCGGAAAATATATGGATCCACTCCTTGTATTTCCCCCAGTTCCTGAGGTCATACTCAGAACAGATATATTTTGCAACTGTCAGAACCCTTATGTTATTTCTCTGACTTGTGGAATAACCACCATCAGAATGGAAAAGGTCAGATGAAGCCTCTGAAACTGTTCCCAATAGCCAATATAGTAAATCAAAAGCTATGCCACATCCTGTTTGGAATTTCAGATATTACTGCTATCCTCAGAGTCAAAAGATACAGAGATGTTGCCCCCACAATTGTCCCCATTCGGATAACCGGTAGAGCCCTTACAAAAGAGAGGGGGGGAAACAGATCACTGCAGACATGTAAAGGATTAAAGATAAGAATGTCTGAAGAAGAGGCATGTGCACAGACCTACGGAAGTGGGGAAACACCGTGCAGATCTTTGCCTCATATTCATGCTCACAAGAGAGCATCTCTAGCAGAGGAGACACTGACGACCCCGAGGAACAAGCTTACTTATCCAGTGGAGGTACACCAGCTTTTGTCCCTAGCCACCCCAGTGCTGGCACAGTGGCTCCGCAAACAGAGTGGCAGTGGTGCCCAGGACAGAGGCAACACATGGATCCAGAACCTCGGGACCACCTTCAGCAGTAGGGACAGCGGCTTATTCCACTAATACTCCCATTGAGAGCACTTTGGTAGGGATCGTTTTTTAAGTTTTTATTATAATTCCAGTTAGTTAACGTACAGTGTTATATTAGTTTCAGGAGTACAATAAAGTAATTCAACATTTTCATACATCACCCCGTGCTCATCCCCATCACCTACTTAAACCCATTCTCCCACCCACCTCCCCTCTGGTATTTTTGGTGGGGATTTTTTTTATCTTTGTTTGTTTGTTTTTAAGGAATTATGGCCATTCACCACATGAAGCATTAATAACAAATTGGAAAATAACATGGGGCATGAATGCATCCAGATAACATGGTGGATGCTCTGTAGGAGACACTGGTGATTCTCCAATCCATTTTCCCAGCAGCAGCAATGCAAAAGAATTTCCAGCATGATGACAGCTTCCCATCTCAACTGCCCATTTCTCTTTTCTTCTCTGCCTAAGGGTTTTCTCTACCATCTTGGAAGCTCGTTTAGCTTCAAGCAGTTGCAACCTGGAAGTATGGGAGAGTCAACACCCCAGGGGCAACTCCCAATCAGTAAAGGATGACTACTGGTGGTTAAATGGCCCAGGACCCTCATCACTCATATGACGACTGTCAATGTTTTCCACATGGTTTCTTTGCAGAACAGTGTTGAGGCATAGTTGCCTACCATACTAACACACTATTTGATGCACCTTCATTTACATTTCTCCTTCTGTTTTCTTATTTCCTATCATCCTTTCTCAGATCACCTCCCATACAGACCAAATTCTTGTCTTAGGTCTACTTTTGAAAGAATACAAGCTAAGGCAATACTGATAGTTTAAAACAATAATGCCTTGTGTAGATTAAAATATAGAGAGAAATCAAATACATAGTAACAATAGCATAAACTTCAGTGGACTGACAAAGGAATGTTCTATGATTTTTACTTTGTCTAAGATAAAGATAAAATTACCAACTAACATTAGACTTTGATAAGTCAATGATACATATTGTGACTTCTAAAATGACCACTATAATTTTGATAAAAGAATATGTATCTTCCAAACCAAAATATTATAAAATATAATCCAATAAGGGCAATAAAGAAAACAAAAGGAACATAAAACAGGCAACAAAAAAAGAAAGAAAAAAGAATGTGTTGTTAGATTTAAATCTGAATATATCAGTAATTACTTTAAGTGTAAAAGGCCTAAAGCATCAATTAAGAGAGACAATCAGACTAGAAAGAAAAATACATCTGTATGCTCAGTACAAAACACATTGTCTTTGCCTGATTTTCCCAGAAGATAGAGCTCAGTCAAAACTTCTGTGCAGTTCCAGTGTGCAGGAGTGAAAGACATGGACAGTGATTCAGAGAAGGAGGGAAAATAAGAAAGCATTTAGAATATAAGACTATAACTTCATGATCAAGGAAGGAAAGATTGGTAATTTAAAGAAGACCTAATTTAACAAATTCTGTGGATTTAATGTACAGCATGGTGATTATAGTTAATAATGCTGAATTATACAGTCGAATGTTACTAAAAGAGTAGATCTTAAATGTTTCCACCATAAAAAAGAAATGGTAATTATGTGAAGAGATGACAGTATTAGTTAATGCTACCGTGGTAATCATTTTGCAATATAAAATGTATCAAATCAACACATTGTAGACCTTACCTTACACAATAATAATATCAGCTTTATATAAATAAAGCTGGAAAAATTCAAAAGATGAATAAAATTTTTTTAATTTAAAAGCATTAATTATAAAGGTAAAAAGTGACACATGAGCCCCTAACATTAAAATTAAGAATATTTGTTTACTAAAATACAAACCTAAGGAGTTAAAAGGCAAATCACAGGATGAGAAAAAACATTTTTAACATATAGTTAAAGGGCTCTTAATACATAAGGAACTTTTTTAAATCAATCAGAAAAAGACAAAGACAGACAACACAATAGATAACTACAGGTAAGAGAGTTGAACAGATATTTTTGGAAAGAGGATACACAAACAGCAAAAATATAAACAGGGGCACATCTTCATTATAATAAGGAAAACAAAAACTAAAATGATGTGAACTATCAGTGCACAATGTCCACAGGCTAAAATTTAGATGACTGACCATTCCATGTTTTGGTAAGCATGTGCATCAACAGGAATATTTTTTTTTTCAGTAGGCTCCATGCCTAGCACAGAGCCCAGGGTGGCACTTGAACTCACAACCCTGACATTGAGACCTGAACCGAGATCAAGAGTCAAAGCCTCAACTGGCTGAACTACTCAGGCACCCAACAGGAACATTTTTATGTTCAGCAGCATGGTTCAGCCTCCTTGGAAAATCATATTATCAACTCCAAAATTATATACATTTTCCATGACCCAATTTCACTCCTACCCAACAGAAATTCATACACATGTGATCCGAGACATATATAAGAATCATAGCAGCACTACGTCTATTAACTATAGAACAAACAAAAAATTGTGATACATTCATAAATGGATTACTATAGTTATGAACAACCTACAACTATACTCAACAATGTGGAGTAATCTTAAAAATATAATGTTTAGTGAAAGAAGCCAGATACAAAATGATATATAATGTATAATTCAATTTACATAAAGTTCAATGAAGTGAAAATTAATTCTTTTGTTTAGAGATGTATTATTAGATGACACTCTATAAAGAAAATCAAAGAGATGATTCCCATAAAAGTTAGGATAGTGGTTCCCTTTGGGGCAGAGACAGGCTGATAACAGCGGAGGGAGAATTTCTAAGATTATGAAAATACTCTTATTTCTTCTCCAAAAGGATGGTTACCCAAGTTTACACTTTGGGATAATTAACTGAGTTGTGCATTTATGTTTTCTGTACTTTTCTATACCTTTGCTACATTTCACGAAGAACAGGTTTTTAAGGAAAGCAGCTGTATAGAACACTCCAACAAACCACCCCTAAGAGAACGAAGGGACTATTTCTCTTTAACTGATGGCCATAGACTTACATTCTTGGGCTCACTCTCTAATGATAAGTCAGAAATGCATTAATCATCTGTATAGAATGAAAAATCTACTTTCTTGTTGGGTGATAAAATTTGACAGACAAATTACATTTAAGTCACATTCTCCCACCTTTAACTGCATGTTATCAATGTACCATTAACCACAAACCTGCTAAAAAAACACTTAAATTCTATCACTAAATTTGCATCAACATCTGCCTAGAAGGCACTTCTTTTCTTGAACAGTGTGGCTATTGGTTTTGCAATGCTATTAGACAAGGTTTGTGAGGCTTCTTTGCAAAATCCCCTAATGACCTAAAAGCTGTTTCATTCATTCTCATGCCCATGACACTCTCCTTACACTGCGCTCTTAAATGTCATGATATCCAGTGAATCTAAATCCAATTGTTCTTATTTGTATTTTTCATGTTCAATCACTTTGCTTGAAGCAATACTTTTTTCATCTCCAACTTTCAAAGCACAAATCAAATTATGCCTCTATTATACTTAAACTCTAATAGCTTTCCTACAGAACAAAGAAAAAACTTCTTAAAAATGTGTTCACGGGCCTCTAGAATACAAGTTCCAATCTTTCTCCCCAAACTCATTCTCTAAGAAAACTACGCTTTCTTTCATAAATCCATTCCCCTTGGAAAGACAGATGTACACATACACATTATTTCCCAATACACACTTCATTTACCTTCCATAGACCTGTGTTCAAACTTATTATGTCTGTAATAAATTCAACAAAACCAATGCCAAAATGAAAATTAAGTCATCTCATTTATAAACTTTGATGGAAATAATACTAACCAATTTAAAAGAATAATACATCCTGAAAAAGTTTTAATCCAAGAAAACAGGGAACATTCACTGAAAAATTTATTCATGTAATTCACAATTACCACAAAAGGAAATGACTCTCAACTTTATAAAGAATATTCATCAACATCCTATAACAAACATCTCAATAAAGACAGAAAAAAGCAAAGATGTTCATGACAACACCAACATTTAAGTCCATATTAATATATGACCAAAGAATAAAACCAAAAATAATAAAGTTATAAATATTTGAAGTGAAAACTACAAATAATGTATAAATAGTAAATTTGCCTATCAAAGACAAGAATCAACTAAAAAATTAGAACTAACTAGCAAATCAGTAAGATGGCTAGTGAGATGTCAAACATGCTTCAGAGACACTGCAGGAATAAAATAAAATTCAGTATTCAAAATGTAGCCATAAAAAGAATCCAAGTATATACAAGTATATAACAAATCTCACATTTCAAACTCAAAGGTTAAACTTTTTTCTAAAAATGATGCTGAAAGAACTGGATATCTATATGAAAAACCGTAATATCATACCGTGCATAAAACATACTGTAGATGAAATAGATAACTAAATATGAAGAAAAACCTATAAAGTAAGTAGAAGAAAATATAGAAGACTATCTCTTTGTACTCATAGAACAAAGAGGGCTTTCTTTTTTTAAAAAAAGTCATAAAGGAAAAGATAGATTTGACTATCTTAAAGTTTTCCAATGTAAAATGCACCCAAAAACAACTGAATTGTCAGAGCTGACACAGAAAGTAAATACAAGACAGATACAAAGAATTAACTATCCATATTTGTAAAGCTCCCAAGTCAATAAAAAAGATTAGCAAATTTTAATTTTTAAAAGATTTATTTATTTATTTATTTGGGGGAGGGGCAGAGGGAGAAGGAGAGAGACTATCAAGCAGACTCCACACTAAGCATTGAGCCCCAACGTGGGGCTTACGTTGGGGCTCAATGCGGGGCTCAATCTCATGACCCCGAGATCACAACCTGAGTGGAAACCAAGAGATAGTCACTTAACCAACTGCGCCAGAGGCGCCCTAAAGACAAGCAAATTTTAAAATGGGCAAATGACCTGAACAGGCAATTAAAATTTCTAAAATAAAAGATGTATCATTAAAGCAATTAAAAATTCTACTGATGTATCTTTCAAAAGTTGTCAGAGTTATATCAGCACCCAGAAAGTTATTTCAAAACTACTGAATTATCATCAACAAGACCAAAACTTTAAGAAGTTTGTTCTTTGGAAAAATTAAAAGCAATAAAGTTTGATACTTTGTTAGGTACGTATTTAAATTTTAACCATAAAAAATATAAATGTTAAAAAGAGAAATGAACACTCAATATCCATAAAACCCTGCAGGTATTGTTTTTTACCTGTAGAAAGCCAGAAGATAATCTTTGTCAAGAAACACAATCCTTAAAATAAAACCAACAACAAAAAAATGCCTGAATGAGTTTTAAATAAAAATTTTTTCTGTGATTAATAAAGTAACAAATACAGTAACCAAAGTTTAAGGAAAGATGCTTAAAGATGACAGATCCTTTGCTCATCAATGGATTGAACATTTTTAGCAAGAAGGTAGGCACAGTAACCATCAGACTCACTAAAATCATCTTTCAGAACTTGGAATCCTTCAGGGTGCCACTGTGATAGTTTAAAATGCATATAATTGGAGAGATGCCACCAAGATGAAAAATGAAAATCTTACGACTGTTTAAGAACAAGACACCACAGAGAAAATCCTACAACATGGAGTGAGGCTGAAGCATCTCCTGTACCAGAGACCAAGACAGACTGTATTAGAAGGGTAGGAGAAGCAGCTACACGTTGACTGCATTGCTTTTCCCCCAGGACAGAGCAGCACCATACAGAAAGGTCTCCCCTGAGCCTCTGATTCCTCCACTGGGAACTCAGGGGAGACTCCAGCATTGGGGTCACTTTGTGAGAGTCCCTACTCTGATCTCCCACCATGGGACTGCAAGAGAGTCAGCAGGGCTCAACCATTGGGAATCTAGCTGTGATGGAGAAAGGGGATGGGCTTAAAACAGTCACCACATGGATCTTAGCAGACCAGGTCCACACCTGTTGTGCCCAAGTTGTAATCCCAACCAAAGGCTTTGTTCATGTGCAAAGCCAAGATGGGGGCACACTCTGATCAGGGAATTCAGTGGGGTACAGATCTGCCTGATTTGGATCCTCAAACAAGGAATTATGCTTGTCTTAGAGCCTAGTTTGCCATGCCCAGGCAAGAAGCAAAGCCACAACCCCAGCACTAAATGAAATAAAGAACAGAAAAACAATAGAAAAGATTAACCAAACTAAGAATTGACTTTTTGAAAAGACAAATGAAATTGACAAACCGTCAGCTAGACTAACCAATAAAAAAAGAAAAAGGACCCAAATCAACAAAATTATAAATCAAAAAGTAGGCATTATAACTGATACCACAGAAATTCAAAAGACTGTAAGAAGCTACTATGAACAACTATACATCAACAAACTAGACAACTGGGAAAAAATGGAAAATTCTTAGAAACTTACAACTTACCTAGACTGAGTCAGGAAGAAATAGAAAATCTGAATAGCCTAATTACGAGTAAGGAGATTGAATCAGTAACCAATCTGCACAGATGATTTTTATCTGCACAGACAGCTGCACAGAAGAATTTTATCAAACATTTAAAGAAGAATTCACACCAATCCTTCTCAAATTCTTTTAAAAAATCGAAGAGGTGAGAACACTCCCAAACTCATTTTATGAGGCCAGCATTATCTTGATACCAAAACCAGAAAAAGACACTACTAGAAAAGAAAACTGTAGGCCAAAATCCCTGGTGAATACAGATGCAAAAATTGCCAATAAAATACTAGCAAACTGAATTCAGCAGCACACTAAAAGGATCATTCATCATGATCCAGTGAGATTTAGCCCAGGGATGCAAGGATGCAACAAATGCAAATCGATCAATATGATACATCACATGGAATGAAAGAAAAGAATCACATGATCATCTCAATAGACACAGAAAAAGCACTTAGCAAAAACCAACATCCATTCATGAAAAAAATATTCTTAACAAATTAAGCAACATAATAGGGCCATATATGGCAAGTCTATAGCTAACATCATAGTCTATGGTGAAAGGCTGAAAGCCTTAGGTTGTTTCTAAGATCAGGAACAAGACAGAGGTGCCTACTCTCACCACTCCTATGCAACATGGTACTAGAAGTCCCAGCTAGATCAGCCACTAAATAAATAAATAAATAAATAAATAAATAAATAAATAAATAAGTAGAATTAGAAAGGAAAAGTAAAAATGTCTTTACTTTCAGATGACATGATTTTGTATATAGAAAATCCTAAAGACTCAACCAAATTTTGGTTAGATCTAATCACTAAATTCACTAAAGTTGTAGGATACAAAATTGACATACAAAATTGGTAGTGTCTCTATATACTAACAACAAAAACTCATCCCATTTACAGTGGCACCAAAAACAATAAAATACTTAGGAATAAAGTTAACTATGGAGATGAAAGATCTCTACTCTGAAAAATTAAGATACTGATGAAAGAAATTGAAGATGGCACAATAAATGGAAAGATTCCACCTTGTGGACTGGAAAAATCAATACTATTAAAATGTCAATACTACCAAATGCCATCTATAGATTCAAAGTAGTCCCTCTCAAGAGTCCAATGGCGTTTTTTACACAAGTAGAAAAACTCTCCTAAAATATATATGGAACCATAAAAGACCCCAAATAACCAAAGAAATCCTGAGAAAGAAGAACAAAGCAGGAGACATCACACTTCCTGATTTCAAGCCATAGTCATCAGAACAGTATGCTACTGTCATAAAAATAGACAAATAGACCAATGGAAGAGATCAAGAGCCCTGAAATAAACCCAAGCATATATGGTTGACTAATACTTGACAAGGAAACCAAGAGTACTCAATGGACAAAAGACAGGCTCTTCAATAAATTCTGCTGGGATAACTGGATATTTGCATGCAAAAGAAGGACATGGGCCCATATTTTATACCACTCGTAAAAAATAATTAAAAATGGATTAAAGAGTTAAATGTAAGACCTGAAACCAAGAAACTCCTAGGAGAAAAGATAGAAACAAAGCTCCTTGACGTAGTCTTGGTGATGATTTTTTGGCTATGACACCTAAAGCACAAGTAACAAAATAAAAAACAAACGAGTACCTCAAACTAAAAAGCTCCTGCACAGCACAAGACTGTAAACAATGTGAAAAGACCACTGTTGGAATGGGAAACACGATTTGCAAACCATATAACTGATAAGGGGTTAATATCAAAAGTATAAAAAGAACTCATACAACTTAATAGCAAAAAAAAAAGAAAAAACAATTAAAAGATAGGCAAAGGACCTGAATGGACATTTGTCCAAAAAAGATATGCAAAAGGCCAACAGGTACATAAAAAGATGCTGGACATCACTATTCACTAGAGAAATGCAAATTAAAGGCACAATGAGATATCATTTCACACCTGCTAGAATCACCGTTATCAAAAAGACAAAAGATTACACATGGTGGCATGCATATGGAGAAAAGGGAACCATTATGCACTGTGGTGGGAATTCTGACCAAAATATAATCCAGTGATAAATTATTTCAGACTCCGAGTGTTCTAGGACGGCACCACCCAATAGAACTATACTGTCAGCCACACGTGTAAGTTTAAGTTTTCTAGTAGCCACATTTTAAAAAGAAGCAGGTGACATTAATTTATGAATATTTATTACTTAAGCCAATAAATTCAAAATATTCATTTCAACATGAAATCAATAAAAAAATTAATCATCTTGCATTCTTTATTTCGTACATCTTCAAAATCCAGTGTGTGTTTACACTCACAGAGTTTCTCAGTGTGGACGTGCCATATTTCAAATCCACGATAACCACATGTGGCCAGTGCCTGCTCTACTGGGCAGCACGCTTCCAGAAGCTCAGAGAAGGGAGAGACCAACGTGCATGTAGTAAAAGTGTCGTGGAGAGGAAATGGGCTTTGGTCATTTTGCGGAGGCAGCACAAGGAGATGCAAGGCGCAGAGAACTCCGTTAGGGTGTCCCAGCAGAGAAGGGTGGGAAAGTAAACCCATGAAGACTCAAATTACAATTAACAAATGAGGGGTGCCTGGGTGGCTCAGATGGTTAAGCGTCTGCCTTCGGCTCAGGTCATGATATCTAGGTCCTGGGATCAAGTCCCACATCGGGCTCCCTGCTCAGCACGGAGTCTGCTTCTCCATCTCTCTCTGCCTCTCCCCCTGCTTGTGCTCTCTTTGTCTCTCTCTCTCTCTCAAATGAATAAATAAAATCTTAAAAAAAAAAAAAGATAAACAAATGAGAAGAGTGAGTTATTCTGCCAACATGTGACAGCCTTTAGCCATTATCCCAGAAAACAGGGCTAGATAATCTTGAGTGTGGACATGCATGTTTTCCTGAAAGGAATTTCCATTGGAAAGACAGAGTGGAGATTCTGTTTATCACCTTCAGTGAATGTGGAGTCTTTCAAATCTGTCATTTTGCTATTTGGTGGGGAGTGGAAGGGCTCTTGCGACCTTTCTAATTCAGAGGCCAGTGATCTCTCTCTCTCGGGGACTTAAGAACCCCCAGCAAAAGGGAAGAGAGTGGTTCCCAATGTCACCGTCATTCTGCAAGCAGTTACGTCCAGGTCTCAAAAGCAGAGACCTAATTAATGCTCTTCCCCTCACCTGACTGCTTCATCTAAATCCTCAAAGAAAGTTTCTGAGGCTCTGAATTGGTTTTTTGGAAACTGGTGGTTTTACTGAGCCAGCATGGATAAGGCCTTATTTTGCATCTCTAGTTTCTCAGAGACTACTGCCAGAGTGGCAGGGCATAGAAAACCACAGCGCCCGAGGAAGAGTTGCCGCTGGAAGCTCATGGTGATGGAGGGGCTCAAGCCGACACCATGTAACGGAGCAGGGACACTGTCTAGCAGGCTGGGGCAGGACAGTGTCTCAGCTGTCTGTGTCTTTTATCCTCCCAACGCCAGACTTAGTGCCTTCACTTATTCAGTGACCCCAAAAAGTGGAAGAAGTGAATGGATGGATGGATGGACAGATGGATGGATGGATAGATGGATGGATGGATTCATAAAGCTCTGTCCCTAGAATCCAAGCTACAGTTTGGGAGGAGTTTGCTATGGTCCCTCCCTGTGTGGTACTAAGTTCTTGTGGACGGCTAGGGGATCAAAGCAAAAAGTCACACATCTGCAAAAAGTCTCTATCCCTAACAGACCTATTATCTCCAAAGGCACTTGAGAAATTTCACGAAGCCACAGAGCCCCCTGACTTCCTTCCCGGATCAAGGCGGGTAGGCAGAGAACCCTGGCACTCACTGCCTCTTCTGCCTGCCAAATCGACCCCAGCATCCCCGTATGCATTCAGGTTTGGGCACACTGTTGCCCTCTCTCCTTTTCTCCAATAATGCCCAAATCATTCTCTTTTGACTGCTTTTGACATTGGCGCTCCCAGATCAGGCAGCTGAGGGATCTCTGAGTCAGAGTCACTTCATGCAGCTCTGCATTCTACCCAAGTCATACTTGGTTCTCCTTCACCTTCCCGTGCCTGGTTCTTTGCCACACCTGTTGTTCCTTTACTGTGATGCTCCTTTGTAGCCCACCCCCCACTTGTACTCTCGAAAACCGTGAGAGAGCCCGAGGAAATCATGGATTTGGAGAGCCTTGTCTCTGGCATCCGTCGTCGCTCCCTAGAGGCCCAATTATGAAAGAATGACAGCGCAGCACAGGGAACCTGTACACGTCTTGATGGCAGACTCCAGGCAGATGTTAGGGGAGGGGGGCCCAGAAGACAAAATACCACGTTTGATTGTCAACACTGTTTCTGTTCCCATGAAACAAGTTGACCAAAGTCCTGTGATTCTTTATGTCCTAAAGCTCAATGTCTGCCCCATGCCCAGGAGCTCACAGTAAACCATCTGTGAAAGCTCTTCAACGCTTAGCATCAAACTGCAAAATATATAAGATATTGCCATCCGATGTGCCTAGCACGTTGGTTTTAGTTAGGGTGGATTTTTGTTTGCTTTTTGTTCTCTGAGTTCTAAAACAGACCTACTGCCTGTTTTATAGACTCTGTTCCCAGCATGCCTTGCAGTTGCTGGTGTGGTAGTGATTTGGGGCTTTTCTAGCACACTTGCTGAAACGAAGCCGGCTGCCCTGTTTTGTTTCTTCTTTTGTACTGACTAAAGGCATGCTGACCACTACTTATTAGCACTTTGATCTTTTTTATTTTTGAACATATGGTCAGGACCTCGCCAGTGCCCAGAATGGCAGACTGAAATTCTCGTAGACTTGAGCCCATGTGATAAACTGCTCTGCTCTGGGAGAAGGGAGAGCTGCGCAGAGTCTGATGGACTGATACGCAGGAAACATCCCTCCCAGCGGGACAGAACTCGCTTTCCTGAGCATCTGTACGCGTGGAACTGCCGCTGCTCCATTCACATAAAGAGGCCTCCACTCAGAGTCACTTTCTTTAAGACACTCACGTGTTCCAAATGTTGCCAAGTTCAGTAGAATTTAAAAGCTGTGTTGACTTAAGGGACTCTATTTCACAAGTAAAAATGGATTTAATTGAACCTGCTCATTTCTTTTTTCCAACTTGCCCCTCGCTTTTTCTAAACCATATCCAAATGAAGCTTTATTCCATAAGAAATTAAGTCCTGTGTACCCCCCCTTCCATTTCAACAAGCCCCGTTTCTCTCAATGGCATTTAATGACCATAATATGTGCTTTTGAAAAAAATCCACCAAGCACTTTTGTTGAGCAAGAATATTGTTTGTTGAGTATTCGGTATGACCTTATTCAAAGCTCTGCAGTACTAATTTAACAAATCTCAGTCATTCTGTCATCCAAGCTTAGATTAAGGCCCACGGCATCAAAGTCCAAAGCTCTGAGAAGGTCTAGCTTTGGGCAACGCTAAAGGAAACGTGGTGGCTGATGAAAGGTAGAAGGGTAGACACCGGGACTCTGACATACACCACGGCAGCCAGAGAGACTGAACTGGAGTCTGATCCTGCCACCTGTTGACCTTAAATAAGTCACCTCCACGTCACTGAACTTCATTTGTTCATCTGTAAAATAGAAATAATGGTAAATCTGTGTCACGGGATTTTTAGGAGAATTAAAAAAGAATATGTGGAAATGCATGGTTAACTATGCAGTGAAATTCAAACAACACATTGACTGAATAGGAAAAAAAAAAAAAACATGAGGGAGAGGGTGTTATTGCAAATTCTTATTCCTTACTTGCTTTGGAGTAACTCTTTATCAATTGTCCCTTTTGGCTCTATGCAGAGATTTTCAAGATTTTGAGATTTTCTCAAAAGTTAGGATATATTCTCACAGGTATGAAAGTAGAGAACCTGGATGTTTAAATTTCTACAACACGAGCCTCGGGTTTACCATGCTGGCCCTGACCTCCTGAACAATGCAGAGGCTTCGAGACCAGCCTTGCCAACCGCTGCCTCCCCCTGAAGCTGCTGCCCCTCCCCCACCACAGCCGTCAAGGTCACTGCCAGCCACCACCACTGCTGCTCCTAAAATGCCTCCTGGTCCGAATGTCCTCACCACTCCACTGCACTCCACTCCACTCCTCACCACTCCACTCCACTGCACTCCACTGCACTCCACTCCACTCCTCACCACTCCACTGCACTCCACTCCACTCCACTGCACTCCACTCCACTGCACTCCACTGCACTGCACTGCACTCCACTCCACTGCACTCCACTCCACTCCACTGCACTCCAGTGCACTCCACTCCACTGCACTGCACTCCACTCCACTGCAAAGCCCTCTTCCTGTGCCCCAGCCCTTCATCTCCTCTTGTCTGCAAGCAACATAGAGAACAGAAAAATGAATCTTGCTTCTAAGGCTTTCCCATTCTTAGGCTTCTTCGTTCCCAGCCACCACAGTCCAGATCAGTGCTTCCCAACTCGGGTGATATTTACATTTTCTCCAGCAATGGAGGTCTGTACCTTCATCCTCAAAGACTAAGGAATAACATAAGTTCTCATCTTGACGCTCTACTCCACTTCTGATAGAAATGTCTGTATTTGGCAATCTGACCATTACCCAAACAGTATCTGAAGTTGTAAAGAGATTGGCAGGTGTATTTCTGAGGGGGTGATGGGGGTGGGGAGAATAGGATCGTGTGATGCTGGAGAACTGAAAGAATGCTTACTCTTAAAATTTTGTCTGGGACCCAAATTTCAAGGTTTTGTTTTGTTTTGTTTTTTGCAGTTCCATGCAAATGACATAAGCTCTATATTTTGGCTACCACTCTATTTAATGATGGTGTTGGTATGAGGATCAATGTCTTGACATTTTCAATGTACACTGGAATCTGTGATTTAATGATGGTATTGCTTTAGAGCTTCGCCAAACAGGCAAATCCTAACTGTGTGGATCCCCTCCTCCGTCCTTCCCAGTGCTCAGGTCACTAGGGAAGGGACCTGAACATGGAAGGAAGATATTTTTACCCTGGGAGATGAGATTCTATCTCAACCCCATTGAATCTAAATTTGGCCTCTAGAACAATCCCCTGAGACTTGTTTCCTGTGAGATTACCAAAACAAAAACAAAAGAAGGGGTTGGAATTCACCTGAAGGACCTTGAAACGTTTGGAAAAGTACTCAGGGAAATTAATATCACAGCCTTTTCAGTTCACTAAATCAGAGATGTATTGTGTTGCTGTATTTTATATCAAGAATGAAAGCCAGTGGCAGTTGGCTCTGTCTCCTGCCAGAGACAGCTTTCCATAGGCCAAGTTCCCACCAACATTAAGTCCAGTCACCTCGGCGTCTCGCTGAGCAACTCTCTATGAAGCGAATGGAGAGAGGCGGATTAGGGGCACCATTGGCATTTCACAGAAAATATGGATGAGATGCCCTCGCTCCCCCTTCTCCCCTCTCCTCCGAGTCTCAAGTGATTTCCGTCTCCAGGACCAAACTGTATCACAAGCCTCTCTCACCTGAGTGTGTGTTTTTATTGTAGTCGCGCTGCACTGTAAGACAGTAATAAATGCTGGTTGCTAGGAGGATTTGAAAGAAAAAGATTTCCAAAGCAGATTTTAAGGACATTCTTGGTTTCTTAAATCACTATGATGGGATAGCAGATTTAGCAGACGGGAGAATCTTTTCACTGGCACTAACCTTTCACTGGTCTCCAATTCTAGTCCTTCAGTGCAGCACCTTGATCTATGTCCAAAGGTTCTCTTTCTTAGGGTAATTCTTCCAGGAAAAGAAATCCCATGTCCTTATCTGGATATATTTATGTCAAATAACTACTTTCCACATTTGTAACATAGATGTCAGAGTGAAGCGAAAGGAAGTGAAAAAATCTGCTCTGAACAGGGAGAGGAAACCCTTGTTCTCACTCATCTTACTTGGATGCCTCTGATTTCAAGGGAGATCTGAAGAAGATCCCTGGTTACAGGACTGTTTCCCCCAAATGAATAAAGTGGTGACTTACAAGACAAAAATAACAGCAGATAGAATCACAGAATGTGACCGTCAACAAGAATTTCCTGAAATGAGGTGCACATTTAACTGCTTTACTTGGATTGCTTTTGTTTGGTTTGTATTGAAGTCCACAAGTGAGGACACCGATGAAATAAATGAGACTTGAACTGCCAAGATGTCCTCACAACATGCAGCAAGCTCCAGTCCAAAAGGAAAAGGGCATCACCTCGAGATCGGCACTCGTTCGTGCCAGTGCTGCTCCGAGGTTTCGTTTGCAATCTGACTTCCCAGGAAAAGAGTTCACTGTGTGGAACACGAAGTGGGCTTGGTTCACGGGCCTGGTCAACACCTGTGCCTCTCTTTCATGCACTGTTTTAGATCTCCAATGTGAAGACAGGTCTGTGCAGTGTTTGAGAGAGTCAAAGCAATCCTTCCATGGACTCTGGCCTCTTCTGAGTCTCGCTCAAATACCCTTTCTTTTTCACCTGGAGAAATCATGTGCTATATCAAATTGGAAGCCAAATGATTTTTTTTATGCCTGGAGTGTTTGCCTTTGATGATGAACATTTTTTAAAACCACAAATTCCTGTTAAAAACTTTGATGTGATTCATAAAGAAAATATAATCAAAAAGCATGAAATTTTAAATCTCTACAATGAATCACATATTTAGAATCACTGTAGGTGCATCCCTTGCACACGCACACATGCACACACACACCCATTTGCCTTTGGAGAATAATGTAACAATTGTGGTTCTTTTCTGCTTATGCTTTCTTTCTTTTTTTTTTTTAAGATTTTATTTATTTATTTATTTATTTGAGAGCAAGAGAGAGCAGGGGGAGGGGAGGGACAAGCAGACTACGCCCTGGGCGCCGAGCCTGACCTAGGGCTCAAACCTATGACCCTGAGATCGTGACCTGAGCTGAAATCAAGAGCTGAACGATGAACCACCTGTGCCACCCAGGTGCCCCTCTGTTTACGTTTTCTAAATAAGTCTTCTGCAAGGTTGTGAGATCTCTCCCATGTATGTTGTGAAATACCCAAAGAAAGAGAAGAAACTGCCTTCGGAACTACGTCCTTACATCTGATTGTGTACTCATGCCCATCTTAGAGGGGAGAGGCAAATGTGAGCTGGCGCCAGGCTGGGCCTCAATTGCTGCGCACATGCAGAGCTCAACCAACGCCACCACCCATCGAGAGGCAAAAAATGAGGTTGAGTCGGAGATGCGGATTCTGATTTTCAGTTGGCTGGGACAAAGGTTACTCTGATGCGAGGGTCAGCTCTATGTTCAGTGGTCACTTTCTTATCACTGATCCTCTGTCACCACACTGCGACTTAATCCTTGATACTTAATGACTCGATAACAAAAGTAAGCAGAATACACTGCAAAGCCACACATACGCCTTTCTTTTTTTTAAGGATTTTATTTATTTATTTATTTATTTATTTATTTATTTATTTGAGAGAGAGAGAGTGAGAGGAAGAAAGAGCACAAGCAAGGCGATGGGCAGAGGGAGAGGGAGAAGCCGACTCCCCACCGAGCAGAGAGCCCAACTCGCTGGTCGATCCCAGGACCCTGGGATCATGACCCGAGCCAAAGGCAGGTGCTTAAGCCACTGAGCCGCCCAGGCGCCCCTGAAGACTTTCTTAAGTTTTCCATGCTTCCCTCACTTTTTCTATATCTGAGGGCAACTTCCTTTGTCTCTGCTCAGCTTACCTTCCAAAATATCTCATCTGGCCGTAATTATAGCAAAAGAGCAACTCTTCCTACTTGCTTCGAACAAAATCTGGTGACTTTGCTTTAGCCTGATAGGCCGCCTTAGTCTGCACAGATGGCCATAACAAGAGGTCATAAACTGGGTGGCTTAAACAACAGAAATTTATTTTCTCATGGTTCTGGAGCCAGAAAGTCCAAGATGGAATTCCAGCAGGCTTTATTTCTGGTGAGAGCTCTCTTCTTCTTGTCTTGTAGATGGTTGCCTTCTTTTTTTTTTTTTTTTAAAGATTTTATTTATTTATTCGACAGAGATAGAGACAGCCAGCAAGAGAGGGAACACAAGGGGGGAGTGGGAGAGGAAGAAGCAGGCTCATAGTGGAAGAGCCCTGATGTGGGGCTCGATCCCATAACGCCGGGATCACACCCTGAGCCAAAGGCAGACGCTTAACCGCTGTGCCACCCAGGTGCCCCGATGGTTGCCTTCTTACTTCAGTCTTCAAATGGCCTTTCCTCTGAGCACTGACATGGGAAGGTAGCAGGAGGCAGCTCTCTGTTGTCCCTTCTTCAAAGGATGCTAACCCTGTAAGGGCCCTACCATGATACCCCATTTAACCTTAAATTACTTCCTTATTCCAAATACAGCACACTGGGGAGTTAGCACTTCAGCATATGAATTTGGGGGTGATGCATACATTTAGTCCATAACAAAGGCCCTCCAAAAAATTCTCTAGTTGGAAATCTCTCTTCTGGTATGCAGCTAGAATCCTCACTCATAGATACGCCTTCCTATGCTTCTATTCTAAAACAGCTTTCAGATGTACAACTCGTTATATCAGATGCAAGGCACACAATGAGAGCCAGCATTCTAGATAAGCCTTCTCTAAGCTGTAATCTATGTAATATGAATAAGAACTCCTCAGAAAAATGGTTCTTGGTTCAAATAAACTCGAAAAATGCAACATACTATTATTTTTCTCCTTTAGTTAGTTACAGGGCACATTAAAACTTGAAAGATCCAGAGCAGTCCTATAGGAAAGAAACCTACTTCATTTCGTATAACACAGTGTTTCCCAATTTTTTTGAACAAAGAACCCCCAGAACATAGGAAAATAATGTCCTAAATCAATCTAATTAAGAGAGTTTGCCAAAAAAGAGAGAGTATGCTTGCAAAGTTTTTTCATGAAAAATCTTTTTTTTTTTAATTGTATTTATTTGGGGCACCTGGGTGGCTCAGTCATTAAGCGTCTGCCTTCGGCTCCGGGCATGATCCCAGCATTCTGGGATCGAGCCCCACATCAGGCTCCTCCGCTAGGAGCCTGCTTCTTCCTCTCCCACTCCCCTGCTTGTATTCCCTCTCTCGCTGGCTGTCTCTCTCTCTGTCAAATAAATAAATAAAATACTTAAAAAATAATTTTATTTTTTATAAAAATAAATTTTATAATTTATATAAATTTTTTATAATTTATATAAATTTTATAAAAATATATATATTTATTGAGAGCGCAAGCATGAGCAGAGGAGGGGCAGAGGGAGAGGCAGAGGGACAAGCAGACTCCCCGCTAAGTGCAGAGCCTGGTGCAAGGCTCTACACAGGGCTCTATCCCAGGACCCCAAGATCATGACCTAAGCCAAAGTCAGATGCTCAACTAACTGAGCCACCCAGGCACCCCACTAAAAATCTGTTAAAGGATCATCTCCCTAATGTTTTGTAGCCAAATATCTGTGGCACTGCCCTGCCTCTTCTCTGGTAAGAAAAGCAACATGGACCTAGCAATTGAGCACAAACTAAAGAATATGAAGCTCTGAATTCTCTTCCTGGTTCTGCTACCTACTTGTTCACTTTTCTCATTTTTTTTCTCTTTTCTACAGCTGTCTATAACCAGTAGGATTATTTTGTACTACGTTTGTTAAACATAGTGAAAATATGAAGCCCCATATGCAGGATAAATCAAAACAGACAAGTCCATGATCAGAATCACCTAATTCATTTTTTATTTGCAAGGATAACAAAAAAAAGGGGGGGGTCTATTCTTAGCAAGATAATCTATGCATTCAGAAAGCAACCATTTCTGATGTTAGTAATATTCCTTTCTCTCATACGTAATAGAATATAGCTCCAAGATTCTGTAAGGATACACTCAATCATAAACAGACACATGTGAGTGCATACCCACGTGTGTGTGTGTGTGTGTGTGTGTGTGTGTAATGAGGTAAGTTAAAATGAAGAAATTCTGTTTTGAGAGCTGTCAAGTCATCCAAATTGATTACATAAGCTAATTGATCTGTGCATGCAAAAAGATTACAAGGAGACCATTACACATCTTAATAAATCTGCAAAATATTTACTTCACATCAGAAACAACTGCAAACACTATGCAGTTCTGGAAACTATCAGATTTTAACTTTCATTGGTTTGTTAAAACACAAGATCGTATTTAGGACTTTCACATTCAAATCACCTATCGTTCATCACTGTTCTTGGCCTGAGACAATAGCTAAAAGGAGACTGAGTCAGTGAAATTTTTGAATCACACCCGTGAGTAAAAGTAGTCAAAAGTTTTCACACTCCCAGTTAAAACAATGAACACAAAAACTGCTCTAAAATAATATAAACTAATCCTGCTTTTAGATATGGATACAAATCAGATTAGAAGAAGCACAGGAAAGTAAGCAGTGCTTTTGTCAGCCTCTTTACCATGGTCTGGCTTGTGTGAAGATGGAAAGCAGGAAAGTGTGGGCTCAAGCAGAGTGGGAGTCATGGGGCCCAGAGACCTTCTTGGCTTCATTCCACCGAAAATATGATTACAGAATGCTTTCTTAAAAAGGGAACTCTCATAAATATACAGAAATCTGTTGAATTTCTCCACACTAATAACAAATTATCAAAAAGAAAAATTAAGAAAACAATCCATCTTAAAATTGCATCAAAAAACAAAAAAACCTAGGAATAAGCAGAACCAATGAGGTGAAAGAACTGTACACTGAAAACTACAAGATAATGATGACAGAAATTGAAGACACAAATAAAAGGAAAGATATTCCATGCTCATGGACCGGAAGACTATTATTAAAACGTCCATACTTCCCAAAGCAATCTACAGATTCAATGCAATCCCTATCAAAATTCCAATGGCATTTTTCACAGAAATAGAACAAACAATTCTAAAATTTGTACGGAACCACAAAAGACCCAAAACAATCTTGAAAAAGCCAGAGGCATCATGGTTGTTGGTTTCAAACTCGATTACAAAGATATAGTCATCAAAACAGCCCGGTATTGGCATAAAAAACAGACACATAGATCAATGCAACAGGATAAAGAACCCAGAAATAAACTCACACAATCATGGTCAATTAATTTATGACAAAGGAGCCAAGAATAAAAGGACAGTCCCTTCAATAAATGGTGCAGGAAAAACTAGACAGCTATGTGTAAAAGAATGGAAATGGACCACTATCTGATACCATACACAAAAATTAACTCAAAAGAGATTAACGATTTGGACATAAGACCTGAAGCCATAAAGCTTCCAGAAGAAAACAGGCAGTAAGCTCCTTGACATCGATCTTGGTGACGTTGTTTTATATTTCACAACAAAAGTAGGACAACAAAAGCAAAAATATATGTGGGACTATATCAAACTAAAAAAATTCTATTCAGCAAAGGAAATCATCAGCAAAATGAAAAAGCAACCTACTGAATGAGAGAAAATATTAGCAAATCATATAACCAGTAAGGGGCTAATATCCAAATTATACAACTCAGGGCATCTGGGTAGTTCAGTCAGTTAAGTGTCTGCCTTCAGCTCAGGTCGTGATCTCAGGGTCCTGGGATCAAGTCCCACAATAGGCTCCCTGCCCAGTGGAAAGTCTGCTTCTCCCTCCCCCTCTGACCCTCCTCCCCACTTGTGCTCTCTCTTTCTCTCTGTCTCAAATACATTTTTTAAAAAAATTTTTTTAATTATACAACTCAATAGCAAAAGAAAACAATCTGATTAAAAAACAGACAGATGATATCAATAGACCTTTTTCCAACAAAGACATACACTTGACCAACAGGAACATGAAAACATGCTCAACATCACTAATCATCAAGAAAAAGCAAATCAAAACCACAAGGAGATATTACCTCCTACCTGTTAAACTTAAAAAGACAAGAAACAACAAGTGTTACAGAGGATGTGGAGAGAAGAAACGCTTGTGCACTACTGTCGGGAATGTAAACTGGTGCAGCCACTATGAAAAACAGTGTGGAGGTTCCTCTAAAAATTAAAAATAGAACTACCATATGACCCAACAATTCCACTACGGGGTATTTATCTGAAGAAAACAAAAACACTGGGGCGCCGGGGTGGCTCAGTTGGTTAAATATCTGACTCTTGATTTCGTTTCAGGTCATCATCTCAGGGTCATGAGATCAAGCCCTGTGTGGGGCTCCAAGCTGGACATGGAGCCTGCTTAAGATTCCATCTGTCCCTCTCCCACGCCTCCTCCTCTCTCTCTAAAAAAAAAAAAAAAAATGAAGAAAACAAAAACACTAACTTGAAAAGATATATGCACCTTACCATGTTTACGGCAATATTTACAATAGCCAAGATATGAAAACAACCTAAGTGTTTATCAACAGACGAACAGATAGAGAAATTGTGGTGTATATATACACAGACACAGACACACACACAAACACACACACGCACACACACTGAAGAATATTATCCAGCCATAAAAAGAGAATGAAATCATGCAACAACATGGGTAGACCTTAAGGGCATTATGCTAAATGAAGAAGTCAAACAAAGAAAGACATATACCATATGATCTCATTTATATGCAGAATCTTAAAAACAAAACAAACAAACAAACAAAAACAAGCTCTTAGATACAGAGAACAGATTGGTGGTTGCAGGGGGAGGGGGTGAAATGGGTGAAGGGAACAAAAGGTATGAACTTCTGGGACACCTGGGTGGCTCAGTGGGTTAAGCATCTGCCTTCAGCTCAGATCATGATCCCAGGGTCCTGGGATCCAGCCCCGCATCAGGCTCCCTGCTGAGCAAGGAGCCTGCTTCTCCCTCCCCTCTGCCTGCCGCTCCCCTTGCCTGTGTTCTCTCTCTCTCTCTGTCTCTCTCTCTCTCACATACATAAATAAAATCTTTAAAAAAAAAAAAGAAAAAGGAATGAACTTCCAGTTGTAAAAGAAATAAGTCATGGGTATGGAATGCATAGCATGGTAACTATAGTTAATAACATTTTACTGTATATGTAAAAGTTGCTAAGAGATTAAATTTCAAAACTTCTCACATTAAAAAAAAAAAAAGTTCCGTCACTATGCATGGTAACTGATATTAACCAGATTTACTGTGGTGAAATTTCATAGCACATACAAATACTGGATCATTATGTTGTATACCTGAAACTATCACAGTGCTGTATGTCGACTATACCTCAATAAAATAAGCAAATAAAATTTGAAAAGCACCCTCCCAGACCTTAAAGTTGCTCTTTTACAACTGCTTTATTATCTGAACTGCCTGATGGACTATAAATTCCTTGAGGGGCAAAGACTGGGTCTGTTTTGAGACTGTGCCCAAAATGCAGTATATGCTCAATAATTATTTTTAACTGAAATGAGGACAAATTGAGTTTCACACATATTAGAGAAGGAATCCTTTTTTTTTTTTTTTACTAAGAGACTAAGAAAATTTTAAGGGCAGAACAAGACAGTAGGAAAAACATTCTAACACGGTTATCACATCACTACATTTATTGATAACAAAAAAAGTCTTACTTTAAATGGGTTAAAATCTAAAATTTATGTTACATGCAGAGAGTGACAAACCGCTCCTGAAGGACAGACTACAAGAGCAGAAAGAGCAGTGAGACTACTGGTAAGAAAACACACCTACCTTGAACCTTACCCAGTCCCTGTTACCTCTGGCATGAGAAACCCCAAAAAATGCCACAAAACTGCAATCTCTTCCTAAAACTAAGATTCGGCAATTTACTGGATTTGAACTAGGATGAACCACAGTATTCAAGGGGAAACTTTAAATGCTTCTGTGTCTTAATGCAATAATTAGGCAGAAGGGGGTAAAAACACACAGAGGAGGACAAAGGAATACAGTAGAACAAATCTTCAAAACATGAGAAGTGAGAACACTCATTGTTTCAGCCTGTTGGTACCTGGTGATACTGCAGACTGTCTTTACAAGGCACCCAGCCACTCCTGTTTGCTGCCCAGGTGCTGCAGCAAGAACAAATTCTGGAAAAGAGCTTTGGAGACCCTGAAATGTAGTATGCTTGCTTGCGTATCAGAAAAGGAAAACT
Organism: Ailuropoda melanoleuca; assembly: GCF_002007445.2. Lineage (NCBI taxonomy): Eukaryota > Metazoa > Chordata > Mammalia > Carnivora > Ursidae > Ailuropoda > Ailuropoda melanoleuca. Next base: position 24,209,347 of record NC_048228.1, on the reverse strand, counting down.
TTCAGGAAGAAAAATGCATGTAGGGAAAACCTATGTTCAAAGTTCTGAGGTATTATTAAATTGCTTACTTTTTAAAGTTATTTTGAACTCTAAAGTTTACTGCTCAAAAACACAAATAAAGAGGAAATGTATTTTAAAGCACCCATAGGATTTTTTTAAATGTATACACATTCTGTTTATGTATAAAGTATATACATGTATTACCATTCCCTGTATTAAACTATATATTATTAGTAAAGCTTAATTTCTTTTTTGGTTTTTTACATAAAAACACATACAAATTCTATTTCTTTCTTCCTATTCCGCAGTGAATTATCATGCACTCACCTGAAGTTCTGTGCTGCCCTCATAATGGACCATTGCCCTGGGAGTTTGAAAATTTGTAAATAAATCCTCAAGGTTCATAAAATAGACCCTAGAGGAAGTGGCAGAATATCTGAGAGAAAAAAGAACACTGGAGGAATAGGTTGATTTGACCTCCATAGGGACATAATCAGACATTCGGTCTCACACTATCAATTAAAACTAAAAATAAGGAGGGGCTCCAGGCTGGCTAGTCAGTAGAGCATGCAACTTTTGATCTCAGGGTTGTGAGTTTGAGCCCCATGTTGGGCACAGAGATTACTTAGAAACAGAATAAAAAAAAAAAAACTAAAAAAAGTCATATAATTATCGGGATGATTGTATTTTTTAGCAATTAAGGATGGATTTCTTAAATTGTATTAAAATTTATTTCTTTTAATATTAAATTCCAAACAAACCTTTAAAAAATACTTGTTGGGACAATTTGACTGATTACATAAATGTTGTCAGAATGGAAAAAAAGTCTGGATACCGCTGTTTCTAGACAGAGGTGAGAAAATGGGGAGAGGGACTGATAGCTATACAAGAAAAAAAGAAAAACAAGGGAATCTGAATGGCATAAACAAAAACTGAAGTTGTAGAGATATCATTATCTCAGCCATGTTGAAAGAACATAGATTATTATATGGGAGAAATCTGTTTTATGTGTGTATAGACAAGAACATTCACATGGCCAGTATATACCTTCATTTCTGCATAAACCCCTATTACCTTTAATAGCATCCTCACTACTTGACTTCAACTGCCTGAGTCTGATAATAAATTCACCAAAAGAAATATCCAGTGACAGGAAAAGATAGATTTACAGTTTTCCCCTGGGATCCCAGACATAAATTCAGTTTTTTCTTAACGCCCAAAGTTGCAGGTGCTTTCCATTTTTACAAATAGGTTTTTGTATGACTTGTCCATTATGGCATGTTATAAATAAATTTCAGTTATTTCATTTTTCATAAAAGGCTGTTCATTAAAATCCCATTTCAATGATTAAGCCTTAGGACACAAGGAACGCTGTTGCAATGACTACTGGGTTCTTCACCAGCACACGGAGTGTTTTAGTCATCAAGGTCTATCCCGCGGTGCTGAAGCTCGTTTCTAACCTAGTCAGTGTACTCTTTCCCTTTCAGGATATTTGTTACTCCATTTCTTCTCCTTTTCCTCCAAGAATCCTTTCACTTAAGCAATACTGGCTCATTTTTCAGCAAAATTTTTGTCCTCACTTGGCCAAAAGGAAAAAAAAAATTACTACAGTTGCCACCTGTTGAACATTTTCAATTTCCACAATTTCCTCTCAATAAAATGCTGACCAGAATTACCGTAATTCTGAAAGTGTTCTCACTGGCTCCTTACTTAAGGCTGGAATAACTTACCACTGATGGACTATTTCTTTTGATAGTTACACATTCTAAGACTGCGTTTTACTACTGCCAAATCGAACACAGACGGTCTCAATGTAGAAACCCCAATCTAGCCTCGGTCTCTTTCCTGATCAGTCTTCTTCTTGGGGCTTTCACTTCAAACTGCTGATCCCTGGAGTCTCTGGCCTTGTCTTTATGACTTATCAATTCTCTGTACAAACCGCCGTCCCCTCTCAAAGGGCGAAACACTGAGATTATTACAAAATGGCCCCTTTATGACATCATAGCCACTCTTCTTTTGCATTTGTCATCACTCAAATCACTATGCTTCAAATAGCCATGCCTACTATATCATGCGACATCATCAGGCTGAGGGTCACACTAGTTCTTGAGCACTTCCTTAACTTCCTCTCTCCTCCCACCGGTTTTCAACATTCACTGTACTTTCCCCATCTGGAGATGAAATGCTGATGTGCCTTTCCCCATCTCCTATCCTAAATTAGACCAAAACACAAACCAGGCCCTCCACCTTCTCAGCTACAAAGACTTCACAGACTCTGTGTACAGTGGTGTCATGAGAAAAACTAGTCCAGGGAAAGAGAATCCCACTATAAATGTTGAACATTTCCATCATCTCATTGCAGTGGGTTACTGGCGGCCCTCAAAAAGACACGTCCACGTCCCAGAAAGTGTGAATTTGATCTCATTTTGGAAAAGGAGCTTTGCAGATGCAGCGTTAAGGATTCTGAGACGATGTCATCCAAGATTTTTCAGGTAGACCCTAAATCCAGTGGCCAGGGTCTCCCGTAAGAGATACAGGGGAAGACACACAGAGGAAGCGGCCATGGGAAAAGGGAGGCAGGGACTGGAGTGATGCAGCCACACACCAGGGAGCACTGGAGCCACCAGCAGTGGGAGGAGGCAAGAAGGACACTCTCCCAGAGACTCCAGAGGGAGCATGGCCCTGCCACCACCTTGACTTTGAACTGTTGACCTCCAGATGGTGAGAGAACAGATTTCTGTTGTTCCAAGCCACCCAGTTGGCGCTAATGTGTTACAGTAGCCCTGGGAAACTAATAAACCCATTAGAATGACATAGGGCTTGTTTAGGAAGGAAACACTCAAGTCAGGACCCTTGAGTGCAAATACTTACTGGGATCACAAAAATTCGAGTCCCCTAATGGTTCATTTATCCAGTAAGTAGTGAACACCTATTGTTTGCCAGGTCCTATGCCAATAATCGAGAATACACAGGAAAGCAGGGGGGGAAAGTGTTGTTCCTGCCTGAATAGAGCTGACATGGTTAGTGTTTCCAGTCCAAAATGAAACCAAAGGCAACTCCAATTTCTAAAGGAAAATAAATCTTGGAAATGCTTTTTAACTGGAAGTCCTTAATTATGTATCAAGTAATTAATGCCATGTGAATAAGTTTTCTTCCAAGCATGTAGCTTCAAAAATGAAGTAAAAAAGCATTTGGCCAAATATATTTGGGACTTTCCTGACTTTAAGTCCTGAGGAAAATGATTGGAAGTACACAACGAACTCCCAAATGGCAATGGTGATAAAAAGGACCATATCATCATTTGTAAGTATTGTTTGTTTCTGAAGGGCTCAACACACCCCTTGTATGTTGTGTACACTTTTTTTCTTCACCGTAGCCCTGACAAATTTGGGAAATCCCTGAGGTGGGATGAAGCATGGGCGTTACCTGCTTAACCATATCCACATGCATTAAGAATGACGATAACTATCATTTATTGTGACGATTATTTTCCAGGCACTTTGCCTAATGGTTTACACACAGAATTTCATTTGATCTACAAAACATCCCTAAGAGGCAGGTACCAATGACCCACTTTCTTTGAAGTCAGCTATTTATCTGCATTCCTGAACACCTCACGCCCCTTCCCACATAAGGGACCATGGATGTGGATGTTTTGGTAACTGCTGACTCCCTTACTGTTCCTCTCTGCCTTTGCCTGGCCTTCGTCCCTTGCAGTTAACTGCTAAACTGAGCATCACCATCTTAGACATAGTGATTTCTAATCACTTAAAAGTGATTATGCACCTGCAAAACAGTCTTCATTCTACATTAGATAGAGCTGGGGGTAGAAACAGCTTGAGGCCTGAAGGGACTTTCCTAACAGCCTGGGAATGACCACTATCTGCTCTGACCTCCTATGTTACATTCAGACATGACACACACACGCCAACATCCCGTCATTCAAACTCTCTCCACCCTCCCCTCCCTTCCATCACTCCCCTTCTGTTTTAGCCTGCCAGTGCCCCACAGCAGTAGCAAGGCCAAACAGATTCTATGGCAGAACTAGCACAGAATTTGCAGATTATCTGAAGCTGAATTGGCCCACAGTAAAAACCTGAAAGATGGGGGCTTTAAAAGAGCCTAAGGGAATCTGCTGCTACAAAGTTGTATCTTAAAAGGTAGTCATAAGACCACCAGTTTTAGAATCTCCTACAGCATTAAAAATTCAGCTTCTCAGACTCTACCCCAAGCTTACCGAGTCGGGAGCACAGGCTTGAGGCCCGGGAATCTGCACTATTAAGATGCCCAGTTGTTTTTTAATATGCCCTAAAGAGTGGAAACCAAAAGATGAGGAAATTCCTGTAAGACGGGATCACCAAGCGGATTTCTGCTGCTGTAGGTATAAAGGAGGTGTATGGGGGGCAAGAAAAGAGGGCAGAATGGCCTCAAAAATGAGCACCAAACCATACGAAAACTACTGTGTGTAGTGAAAAGAATACTGGATTGGGACTCCAAAGACCTGGGTTCTATGCTCAGCTCTATTATTCATTCAAAATGTATGTATTGACTACCCACTATGTAGGCAACATTGAAAGAGGCTCAGGGGGATACAGCAGTAGGCAAATCCCTGACTTCGAGGAGCCTGTGAGACAGACCAACAATAGCAAGTAAGCAATGTATATTGTTCAGTAACATAAAAGTGATCTGAAGAAAAACAGATTTGGGGATAAAGAGTGATGGAAGTGATGCTATTTTAGAGAGAGTGATCAGATCTGGAAAGTGGAGGAAATGAGGTAAGCAAACCATCCCAGTATCTAATGAGAGAGCATTCAGCTGGAATGGAGCTTGTATTCAGATGGAATCGCAAGTAGGAAGCTTTGAGGAAAGGAGTGTGTTTATTGTATACAAGGGAAGAAGGAAGCAAGTGTCTGGAGCAACTTGAGTCTATGAAGGTCTAACTCTTTTCGTTCCAGAAGCTTTATTTTGTCAACATGCATTTATAAGTTAAATTTAATTTCCTGTATTTTGACCCATAGTGGGCATGGTCTGCAAAATTCTGATTTAATTTTCTAAGTACAAGGGTGACTTGACAAAGTTCCAAGTCCTTGCATAAACAAATTAACAGCTAGCCATCTACATGTCATGGTTTTACAACCTTTCCCTGACATCTCTATAAAGTCATCCTATTGAGTAAGTCAGAAAATTTCATCGTATCTTAATAATTTCTAGTAACTTATTCTCTTGAATGCACAAGAGAACGGTGGAGCCATAGTTCCTAGCCATGAACGAATTAGCGTGGATTTGTTTGTCAGGTTAGTTGAGGGTCAACAACCTGGATACCTACTCAAGCACAGGATGGCTTCGGAGCGGAGACAGGGGCGAGGAGGAGGAAAAGGACAGAAAGAAGAAAGCCAGAGATGTTTCTTCCTGTGACCAGGATTCACCATGGGATTCCACCAAATCCTGGGTGGCTCAGAAGGCAGTACGAAGGCAGCATGAGGACCCCAAGTGTGCGCACGACAGGCTCCAAATGATGGAACCCCTTGAGTGGAACTAGAGATAAAAACACAGAGGGGAAAATTCAAGAAGATATTTCAAGACTGAAAGAATCTTTTTATTTTATTTGCTATGCATGAAGTAAATCCTTCCAATTTAACTAACAGAAGTGAAACTTTCTAATTCACCACTCAGCTGCCTCTCCTCAGCCTCTTCCGTCTCCCTCTCCTCTTCTATGGGGCCCGGCAGGCTTCCGAATTCACAGCCACGCAGAGTCCCATCGGCCACCATCATAACACCTTTAAATAAAACAGCAGACATCTAGAGTTCCTTCTGGTGTTATTTGTTTGTATTTAGGCCATAGCTTTTTACTTGGGAAAAAGAAAAGGAAGCCTCTCAAAGATAAAGTTGGCCAGAGATGATCTTCTCAGTTTGAAAATGAAGACAACCAGAAGGTAAGGGTCAGTGCGGGGGCGGCGGGGGGGAGTCTTAAGAATAGTTATCTCCATGTAAAGTACTAAATTTAACAAATGCACCAATAACAACACAAAATATGAACAACTACAAGAAAAACTACAAAAATATGACCTAATCTCTTTGGACATGGTAAAGAATCCACCCAGTATTCAAGGTCTATGAAATAACTATATTCTGTGCCACAGAGTTCAAAGACTCTATGAGATGCGTCAATTCAGAATGTGGGTTTATCAGCAGGTACACTTTTATTTTTTTTTTAAGATTTTATTTATTTATTTGACAGAGAGAGAGAGACAGGCAGTGAGAGAGGGAACACAAGCAGGGGGAGTGGGAGAGGAAGAAGCAGGCTTCCAGCAGAGGAGCCTGATGTGGGGCTCGATCCCAGGACTCTGGGATCACACCCCAAGCTGAAGGCAGACGCTTAACGACTGAGCCACCCAGGCGTCCCAGCAGGTACACTTTTAGAATGAATAATAATCAGCATTTTAGTTGCCTTTGTCTTTGTATTGCTACCAAAAAAAAAAAATTATCTCAAAATTATGTTCCTCCTGGACTCCACTGAGTGAAACCAGTTGTTTTCACAAAACTGTTGGCATGTTTCTCAAGCCAAATTCTAAACAACCAATCTTCTATCCACCTGAAATATGCAGTTAGAAATGTAGCATAGAAAACAACATGTTTTCATAATTCTGCACCCGTCTGTCCTTTTGATATTGATTTGCTCCGGAGTTCAGTCCTTTGCCTGCTCTTTTTTCACTCTACATATGTGTCTCCGGGCAATTTCATCCATTTCCATAGCCGAAACTACCATTACAATGTTGATTAATTGCAGACCTATTTCCAGCTCAAACTCACATGTCTAATGCCTACGAGGCATCTACAAATATTCCATGGGGAAAAGAAGCAGGAGAAAAGAATGAACTAACATTTGTTGAACAGCTACAAAGCTCCAGCATCTCAGACTTAGCTCAGTATCATTTATTATCCGAAAGCTCTGCCCCTTCTTCCATCTACTTCCTGCCCTCGTGGTTCCACCTTTTACCCAACCACCGAAACCAGGCACTGAAGAAAAGTCAACCTCGACTGCTTGCTCTCGCCTGACCACACATTCGACTCGTAGGAAGACATTTTAGATTCTGCCTCAAAAAATATAAAAATTATATTTTTAATATAATCCTTTTTCTACATCCTCACAGCCACTGCCATAGTCCAGGCCCTTATTCCTTTTCACGCGAGATTACAAAGCTACCCTTGGCTGTTCTCCCTCGCTCTAATCTTGGCTTCAGCAAAGTTATCAAAAATGCAAATATCATCATGTCCTTCTCTTGCTGAAAATGTTTCAATGACTATCGAGTATCCTCACAAGAAGTCCAGATTCATTTCCTGCTGGTCCCTCTGACACAGCACCAACGCTAACGTGCACACGTTTCCAAAGTATGCAACACTCATAGCACGGTGCTTTTGTACATGCTTTTCTTGATACCTCCAGAACACTCTCCCTGTTTTCTCTTCCCCCTCACCTTCTCAAGCGTCCCTTCTCTGTGCCAGGACAGCTCTACGATGACATTTATCATTCTGCATTCTTTTCCTCAGAGCAATCTCTCTGAACTTTTAGATTGAGAGCCCTCAAAATCAGACACCGTGTCTTTTACCCCTATGTCCCCAGCATCTAGCACAGGGCCTGGAACCCAACAGGCTCTCCAAAGAATTTGAGCAAACAAGTTAACGTGCGCCAAGTTCCTTTACCCACCCGTGACACCTGTGACATAGAAAGCTATGACATGTTTGAGAGGTCATAAGATGCACGAAGCAAAGTATCAACTGCTATTTGATACGGTAACTACTGCATATTCCTAACTGAAGGTCTACCAGTCGCTCAGTTACACAGTTAAGGAATTTTTCTCTCCACTCTTTTACAAGCATATTTCTAATTAAAAGACAAATCTAGTTCATCAGAACAGATGAGTTTTAGGTAAAATGAAACGGTGCCCTTGTGACTTACTTAGCATGGCAAATGGAGAGTCAAAAACAATGAAAGCTTTGGAGGTGATCCTATTGAAATTAGTGACAAAGCTAGAAGGAAGGGAGGATGGGTGTTCTATTCTCTACACCACACTGCCTCCCTGTGGGAGGTTTTCTGGGCAAGGATGGACCTAGAGAGAAGCAAATCCAATTTCACGGAATTGTAAAGTGGTTGTAGTCAGATTTTATGTCCATTTATACCAAAAATCCACTCCCAAACACTAGGCTATGAATGGTGCCAGTGGGGTGATTTGTTTTCTGAAAGACGGATGCCCACTTTTATGGATTTGGAATAGAAACATTTTGTTAATTTAAAAATAAGTAGTCCTGGGAATGATTTTTGCAAATGTCAAGACCAAGAAATGAAATAACCACAGTCTAATTGTTTTCTCTTTACTACTTTGAATAATTATACTTTAAAGGTCTTAATCACTTAATTTACTTATGAGAAATATATAATCCTAAGATCAATGTCCCTAAAAATCAAAAATTGCAAAAGGAAGACCTTCCATTTGCTATGTACCAAACGCAGCATTTTTAACTTAGTTTTTAAATTATTTAATTACAATGATCAAAAAATCAATATAGTTACATTGAAATTAATGTTTCCTCCCTGCCTGGGAGCTCTCCTGAAGCAGAGCTTGACAAACCTAAACAACGTCAGACGCACTTTTTCAAGTTAAAATGGTACAACCAGGTGCAAAACACTTTAAAAGTCCATTTTCATTTACCTGGTAGAAAAAGAAATTCATGGAAGGCAACTTTTCAAAAGAAAAAAATCTTTTTTGTTATAGGCACAAAACACATTTTTCATGATTTCAGGACTTATTTATTTAAACATGCCCCAAGTTTGTAACAACACACAGGCATCATGGCAGAAAATGGTCTTAGTCTTTTGTTTGCCACAGGAGGCTTCGAGCAATTTCCCGTGAGGAAATAATTGCTCATGATCTACCTGAATGCAAATATCTAAAGGCTCTGCTTCTGAATCTCCGGGAATCTCAAAAGTCTTCGGCCTCATGACTTGACTATTACCTGACCAGCATCCTTTGAAGTGGTTCTGGATCTGCACTATTATTTGAAAAGTATGGCTGCCAGGAAAGAGTTGCTATTTCCTTGATGTCTGTGGAGCAGCTTGCTTTCCTGTGACCTTTACCTGTGGTCCCTGTCGCTGAGGCCACAGATTCATGTCCATGTCCGTGCGCTCTGGTCCACACATCCGGTCCTTGTTAGACACTTTGACTGCCTTTATCTTAACGGGAAGGGAAACATATCCATAATACTGACTCAGCTAGATCCACATTTCTATTCTCTCCACAGGTCAAGTTGCTTTATTTACTATGCACACACAAATAAAAGCCTGAGGAACATTCTTTTTTAATGACAGGCAATGGAAGTCCACATGCCATCCACATGACAAGCACATGAATTCTGCATTTCTGTGCTAGTATTATTAAATACCTCAGCGATTAATAAAGACAATGGTGTGCCTAATGTTTTCTTATGAGCAATTGGAGGCCTTAATTCAAGACATGGCAAGAGAAAGAGTTAGCCTGAGGGGAAGATTAAGAGAAAAGAGAGAGGAGAGCTCAGGGAATCTGCCTGGCACTCTCTCAGAAAAGAGAGGCAGATACTTCAACATATTGCAAACTCAAGCCAAAGGGGAAAATGGATTGCTAGCATGAGGGAAAATGTGGAACAGGAAATAAAGCAAGTATATTTTCCATTTTCTCTCCCCTACAGAACTGGGCTTAAAAGATTCAAAAGGGAGACAACTCTTCCGAGTCAAAGCACCTGGACTTAATCTGGAATTTGTCACTAATTAACTGTATGAGCTTGGCCAAGTCAACCTCCCTGGGACTGAGTTCCCTTATATTTAAAATGAAATAATAATTAGATAATTATTAGATAAATAGGACTGTTTGGGTTCTAAAAATCAAAAGCACATTCAAGGGCAGTTGGAGAAGGCTGTTCAAGGATAATTCAAGGGGGATTGGGTTGAGTCCCTATTCTCACTTTTTTAAATCAGATACTGAATACAATCTTTACTTTTTAAAGAAACTCCACACACCCCTAGATAATACTTCACGACTCTTCATTAGGAAAGAAGGGAGGGTAGAGGGAGGAAAGAGAAATAGAAGCAAAAGAGCTAGCCCCAAATAGAAACAATTCGTAAGTGAGGGCAAGGAGGAGGGAGAGAGCACCAGCTGGACAACAGAGAGACGAGGAAGGAGACCCAGGAAAAGGAAATGCTTTGAGACCTTAAGATATAGATTGCCATGGCACATGCAGGTAGCAATATACTGTTTGGTATTGATCAATCTGATAGGTAGGGAGCTAGAGAGGAAGGTTTTCTGGGCTAAGGAACACTGACTTTATCCTGTCGCCAATAGGACTTACTAGAGGTTTTTAAGCAGTTAGCAAAGTGGGTAAGAGCTTGGCCTCTACAGCCAGACTGCTCAGACCAAATCCTGGCTCTGTCACTGGCCATTGGGTCATTTGGGGAAAATACTTTACCATTCTGTGCCTCAGTTTCCTCATCCATGGAGTGGGGATAAAAGCACCCATAACATAGGGAGGTGTATCCCTGTGAGGTGAGAAACACAAAGTGCTTAAAGCAGTGCCTGGCACAAAGAAATCACTCAACAGATAAGGACTGTGACTCGTACAATCAGATTTTCCACCTATCAACATCATTCTATGGGATGTTTCTTAAAGTCCTATGCGTAATTACTGTGGAGAATTGAGATCAAAGTATGAAGCAGGTGTTGGACTAAGTTGGAGAATTTTCTATAAAGAGTATCATACTTTTTCTCCCTCTGAATGAATAAAGCAAAGTCACAATGACCTGTTAAGATTTAGGAAATACGTTTGGGATTGAAAATATACAATGGATTAGAAATTATTTATACTGGTCAACATGACCTAACCAGAGAAATGTTTTTATTATATCTTTCATCACTAAAGTTATCTCCCTAAATCAGATTAACCACTGGAGATGAAAAAAACTCCCCTAACTCATCTGTGTGGGTTCGGCGGTAAATACACCAATGAAAATGAAGACATTCTCTCGTAAGATCCAGCTGCAGAAGAGACAGTTCAGTAAGAAGCTAAAAACCAGGGATGTACTGTATGGTGACTAACATAATATAATAAAAAAATATTATTATAAAAAAAAAAAAGAAGCTAGTCTTGGATGCTAGGGTGGAGCTAAAGTTGGGAAGCCATCTCTGAGAGCTGGGTCCTGTGAGAATGGGACCTCTATGAAGGATATACTGCTAACTTGCTGGGGTGTTGGCCCAGTGCCCAAACCCACTCCTCTTGCTTTCCCTCGCCAGGAAATATGGGAACCTGTACAATGAAGCCATGGACTGGAAGGGAAATTTAAGGCCATCCCTACTGGAAACAATTCTATTGAGAAGGATGTGTATACCCAAAGACTCTTTTTTTTTTTTAAGATTTTATTTATTTATGTGAGAGAGAGACAGCCAGCGAGAGAGGGAACACAAGCAGGAGGAGTGGGAGAGGAAGAAGCAGGCTCATAGCGGAGGAGCCTGATGTGGGGCTCGATCCCATAATGCCGGGATCACGCCCTGAGCCGAAGGCAGATGCTTAACGACTGCGCTACCCAGGCGCCCCCGTATACCCAAAGACTCTTAACCTGGGACACAAGAGAAAGAATGGGAGTGTACAGGGAGATGATGATTACTACCAATGTAATGTTCTCCCATGTATGGTTTTCTGAATTCAACAAATAGGTCTCTTTTCCATCTTTAAATGTCTGGAGTAAAGAGCACTAGACTTGGTCAAATCATACATGTGAGCTAGGGAGAGGTGAAATCAGTTATTTCTCAATTACTCAAGTCACTCAGGAATAACTCCAAGAGTATGAAGTCTCACAGCTCTGATAGATTTATCGAAGGCAGGAAGACCAGTTAACAAACTACCACAATAGCCCAGGCAAGGTATCAGGAGGGGTTGAACAATGGAAGTGAGAAAAGCGGACTTCAGAGTCATCTGAGGGAAAGGGGCGGCTGCTGCATGTGGAGCTGTGTGGGCTAACGGTTGAGCTTGTGAACTCTGGAATCACACTGAACTGATTCCAAATCTCAACCCTGTCACACACCAGCTGCATGAACTTGGACAAATTATTTCATTTTTCTGTTCCTCAGTTCCCTCATCCAGAAAAGAGGTGTAAGATAAAGCAAGCCAGAGCTAGGACAAAACAAGTGAAGACTGTATTTGCATAACCCTGAGAGGGTGGCCTGCCTTCAATTTTACTCCCTAGGCATCTCACTTGACTCATCTTAGCTCCAGTCCTGATAAAGAATACCTACTTCACAAAGTAATCGTAGAGATTAAATAAGCTAACATGTGCAAAGTGTTTAAGTGTTTATATGTTTAAGAGCATATAATAAATGCTAGATCATTAGTTAACACTATTACTGATAGGTTTGAAGGGTTAATGAGAGGAAATAAAATTTTAGGTGAACTCCCATTTTTCTGGCCTAGGTGATGCAATGACTGTTGTCATGTGCCAAGAGAGATATGGGAGAAAGAACAAGCCGAGGCAAGGGGTGAGATTGACAGCTGGATTTGAGGTACGTATGGGGCAACTGGGTGCAGATAACCAGTAACAGTTAAATAACCACCTCTAGCTACCTTACTGGAACCTAAAAGTAACGATTAGACATAGGCCCTCAAAGAGAAAGAACGATGCATCGGCAGCAGCAACGATGGAAGTGGATTACATCACCCAGGAAGCCAAAGTGGGTAACTAGTTTTGTCTCTGGGAAAGCGACCCGACAACTTCTTCCCAAAATGCCCAAAAGACATAGAAAGAGACAAAAGCTCTCAGTACCCTAAATTAGGCCAAATTAGCCACCTAATTCCAGAGTCCAGAAGTATCTCTACTTAAAACCCAGCTGAATACATAAAGTAGACCACCAGTGCTAGATCTCCTTTTGCCTGCTTGCCCAAAAGTCAGCAGGGACGCGGGGAAAACTTTCATCCCTTTCCCCCACTGTACCAAAAAAAAAAAAATTGGAAAGCCAACTCTGACTGTTGCTTTTTTTTTTTTCCTTTTTAGATTTTATTTATTTATTTGACAGAGAGAGACAGCCAGCGAGAGAGGGAACACAAGCAGGGGGAGTGGGAGAGGAGGAAGCAGGCTCCCAGCGGAGGAGCCTGATGTGGGGCTCGATCCCAGGACTCCGGAATCATGCCCTGAGATGAAGGCAGACGCTTAACGACTGAGCCACCCAGGGGCCCCTGACTGTTGCTTTTTAAAAACCAGCAGACCACTACTCTCTTACGACCTCTGTCAATTCCTCCTCTTCTACAGTCTAATGAAGAAAGTAACTTCTAGGAATCCAGACAGTGAGTGAATGGGGGGGGCAAGGGGTGCAGTGGGGGGAGTTAAGAAGGAGAGAATGGACTGCGTGGTACAATGCCTTCTGGGAGTCAAGAAACGTCTTAATTGCAGTGCGTGTATGGAATGGTACGTTTGTTTCTCCCTGTCCTACTTACTTTACTAATACTTGAGTTTAAGAGGTATAATGAAGGGTCTATTTCAGCAAAACCTACTGGAGTCAACCAAAGGCTATAAAGCTGTGGGAAATGGGCTAGCTGTGCACATTCACTTGCCTTAGCACATTGGAGAGCCTTCTAAAACCCACTGGGCAGAGAATAGGGCCAAGGGCGACTTGGCCACACATCCTGCTTTGTAAAACACCAAGTATAGATAGATTTATCTTTTGAGAAAGCAGAAAAAATAAAGAGCTTTATAAGGGAAAATTCTTCAGTCTATAGGAAATGAAACTTTTTAATGAAGACTCCGAGGAACCATTCTTCAGGAGGCTGGAAACATTTTCGATATTTTGGTATCCTCAGCAGAATATAGAGTCATTGACTCTAAGAGACAAGAGGAGACTGAAAGACAACAAAATAAGATAAAATATATGTGAAAAAGGAGGGATGAAAAGAAATGAAAATTCAGTAATATAACTTATATCCTTATAGAAGGCAGTAACATATTATTGAAATTGTAAAAAATCAGTGTTTAAAGGAAAAATCTGAAAAGCTCTACCAGAGATTAGATTTTTAAAAGACAAAGAGATAATGATAAAAGAGAGAATAGCATACTCAAGGAAAAGAAAATGAAGATCTAAAGTAAGAATTTTAGCATCCTAAACAAAGCGATTATCATAACTGGATCTCACACAATAATTAAAGACATAATTGAAGAAAACTTTGTTGACTTGAAAATAAAACACCTGATTTCTCATATGAAGAGATACCATGCTCTGGTAAACTCAATAAAAAAGATAGAGCTAAAATCACATGGCCAAATATTTCAATGGCAAGAATACAAAAGGTCTACAAGGACAGGGAGGATATTTTTTCAAAAGAATAAAACTCAGTTTGTCATTAGATTTACCAAATAAAACACTAAATGCTGAAAGAGAGAGAGAGAGAGAGAGAGAGAGAGACTGTAGTCTAGCCAAACATGTAAAGGCAACAAAATATATTCTCAGTGATACAACAGCTTAGAAAACACACTATTCAAAGACCTTCTTGGAAAATCTTAAAGACTTCTAGCAAATATAATCAAAATTAGAGATAATCACTGTTTGGGAAGATTTCTGTGTTCTGACTCAGAAACATAGTTGGATGATGCATGGTCAAGTGGACCCTGCCGCCTGGAGAGGAACGCTTGATTCCGCTTCCCCTAGTTTCTACCTACTGCTGCTTCTCCTTCTCCAGAACAGGAAGTTGACCTTGTGCACCTTTATTCCTGGATCACATGGAACCTACTGCCATCATTGATAGCTCATAAGATAATAGCTGATCTATTCTGTTACCTCCTTGCAAATAATGAAGGAAATATTTAAGTGATTAGACATGGTGATAAGAGAGTAAATAAATCCTTTTTACTTACCCTCCAAATAAGAATGACATAAGGCAACGTAATGATTATTTCCATTGCAAAGAAACTTGAGTGATGATTTTCTATAACACTTAAAACCCATATTGGCCAGACAAAATTGTTGGGATTTTTTTCCTTTACAAAAGATTAATAGAACTCTTGCTGTAGATGTCTTGCCAAGCACCTCTTCGTGCTATCTCGTAACAGAAAGGAAATGCACAAATGCCAATTGTAGCTATCTCTGGAGGGATAAAATTAATGGGAGTTATCAGTGTGGATGATGACTAGTAATGATGTCAAGGAAGTCAAGGGAGAAGACATAATCAGATTATCGGATACTGCAAAGGCCAAGTAGACCAAGACTTAGTGGCCCCTATCAGATTTGACAAGGCAAGAGCTGTGTCAGTAGAATGGTGGACACAGAAATCAAACAGAATAGTTTGAAAAGTGAAACAAAGGAAGAGCAGTAGGGGCCTTGAAAAATATCAGAAGTTGAACGCTCAAGGTAGCTGTCATGGGGCAAAAGGGAGAGTTCTCATCCAAAACACCTAAAGCAGTATGCTGTTGGTTTCCTTACCATTCTTCTCTTGCCTCTTAAAAATCACCCCCAGTATCTTTTGGAAATCCATGTGGTTCCAATGAATCTTCCACTATATTTCTATAGTGTATAGGACTGGCTCCCGTGGCCCTCGACTAACCCAATCAAGGCATTCTATTCCCCTGACACAGTGACTGGTTCATGGGCAGCTATGGGGCCTACACTGCTCCAAACGCAGGGACAATCAAGATTTCTGTCAGGAATTCTGGGCACAGTTGCCAGGGCTGCCCAGGTCACCCCTCTGAGAGCTACATTATATTTCATATGACTTGCGTCCCCTGGAGTAGGAACACAGTGACCTTGAGAGATGTGCTCTAGAAAAGATGTACTGTGAGGATATGACATCTAGAAGCTGAGGCCATCTTGTGGCCATGGAGAGGAGGAGTACAAAGCCAGTATATGAACAAGCTGAGTGACTTGAGGACAGAGTAAATCACAAAGCAGCACAGCAAGAACCCAGACCAAACTTCCACTGCAACTGTCTTACTCTGCAGTTTTCACTAACATGAGCCCAGGAATTTTATTATTAACCCAGTTAGAGTTGAGTTTTCTATTATATACAATAAACATTATTCTCCTTTTGTGTGTGTGTGATACCCTGCTTCCTTATTTGTTCTTACTGCAAACATTCTATACAAAGCCTTCAGTTCCTTTTTTTTTTTAAACAAGCAGGCAAAGCCACCTACATTCTCCAGAAGAATAAAGGTTAAAATTTAGTAGGACATTTCAGGAATTTACCCCTGCCTGGGCCAAGAAGGAAGACAAGGCAGCGCTCTGAAGCCCATCCGATTATTAAGTCAGTCTTCTTCTTCCCTCCACGTACATCGTCCCTGGGAAGATGTCCAGGTGTGAGGACCCTTAAGTTCTTGTTCTCCACATTTCCATCAGAGTAAGCCTGTGTTCATGTCTCACTTAAGGCATTTCTTACCTTACTATTAGTAAACTTTCCATTTTCTTCTGTATATGTATTTTCTCTGTGTACTATTTTATCAGTCCAAGAAAATGGAAAATCCTTTAGGTTAATTCTTAAAACAGACATCCCGTTCAGGTTTCTTTCCATTACACCACCATACACAAATGAGTGTCTTTTCCACTGGACAAAATTTACTGAATATGTCTCAATTTAAAGAATTAAAATGAAAGGAAAATGCACATTACACCAAAAAAGAATTTAAGAAAAAAACGGCAACCCGAAAACCCGAAAACTGAAACTCGCTCTGCCACACTCTGGAGGGCATTAGCGTAATCCTCCCTACTCAACTTTTGCCTTTAATCATACTTTGTCTAATGGGAGGTTCTCTCCCCTCATGTGAAAGTTGTTAAGTACATACAAGGTAAAATCAACCCATATTTTCTTGATCCTAATACTTCCCAATAGTCTAATTTGCAGACACACAAGGCCATGTTCAACACGAAGAACAGCGTAATGATTCCCTCCCCTCCGAGCAGACAAAATGACTTCAAAGCGCTACTCAGGGGCGGGGGGATCTTCAGCTTGATTTCTAGCTAAATAGTCATTTACCTACACTATACTCCCTTTCCAAATACACATACATATACACACACGCACACACACACACACAATAATGAACATCCAAGAAATTTTAATCTGGACCCAGGAAAACAACTCCTTAAAGACATAGGGGATAAAGAAGTATGGAAAATAATGTGTCATCCATGTATTAATATCCAGAGGAAATTCCACTACTAAATCTGTTCTGTCATTATGAGCTGAAGAGATGACATTCTACAGCCCTCAGAAATGCAGTTACCAGCTGGACTGCTAAGTAGTCTACTGGATATAAGGTAGGTCTCAGGAGAATGACCCAGATACATAAAAACACACAGTGAAGAATTTTTAAATTGCTATTGTTGAAAAGACACAAAAATGACTGCTTGCTCATATGAACTTCAACAGCACTTATTAGATTACAAATAACGCTTAGAGTATTTTAACTTTTTTTTATCACACTATTTTAATCATATAGTATATTTAGCTATTTGACTACTGATGTCCATTTTGCAAAAGATGCTCTCCTACAGAAACCTTGGGTAATACACAAATCAAGTACATTTTATTTAGAGAGTGATACAAGACCCCTGACTTAATTACTCTGAATTCTATAAAATAAATTGATTCAATATTAGCAATAAAACATAGGAAAATACACTTACTTGATTTACTAATGTATCTCCAGGTCGGGAGCAAACTATTTAAAAGGTTTTAAAATTTTATCTATTCTATATTTTGTGTGAACCTAGGGACTCACTAACTTTCATAATACTAAGAGCCAAGAAGGAATTATGAACAAATAGTTTAGAAAATCAAACCACTGGAGATCTGATTAAGTTGCCCAAAAATTAAAGCCCTCCTTATCCATTAAATTTAATATTAGATGTTGGTTAATGACCTTTTTTTGTGGAACATTAATTACATGTAACCTATGCTCTTATGGAAATTATGATATTATGCGACACAAACATGAAATCTGCTGAATTGTACCAAAGATGTTTTCTTTCCCTTTCTTTTACCCCAGGAAAACACATTTGAAAGTCTTTTTTAACAGCTAGTAATCTCTACAATATTTATAAGAAAAAAACAACTTTACTGCACCCGTATGGTGCTGCTGGGCATTTCCACACTCCTGAACAGGCAGTTCAATCATCTAATATTATCCTAATGTGAACACATTCCATCCTACTCAGAATCCTAGAATGTCAGAATTTTATACATTATATTTTTTAACGTATAATTTATTCTTCTTAACTGAAAATCCTAAAATCAGTATCCACTTATTTCAACTGGCAATGACAAACTTCACTCAACCTCTGCAGAAGAACTTGAAAGCATGAGTAGAAAGATAAAACGTGAAGCTGGTACTTTGTGAAAACGACAGCCAATATAATACTCTGGTATTTGTTGACTTAGTTGGCCTTGCATACTACAGAATAGCCTAGAGATTTCCAGTTCTACAGAAAGAGAATATCAAAGCGTGTCTTGTCCCCATGGTTTGGAGATGTTTTTAAAGGAAAGCTAAACTACGCATATTTTGCATAGTCCTCCTGTCGGGTTGGAGAGATAATAAAAGAAGCAATGGAACTGATAACCATAGGTCCCATGTGTGTGTGCAGACCTATTTGCTTAAAGCTACACAACTTAGGGGCATGTGAGTGGCCCAGTGGGTTAAGCGGTTGCCTTCAGCTCAGGTCATGGTCCCAGGGTCCTGGGATCAAGCCCCACATCGGGCTCCTTGCTCAGCGGGGAGCCTTCTTCTCCCCTGCCTGCCGTTCCCCCTACTTATGCTTGCACGCACTCGCTCACTCTCTTTCTCTGACTCCATGTTGAATAAATAAAATCTTTAAAAAAAAAAAAAAGCTATGCACTTTAATCTATTTGTATAAAATAAAATTCTAATCCCAAACTAATAAGCTAAAAGGTGTGTCTGATGTAGAAATGGCACTTAAGGCCACCTGTAAGGTCAACACTTTGGGAAGAAAGTTTGGAAAAGTGTATGTTCAAGATCATTCACTGTAGCGTTGTTTTTAACAGCAAAAGACGTGTGTGTGTTAAGTAGTTATGGGTATTGATTTTTGTCATACGCCTTCTTATCATTCATAGGAATAATCACACCATTTGTTCATCTTTACTTTGCATAGTGAACTCTATCAGTAAATCTTTAAAACTTGAAAATTGTTACATTATTGAAATAAATTACATTTTCTCGAGGTTTGTTGTTTTATTGCGAAGATGGATTTAATTGCTAATATAATGGTGTTATACTCAGGCAAGTAATAAATATTTATTTTCTTTAAATATGCTTGATTTTTACACCCTGTCCTCATCCACGGTTCCACTACCATCACCTAAGGAGTGTATAGGGCTCGGAGTCTTACTGAGGACCAAAGCCTTGAGAAGGGCTGATGAATCCTCACCTATCCTTCTTTACTGTTCCCTCAAGGCTCCATGGTCAGCCCCACCCACTCCCTGCAGGTCTGGCAGTGGTTCTTCTGCTCCTCCACCACAGGGAACAAATAGAACAATTTAAGACCAGACTGGGAGCACGCGCTCCCCGGGACCAGGAGTCGGTGCAGACCTGTGCTGCTCATGGAACCCACATGGTTTCATTTCCCCTCCGAAGCCCCAGAATTCCTTTAATGGTCGTCCGAGGGAAAGTCTTCTCATCTGAATTCCTCTCAGAGGCCCTCCCTTCCACCTCTCCCTCCAAGACCCCTAAACTATCACCTCAATAGGCTCCAGCTTTTAGAAGCCAGACCTGGGAAAGAAGTGCCTTGCAGGCAACTCGGGCTTCCCAGATTGCCACAAACTTCCTCTGAAGCAAGGAAGTACAGAGCTAGCCACCTGCTCTATTGCAAAGAGAAAAATGAGATGAGAAAAAAACAATACTTTAAAATATTTTTTTAAAGATTTTATTTGTTTATTTGTCAGAGAGAGAGAGCACAAGCAGGAGAAATGGCAGGCAGAGACAGAAGCAGGCTCCTCACTGAGCAAAGAGCTCGACGTGGGACTTGATCCCATGACCCTGGGATCATGACCTGAGCCAAAGGCAGCCAACTTAACTGACAGAGCCACCCAGTCCTACATTAAATGTCCTACATTAAATGTTTTAATAATTTGAATATTTGAAGAAGTCTCCTGTCACGTTAATATTTTATTTAATAAACTGTTACAGATATTCAAAAAGACTCATCTATGGTCTCCTTTTATGTGCCATCTTTGTATAGTTTTGATAGCATTGTTATAATAGCTTTAAAAAAAGAATTTAGAAGCATACCTACATTCTCAGGACTCAAATTTAAATAGAATTAAAATTATAAGGTCCTTGAAAGTATGCTAAAATAAACCTGTAAACTCATCTGAGCTAGTAGTCGGTATTTCAAAATTTATCAATATGTTCCATAATAAATGATATATGCAGTTGCTCTCTTTCTGAACAATACTGGTAATTTGTCTTTTCCTAGAAACTTTCAGATTTTCAAATATATCTGAAGAGGTTCAAAAAAGTTATTATCTTAAAATTATTTTGATTTCTTCTTTATCTTTAGTAATTCCCTTCTTATTTCTAATTTTGTAGGTTTGTACAAAAAATTGTTTTTAAACAAAGAAAAAGTGACAAATCATATCAGACAGAACAATTTATAGATGTAAAAAAAAGAAAATTCACAGTCACCTCTTAGGGAAAAGTAGACAGAAGAACCAAATTCGGAGCTGCCTTCTAAATTGACAAACGACACCATATTGATTTTCTTTTGCCCAGCAGTTTGAGTTCAAGCTGTTCTGAGTCCTTCTTAGGAAAGATTTAGTCATTATGTGCTCAGAACGATTCACTGTTCAAGAAGTGTAAAATGCTATCTAGTCTGGAGGAGGTATTTGCACACCCACGTTCACTGCAGCGTTATTCAGGAAAGCCAAGATGTGGAAGCAACTTAAATGTTCATCGGCAGATGAATAGATAAAGAAAATGTGGTCTATACACACAATGGAATATTAGTAAACCTTTAAAAAGAAGGAAACCTTGTCATCTATCCAATATGGATGGACTTTGAGGGCATTATGATAAATGAAATAAGCCAATCACAGAAAGACAAATACTGCATGATTCCATTTATAGGTGGTGCCTAAAGTACTCAAACTCCTAGAAACTGAAAGTAGAATGAGGCTGACAGGGGATGGGGTTTAGGGAATGGTGGTTATTGTTCAATGGGTACAGAATTTTGGTCATAAAAGATGAAAAATTTCTGCAGATCTATTGTACATGTGCATAGCATTAGACTATTGCACCATACATGTAAAAATGGTTATGATGGTAAATTATGTTGGTTTTTTTGGCCACATTAAAAAAATGCTATCTACTGAAAAAGATAAATACCATATGATTCCACTCATATGTGGAATCTAAAAAACAAAACAAATGAATAAACACACAAAAAACAGAATCAGACTTATAAATACAGATAATAAACTGATGGGTGCCAGTGGGGAAGGGGATGGGGAGTGGGCAAAATGGGTGAGGGGGAGGAGATACAGGCTTCCAGTGATTGAATGAATAATTCATGGGAATAAAAGGCACAGCGTAGGAAATATAGCCAATGATATTGTAATAACATTGTGTGGTGACAGACAGAAGCCACACGTGTGGTGAGCACAGCATAATGCATAAAGAAGCTGAATCACTATGCTGTCCACCTGAAACTAATGTGACACTGTGTGTCAACTAGACTCAAGTAAAAAAAAAAAAAATTAATGCTATCTAGGGACATTGTAAGGAAAGTTCCCCAATTTTTTGTATTTTTGTGTATGTCACTTTTTTTTTTCCAGTTGTAAATGTGGGTTTGTACTAACATTTTTGAATTCTCTCACCAATCGGTGCTTCTCTGTACAAAAGATTTGGAGTAGATTGCTTATAACCACAATTCAAACAATAAAATTGTAAGATTCTGGTTATTTTCTTTCTAATTACCTTTTCATAAAACAGTGAACTCAGGGTTAAAAGGGACTTGAAGACAGGTTTCTCAAAAAGTCTTCAGTGAAATGGGTGGAAGCGTAGGTCTTGCCAGGTTATATAAACTACAGGCTTTGGCCAGGCAGTTTAATCCTTAATCTAGACCAGTAGTTCTACACCTTGCCTAAATGTTAGAATCACCTGGGAAACTGTACAACTCTTGCTCCTCAAGGCAGGACTCAGAACAATTAAATCAGAATCTCTGGGGTTGAGACCCAGGCATCAGCGTTTTCTCTGTTTTGTTTTGTTTTGTTCTGAAGCCTTCCAATGCACAGCCAAAGCTGAGAACTCTGATATGGGCCCATCTGATGTATAAGCCATCAAAATTGACAAAGTTTATTCAACTGAAGTGCATTCATCAATGTTATATATCAAATAGAATAACTATTAATCTCTCAGTGAGACGTTTCACTGAGTTAGGTGCCAGTCAAAAATTCTAGAACATTTAGTATGACCTGAATATGCTATAAAGAGGTCCAACTGTAAAGGGTATGCAAACAAATTATCCATTTTCCTATACATGGTATGAAATACCTCCCTTCCGTGACTGTATTTTAGTTGAAGATAAATAGGGCTGGTCATGGTAAAGTTGTAAAATTTGCAAAGGACTTCCAGTCTTTCCTATTTCTTGCCGTTCTCCAAATCAAATCAGATGCCACTCTCCCACCTCACACTACTCCAGCCCCATTGCTTAAGATGACCGTCTCTAAGGGAACAGGCAGAATTCTGAATTTTGTTTCTTTTCCTCCTGTATGTCATTCACACCAAAGTGTTACCTATCTTGTATTTTAGCCTTCTGTTTTTAACCGTGTACCTTCAGGCTCTCACCCAACATGTTTACAAATGGAATGCGGGTTGGCATCAGGATGCGTAGGGGGTATGGTGGTGGGACTCAGTTTGTGCCTTCCATCAAGATCTCAATTCTGTTCTAGTGGGTTTGGGGAAATGCCTGGAGAAAAGAGGGCTGGAGTGATGGTCTGAGATTTCCCAGAGTTAATGGGATGTTTGTTGCTGCCCAACTCTCCTGTATCAGCTGGGGACAAGGAGTGTGGAAGACCCAGTACTTCTCTTTTAATCTCCCAAAGAGGGACACCTGGGTAGCTCGACCAGTTGAGCATCCAACTCTTGGTTTCAGCTCAGGTCATGATCTCAGGGTTGTGAGACTGAGCTCCACGTCAGGCTCCGTACTCAGCAGGGGAGTCTCCTGGAGATTCTCTCTCCCTCTCCCTCTCCCTCTCCCTCTGCCCCTCCCCCTGCTTGCTCCCAAGTGCACTCTCTCCCCAAGATCACTCCAAGACAAACCAAGGATCAAGACTGAAAGCTAAAGAAAGTCTCAACTCAAGTCCACGAATGAGAGGCAGAGCTTCAGGGACCCTCAAGCTTGATGAATTAGATAATATGTAGGGTTGAGTACTCACCCTGGACTCAATGCTTTACCTGTTTACAAGTTTAATCTTCCCCACAGTGCTGGATAACAAACATATTATTCCCATTTTGAAGATGGGGAGATTGAGCTTCAAAATGTTAAGTGACTCACCCAAGGTCACACAGTTATTAAGTACCTATACATATTTGTGTACATTCAAAAATTTAGAAGTAACACTGAACGTAAACATCCAAATTCCATCATAAGTGTCTAAATCATGGCCAAAACCAATCTTAAAAAATGTTTATGTAACAACTAGGTTTCATCTGACCCCTGCCACTCCAATTTTAAAATATAAGATTAAAATGTGGTGCACTCATTTCCATTTTATGTTAAAAAAAGCAACAGAGATTTTAAAATTCATCATATTGCACATGGGGTGGGGCAGAAGGTGGTTACTGGTTATTGAATTTATGGTTGCATCCAAAACAAAACATTTTTTTTTAATCTTGTGCAGACATTTGCTCTCTCAGCTCCTAAATTCATGGAAGGGATTCTTTTTCAAGGCAAAGATAATTTTTCAGATTTCCATCGTACATTCTTAATATTAAAGCCATGAAGCCCAGAAACACAGACTATAGCCTGGATATGCTAGGTGGATGGGGTCCCAAAAGTGATAATATGATTTCTTTTGAACAGTAATATATCAAGTGTGGATCAAATTTTTATCCTTATACTTTATAAACTTGTCTACCACGCATATGTTATAAAATATACATAGATGTATTCCTGTGGAGAAAAGAAATACATAGAAAAGTATGATTTGTCCAAAACAGCATAGAAAAAAAAATATGTGCATACATGTCATTTCTGACAAGGCTGTTTTGACACAGCTGTGCACTGATGCAGCTGTTTCCATGCAGGGGATTTTTAAATACTGCCCAAAAAACAAACCATTAAACCTTCAGCTGTTTCTATTAACAACTAATGTGTGAAACAGACATCTTCTTCCCATTCTGAAATCTCTCCACAGCCTTGCACCTCAGCCTGTTGTAGATCCCACCCCTGGGGGCAGAATACAAGGCTTAGGTGGGGATCTGGAACGAGGTGGGGTCAGAGAGGGGTTAAGGATGAGGGATGGGGTGAGGTTAGGCATTGTCTGGCAGACAAATTATATGTGACCTGAAGTTATACGTTTACCACACTCACTCATCTCAGAGAAGGCCATCCATCATTCTTAAAGTGCTTGCTCATTCTCTGAGAATTTGCTTGTATCTTAAACAATGTGCTAAATTTACAATGGGTATACTCCTTTACATTCATGAATAAACAGTGTGTAAAAATGTTACTTCAGCTGTTTTACATTTGAACACTTAGAGAACTCAACTGTGGATACCTCTGAGTTTGGAGATATCCTAATCAGGCACATTTGATTTAATTGGATGTATACTGTACACTGAGATAGGAAAGGATCTTGGAATTACCGTGATTCCCACACAGAAAATGTTCAATCTATTTTCTAGCAGTTCTCTCAATTTTCAGTGATATTTTTCTATTTACAAAAGTAATGCATACTTAAAGAATTTCCCTAATTAGATAAAATAAAAAGAGAGGAGAAGGAATCAAGGATGGCCAGGGTCACCATGGCACCCATTACACAGTAACAAGTGACTTAACATTCTAAAAGAGAAACATTACTACCACCATGCCAAAGAGAAGTCCAAAGGACCATCAGAACCCAGCTATTTTAGAAACGCTCCATCAACATATCTGATTTGGAAAAATGCCTACATATGGTCACACCTAAATCCTCTTCTCCAAAATACTGAAGACCCATCTTTCTCTAATATACTCCTTTTGCATTTTTTCATTCAATTGCTTTACTAAAGCCTCCATGGAGTGGAATCAATAAATTCTTTATGTTCTTGCTCTAAAGAAAACTGATGATTGACTCTGGCTTTCTTACGAAAAAGAATATATATACAAGTTTCCCCCTATGTTACAAAAGGAACTACCTACTAAATTAGTTAGGACCACATTATACAGTATTACTAATTAAACAGATAGTCCCGATTTGGTTATTCATCTAATTGAAAACACTGTTAGTGGGTGAGTGCCTTCCTAGCTATAATTTAGAACAGCAAAATCTATCTTTGGGCTACTGTGGAAGCCAATATGTGTATCCATTGTTCAGTATGGAAAATATTTCTCCTGAAAGAAGGATTTGGTGCTTTACCTTTGGGGAATTCTTTGTATATCATCTGGTTTCCATTTCTTCATGGGCTTCATGCCCCAGTGAGTGTGTGTGTATGTGCCTGGGTAAAACCCATACACAAGTCACCCAAACATGTCACTGTGGATTCATATATGTATGGATATACACCCACATTATTTAGAAGCGAAACTGTTATACTAAAGTACATTCACACAGGAATGGGAGGAAATTGAAACCTGAAGACACAATGTATAAGGTTATAAAATCAGGATTGAGTTCACAAATTCCATGTATTAGGTGTAAAGCACCACAGCACAACTAACAAAGTGAAAATTAGAAAATCAAGTGTGGCTAATCTGTATAAAATTAATACTAAAGCACTGTCATTTCACATGGAGCTGCTTAGCACATAAATATATTACTTTGTTAAATATCTCTGAGCCCTTCCTAAATGCCAGACACTATTTGGACATTAGGGATAGAGTAATGCACAATGGACCAAGTCCCTGCTCTCAAGAAGCTTACAGTCTAGCAGGCTAGACAGAAAAAATGAGTAAGCAAATAATTACATAATTTCAGATCATAATTTCTTTAAAGAAAAATAAAGCAAAGTGGGGGACTTCAGAATGACTCTGAGCTGAGGGACAGGGTAATGATATTTGAACAGAGACCTGAATGAAGTGAGAGTTAGCCATACATATGTAGGAGGGGAAAGCGTCAGATGAAAGGGAAAGCAAATACCAAAGATTTAAGGCAGGAAAAACACGGTGTGTTCAAGAATCAGCAAGGCCAGTTTGGATGGAGGAAAGTGGGAAAAGAGAGAGGGGTAAGAAATGAGATAGGAGAATTAGGCAAGAACTGGATGGTGTCTTCTCAGAAAGAGGAGGAAGCAGCAGCAAAGGAGAAGGAGGGGCCCACAAAGTAGAGGTGTGTGGCATGACGGAAGCCAAGAGGAAAAAAAAAAAACGTTTCTGGAAGGAAAAAGTGATACACTGTGTCAAATGATGCCAACAGACCTTGTAAAATGAGGACTGAGAATTAACCATTAGATTTGGCAAGCTGTAGTTTCAGTGGAGAAGTAAGAGATCCTTTCCAACAGTTTTGTGAGCAGGGAAATAAGAGTATTGGCTTCCATGGAACATGGGATCGAGAGGTGTTTTTTCGAAGATGAGAGACGCTATGATATCATAAATGGCCAATGTAAATTCAACAACAACAACAAAGAAATTTTGCGCTATCTCTCACACTACATTAGTGTGCAAATATCACACACACACACACACACACAAATGCCCAAACACTGACTTGTTTAGTAATGCTGCCAGATCTTTACCTTTCTGCCTGTATTTCTCTTCACCCTGCACCCATACCTATAGAGTTAATTTGCTTCCCAAGGATAGTGAATATATAATTAACAATATAAATTACTATAGAAATTCTCAAAAATGCCACTTGGAGGAGCACACCACAATAAGTTAAAAATATCCATCAGTCACAAACTGCATATGATTGTTCATTTTTTGAGATCCATTATGATCATGAAAATACAACCTTTTTATTCTGAGCACTATTTTCGATGAGATATTTGTGCCCTCTGAACACATATGAACAGATCCGAAGGACATTGGCAGAATATATAATCAGCGCATAAAAAGACAAGTGGATTTATGGAAGGAGTACAGGTAAGAAACCAGAGAGAAGCAAGATGGCAGCCCAGCTCTGTCAAGTACTAGCCTATTACCTTGGCCTACCTGGGTCTCAATCCCCTCATTTGTAAAGAGGTCATAATAACATTCAGCTCATAGCAGTGCTATAGGAAACAAATGAGTAAAAAATGTAGATGGAGTGCCTGGTGTGCTCAATAAACGGTAGCTTCGATTTTTATTATCAATTCCATTAGGTATATTTCATTTATACTACTATAATATTTCCATCCTCCTTCAATATTCTTTCATTGCATAAAAGCACAATGATGTACAGTAAGGCATTAAATCCTTAAGAATTAGTTTCCCACAATCAGTTAGAGCTGATAGATCAAAAGAAAGCTGTTATCTCTTGAGTGATAATTCCTTTAAAAAAAAGAGGAGGAGGAGGAGGAAAAGAAGAAGAAGAAAAGGAAAAGGCACATTACACTTTCTACTAGAATGAAGTCTGGGAAATGATTATACAGGAAATTTATCCTTGTAAAAGAATTAAAAGAGTCTACAGCAATAGCTTTTAAACTGGCTCCCAGACCTCTGGGTTCATCAAGGTGTCTCAAAGGCCGCAGTGGGGGCAGGACTGGAGAGGGGATGTTCAGTAGTGGCTGGAGGTTTGCTCTGCTTCGATCAGAGAACTTCCAGCGCCAACTGTGTAGACATTGGACTCTCCATTAGATTCCACTTGAAGAAACACTCTTAAGCTTAAAGAACATTTGAAATCCTTGGCCTAGCGGCCACAGTGATTCACTACTCACGCAGGTCCTT
Source organism: Ailuropoda melanoleuca (assembly GCF_002007445.2). NCBI lineage: Eukaryota > Metazoa > Chordata > Mammalia > Carnivora > Ursidae > Ailuropoda > Ailuropoda melanoleuca. The sequence goes on along the minus strand of NC_048228.1, from coordinate 24,181,277 downwards.
TCACTCTAATTCTGTGAGTCAACAAATGTGATTTAAGTAATCACTAAAACCAGACGTAAAATTAAATTACAAACATAGTGCATAATTCAAGTTAGAAGTGAGGCTTAAAATTAAATGAGTGGCGTTAAAGAGAGAGTTGCTAGATATCTCAAATTGTTTCTTCATGAAACACCACATCATTGAAGACACAAGTAAAAACCTGCTCAGCTATACTTCTTGTACACTATCTCATACAGTCAGTAATAGGGTTTTCTCCTCTTCAATAGTCCCCAGTGTAATGGTGAGTTGGAAAATTAACTCTAAATTTCCTCTTTTCAAATGCTCATAACTCATCTAACCCTTGCCAGAGAAATTCTCACACACTTTCTCAGGGTGAGGGCCATGTGATTCCCATCGTCTTAATGGAAATCACACTTCTCAAACCCTACAAAAGACTTTAGCAATTTAGGTACTCACATTTCCATAGCCAAAGCTGTTGCTTTTAATTTCCTCTGGGTGTTCTTTTCCTCCATTAAAACTGTTGTTAGATATTTATGATGCGTATCCATGCACAAGATACTCCGTAGAGCCTCCCTTCCCTCCTCCCGCTGTGTCTGTCCATAGCACCACAGTTTGTTCACCCCAATGATCTTCTACTTGGTACAAGAATTATGGACCAGTCAATTCATGTATAACACACATAGTCCCACTTATCATGTAGGCTAAGAACTCATGTAATCTGTTATGTCCAAAACCTTTCAAATGTGAAATCTCTTTTAACTTCAAACACATTCATGGTTTTTCCTCCTAAGAGTAATTGCACTTCTGGTATCTGAACACTGAGAAAATACACAACGGCAAGAAGATGTTACAGATTATAAAAACCTAATAATGAACCTATGCTTTAATAATAGAGGTTTATGGGTGTTAATTACAGCAAAAATCTGAAAAGAGTACACATGTATGAAATATGTCCTCCATTCAATCTTCAGACAAGCTTAGCACAACCGTGGGTTTGTAAAACCTTCGCACACACTCTGGGCCCTCCAGAAACCCTCGCACTACATGTGCAAACTACTCGTAGACGAGAGAGCACATGGTCTCTGGAGCCAGAAAATCCTGGTTTAAATCATAGGTGTGCCTCTTCCCAGCTACATGAATCCATCCTATGTGATTGCCAACTTCCTTATCTGATAATTTTAATTCAGAGTAAGGGCTGTGTACATTAAAATATATATAGCACTTAATATGCAATAGTAATAATGGTTATTATTTGTGGCATGTTTACCGTGCATGGCACACTGGGCTTACACACTTTGCATATCTATATATCTTAAGATATAAACTTGTAGACAACAATCTTGGAGACTGTTGCCGTCAAGAGAACCCACTTCAGAGTCTGAGCATCTGGGTTCAAATCCAGGCTACAGGTATCTAAAATCTACTAGCAGCATGACCAAGTTATTTAACTTTCCCAATATATTCTTCCTCATCTGTAAAAGGGGATAACATAGTCCTTACTTTACAGTAATATTAGGCAAGTACTTAACATAGAAAGTATTAGTATCATTATCATTTTATAGGTGAGGAAATTAGGTTTGGGAAATTACTTCCCCAAGGTCACATAGATAATAAAATGTAGAAGCGGGACTCTAATTAGTTTCCTCTCTCTGGGGTACTCCCTAGTGGCTCAGTCGGTTGAGCGTCCAACTCTTGGTTTGAGCCCAGGTCACGATCTCAGGGGTGGTGGCAGGAAGCCCTTCAGTAGGCTCCGTGCCGGGCGGACAGTCGGCTTCAACTCCTCCCGCTGCCCCTTCCCCCACTTGCGTGCGCGCGCACGCACACCCACTCTCTTTCTCTCTCTCGCTCTAAAAATAAATAACTCTTAAAAAAAAGATTAATCTCTCTACTACACATTTTATAGGTGTTGGCTTCTTTCAGACAGATTCTTGCTCCTCCTCCCACCCGTTCTATCTAGGTTTACGTCTCCTGGCTAATTGCAAGGGACAGACAACTCCATCTAAACAGTAAGCAGCTATGATGGCTCCAGTCACGTGCCCATTTACACAGCCCACCAGGAGAATGAACTCTGGTTTCCCATGTGAAGCCCCTTCCAGGGAACAAGTGAGGCAACAAACACTTGAAAACCCAGCAGTGGGTGAGATAAGTAGCAGACACAGTTCTCAGAAGCACCTTAGCACACAGACCCAATAAATCTTGAACACACAACCCACATCTATGCTCCATGATTTCTCATCTTCCTCAGCGACATAAACCTCTCTCAGATGCCTTTGCCAAGTTTCCCTCAACATGGAGTTAACCTAATCAGGTTTTCACATGAGTTTCCTGAATATTAATGCACTGATTTACGGAAGAATAATCTCTTCATAATATAATTTACAGAAGGAAAATGCCCTCATAGGAAGCCAATTCTGGGTGGTGCACGCACAGTTAAGTCTTTGCAGAAATCTGGACTCAACTTCGTTGAACCCCAAATATCCACTCTCGCCACTCCTAGGGAGCAAATACTCAGAAACAGGGCAGAATCCTTCCTCTATATCTCACTGGCCAGATTTATCTCATTCCTAAAGATATTTCCACTCAGAATCCCCAGCCCTACATACTTTGTTATTATTAATTCAACATGAAACCAAAATTAAGAATTCAGCTTCAATGTCTTTATAAGACCTTCTACTATATGCAAGTGTGACTTGTAATCCTTAAATTATACTTCTATTTTAATATATCCCAGTCCCACCAAAGTAGCCTTGGTACAATCTCTCCTCTCCATCTATTCAATGGCATCCTCTTCTCAACAATACTACATGGGACTTTCTATTTGACCTTGACATCATAAGTATCTGAAAAATTCCAAAGGACAGGAAGCTTAATGAAGTTCTCAAATCGGTTTTGTACATCTGCATGATGCAAAGCCTGAACGTGGGTCACATGACTTCAAAGCCCTTCACAGTCTGCTTTCTCTCTGCATACCCCTAAGAATTATATTTTTTGAGACATTCCTTCTCAAAGTTATTCAAAGATTCAAATTTGGGGGTTGGTCTCAAGTTTACACATACTCCCCAAAAGCCCTCGTTTCTGAGCCATATTTTAATAGCCATACCGTCTGATCAGTACCATAACTTCTCCATTCTGTACCTCCATCAGACAAAACTATCATTCAAATAGAAGCACAGTGGGTTGACATGCCCTCAGCAAAAGCGGATAAGCACTGTGCTGAAAGCAAGGTCTCCATTACTACGGAGACTGTTAATAGAGCCTTTTAAAAATATAATTAAAATTTCCATTGGAAGCATGCAAAGCCTTCTTTGCCAAACTGCAAAGGACAAAACTAGTACAAAGTGAATTTCCAAGTTTTTGAAAGGTCATTATGAACACTAGGGGTTTTTTTTTAACTATTTAAAAAAAAACTTTTGGCACCACCCCTTGAAACAAGTTGAAAGACAAAATAAGCTAAAATGTGAAGCCTGTAACCAGGGTGCTCAGTCAGCCGGTTCCTTGCCAAAATAGTCCCAGAATCATAATTCTCTTGCATTACTTTTGCCTTTCATGTCTGAAGAACTTTCCTTTGATTAACTCCCCTTAAAGTGTGCCACTCCACAGTGGCAAGCTGGAAACTTGAGAGGAAATCGGCGGGGTGCTTTCCCCCAGGGCAGGCCTTCGGGACGAGGACAGATGAGCCCAATTTAGGGCTCCCTTCCCAAGAAGCTCCCGGGACCTAATAATCCAAAAAATGGGCTGGGAGGCAGCAATAAGGCTCAACCTGGAAGACACCCAGCCAAAGCTGTTTTCTTCTCCCAAACTAAACTGAAAACAGGTGTATCACTTTTTAATTTTAACTCTCTGATAAACTCTCTGAACTTTCTCCTTTATGTACATAACTAAATTTAGCCACTAATGCAACCACGTGGTTGACGATCAAGTCAATCGCTATTACTGATTGCATAGTAAGAATCACAGGAGTTTAGAAGTCACCTCCTTCCAGCTGGAGCCCAAAAAGCCTTACAGGGGCATCTGTAGGAAAGCCCAGGGGGAAAATCTTCCTTGTAATCTGTGAGGCATCAGGTTTCCAGGCATCTCACTCTGTAAACACACACGCGGGCAACCAGCTGGCCTGCCCGTCTCACTGATAATCCTTCTTAAAGGGTAAGGAAATAGAGTATGAAGACTGAGAATTTATTTCAGGAGCTGTGCCAGGCATTGCTGAAACAGAAACAAGTGTCATGGCCCTAAAGGGAGTTGGTGACGGTGAGCAAAATGGCTTCCTGGCAAATCCCTTTCTAAACCAAACCTGCTTCTCTTTTTAAAGTACCAAATAATCTGCCCCATCCCTACCCACCCCATGCCATCCCCTGCACACACACGCTTTCTCAAGTTACCAACTCTCTTATTCTACCAAAGAACCATCACTATCACCGGGCTAAATGCTTCCCGTATGTTATCTCATTTAAACCTCGTGACACCCCAAAAGGTAAATATTTTTCCCTTCCTGCATAGATGAGGAACATGGAAATGGAGTTTCAAAGAGGTTAAGCAACTCGTCCAAGTTTGCAGGTAGTCAATTGTAGACGTGAGATTTGGTCCCAGGTGTTTCTGGTTCCACAACAACCTCTAACTACCATTAGGTCTAATATAAGGAACAAATATTTAGTAAAATCCTACAACATTATACTTCACTTTTTATAACTTCCTATATTAATACTCCACCACTGAAAAAGGTGTGAGCTAGAAAATAGCATTGTTTAAAATGCTCGAAATACAATGACATGAATTAGCATTCACAAACCAGTTATGGGTCCTAATGTGCTGCAAAATCTTGTAACTCCCGATTTCTTGACCGAAAAATCTCTAAGGATGTTTCTGATTTTAAGGCAAGAGATGCCATTTCAAGTAGCTGGGTTTCAGAAGCAGCAGAAAGGTTATCTATTTCTTTTTTTAAAAAATGACCAAATGGGGCACCTAGGTGGCTCAGTCAGTTAAGCGTCTGCCTTCGGCTCAGGTCGTGATCTCAGGGTCCTGCGATCAAGCCCCGCATCAGGCTCCCTGCTCAACAGGGAGCCTGCTTCTCCCTCTGCTTGCTTCTCCCTCTTCCTATAGCTCCTCTTGCTTGTGCTCTCCTCTCTGTCTCTCTCTCTGTCTGACAAATAAATAAATAAAATCTTTTTAAAAATTTTAGAAAGCAAAAACTTCATAATACTTGAGATTTCTTTAATCCTTAATATAGCTGCAACAGGTAACATTTATATATAATTCAAACTAAGATGTGAATGACAGAGCTGACAACCATTCCTGACATCACATTTCAAGTGGAAGAGTGAAGCAGGGCCCTAGGACAGTAGTTCTCACACTTGGGGTGTCTCTCAGAATCACCCAGAGAGAGTGTAAAGCAGACTTGGGCTCTGCCCTCCATCCCTGATTCAGTATGTCTGCCATGGGACTAGAGAATTTGCATTTCCAGAAAGTTCCTAAATGTTGCTGGTGTTGTTGGTCTCCGGATTACCCTTTAAGAGCTGCTGCTGTAGAACAAAGACAAACAAGCAGAGGTGAAAACAGCAGCTGCTCAGATCATAGCTAAACAGATTTCCAAAGAGTAATCTGAAAACTACTCCTTGTCCATCTCAAAACGCTTCACATTGCACTTCACCAGGAGTGAAAGGGAGATAAGGGATGGCTCGTTTAGTCAAGAATGGGAAAGAATTAAAATGCAGAAGCTCAGATTTCTCTGGACATGAGTGTGTTTTTGGTCATGTTGTGTTTACTCTTAAAAAAAAATGTGGCATCCCATTTTTATTCTCAAAGGGCTTTAAATGCTTATTAAAAAATGTTCTTTGAAATCAAATAGCTCTTTAAAGGCTGTATTTTGATGATTTGATTGTGAATGAATGAAAAGCATATGGATTCAGTCACACATGGTTTTAAAGAGTTACAAAAGTGTCTGAGACACACTGAGAGTTTACCAAATTCAAATGTTTGAAAGAAAAAGTCACAGGATAGAGGAAAGCAAGCTGATTTTACTTTAATTGAAATGTTAACACACTTACATGTAAATATCTGTGTGTCAAGAATTTGATCATCACCATTATGCATCTACATTTATTATTTCTAAAAAGGGTCTAATATATTCTCTTAGAATATTCTAGTTTAAGGCAGCCACCCCAATGCCCAAATATAATAAATTCTATTCTAAAATAGGAGTTTCAGATGAGATAAATAATAGTTTGCCTTCTGACCATGCCTGAGATTCAGCACCTAAGATAGCTATTGTTATTACCATGAGGGAATTACATACTTATACAGCACATGTGGTAAAGAATATTTTTAAATCTTTAATATTGTTTCTCTTGGAGATTTACTTTTCCTTCTTCCAGACCACGCTCTAGAATGATGGTTTCCTGTGCTCCTTGCAGAGGGAAGGGGTAAGCCCAGCACAAGAGAGTCAGAGGGGGGGATCTTCTCCCATCTGTGTTTTAAAACCAATTAATTTAAGACAACGGAGAAAAAAGAAAAAGGGTTTGAGGTGAGGGGTTTGAACAGGTGGTTTCAATGGCTGTGGAGAAAGAGATAGAAACTATGTAATTAGTGAGGAGAGTGGCCAGACTAAGAAGCTGGACCTAAAAGACCCAGAGGCAGAAGTGTAGCACCTATTATGAAAGCAAAGTCAGCATCTGGGCTGCATTTGAGTGAATGCTAAACACAACTTCTGCTCTATACCACGTCCTCATCCCTTCCCGGATAGCAGTCGAGTCCTTTCATTGGGGCTTACATTACTGATTTATTCCTTCTGCTTATTTTTCAGGGTCAGTCTTTCCAGTAATGTGTCTATGTTATTAAAGTTATCGTGCTATTAAAGTTTTCAAAGAACCAGATTTCAGTTTTGATGATCATCTCTGTTGATTTTTATTTTGTTTGCTTGCTTGCTTTTTATATCATTTTTATTATTCCTTTTCTTCTATTTTTGTATTTCTTCTGTATTTTTTTCCTATCTTTGTGAATTGAATGCTTAATATTTTTACATCAACTTTTTAAAGAAATATATTGTAAGCTATAAATCACCCTCTGAGTGCTGTTATAGCTGCATCTCACTAATTTTTATATGCACTAGTTTTATTGTCAATTATTATAATCATTTCAAAATTCCAATTTATATTTCCCTTTTAACCCTTGGTTTACTTAGAATTATGTTTGCTAAGTTCCAAATGTATAAAAATTGTTCAAAATTTTTTTATTGTCAATTTATAATCTAAGGGTATTTTAGACAGGAAATATGGTCTTTATGAAATCAATTAGTTGAGCAATTTTTATATGTTCCATGATGTTCCTGGAATAAAAATGTGTGTTCTCTAATTTTTGAGCTTAGTGGTATCTAAATCAAGCTTGTGAATCATGTCATTAACATTTTCTATACAGCTATTAAATTTTGTTTTATTGCTCTATTATTTAGGACACCACATACATCCTATATATAAGCAATTTTATTAATTCTTCCCTCATCTCTCCTATATTTCTTTTTTGCATACACAGGCAGATACATATATGTTTTATTTCCCCTTTCTCTTACACAAAAGATAGCATACTATATTTTTTGTACTTTAATTTTTTTCATTTAAAAATATATCCTAAAAATACCCCAAATAGCCAAATTATCTTCAGAAAGAACAAGGATGAAAGTTTCACACTCCCAGATTTCAAACTATCCCGCAAAGCTATAGTAATCAAAACTGTAAGGTACTGGTACACATAGAATCCATGGAACAAAATAGAGAGCCCAGAAATAAACTCACATTTATGGGATCAATTAATCTACAACAAAGGAGGCAGAACATACAATGGAAAAGAGACAGTCTCCTGAATAAGTGATGTGATGTGATGAAAACTGGACAGCAACATCCAAAAGAATGAAACTGGACCATTGTCTTACAACACACACAAACAGAAAGTCAAAATGGCTTAAAGACTGAAATATAAGACCTGATACCATAAACTCTTAGAAGAAAACATACGCATTAAGCTCTTTAACATCAGTCCTAGTGACTTCTTTTTGGAACTGTCTCCTCAAGCAAGGAAAACAAGAGCAAAAATAAAGAAATAAGACCACATCAGACTAAAAAGCTTTTGCACAGGAAAGGGAACTATCAACAAAACCAAAGGGCAATCTACTCAACAGAAGAAGATATTCACAAACAATATAGCAATAAGGGGTTAACATCCAAAATATATAAAGAATGCCTACAAGTCAATAGCAAAAAAAAAAAAAAAAAAAAAAAAAAAAAATGTGATTTAAAAATGGGCAGAGGATCTGAATAGACATTTTTCCAAAGAAGATATACAGATGGTCAACAGGAAAAGACACTCAATAACACTAATCAATAGAGAAAAGAAAATCAAAACCACAATGAGACAGCACCTCATACAAATCAGAATGGCTAACATCAAAAAGACAAGAAATAGCAAGTGTTGGCAAGGATGTGGAGAAAAGGCAACCCTTGTGCACTGTCAGTGGGGATGTAAATTAGTGCAGCACAGAGTTTCTTCAAAAATTAAAACTAGAACTACAATATGATCCAGCAATTCCACTTCTAGGCATTTAACCAAAGGAAACAAAAACACTAATTCAAAAGGACATTTGCATCCTTATGTTCATTGCAGCATTAATTACAATAGTCAAGATTTGGAAGCAACCTAAATGTCCATCAACAGATAAATGGATAAAGAAGATGTGGGGGTGTGAGTGTGTGTATAATGGAATATATATGTATGTATATAATGGGATATGTATGTATGTACATAATGGGCTATATATGTATATAATGGGATACATATACATATATACACACATATACATATATCTGATTATATATATATAATGGATATATATATATATATATATAAATGGAATATTACTCAGTCATAAGGAGGAACAACATGGATGGACCTAGAGGGTATTATTATAAATGAAATAAGACAGAGAAACAAATACCATATGATATCACTTACATGTAGAATTTAAAAAATGAAACAAACCAACAAAACAAATTCAGATACAAAGAACAAACTGATGGTCATCAGAGTGGAGAGAGGTAGGGGAATAGGTGGAATAGGTAAAGGGGATTAAGAGATACAATCTTCCAGTTACTAAATAAATAAATAAGACATGGGTATGTAATGCACAGCATAGGGAAAATAATACTTTAACAAGTCTGTATGGTGACAGATGATAACTAGACTTATGGTGACCATTTTGTAATGTATGTAAATAACAAATCACTATGTTGTACACTTGAAACTAATAAAATATTTTATGTCAATTATTCTTTAATTAGAAACAGCACCCCATATGAGTTGATAGGTTTGCTCTTTATCCTTTTCTACAGCTCCATAGTACTCCACTGTGTACACATACCATAATTTAGTCATACTATACCAGTCTACCATGTATGAGCATCTCAATTGATTATAATATCTTGCAGTTACAGCTAATGCTTCAATGAATAATTTTATACATATATCTTCATATTTTGGGAGGTACATTTTTAGGATAAATTCCTAAAGTGGGGTTGGGAGGCAAAGGGGAAATGCATATGTAGTTTCATTAGATATTACCCAATGGCCCTCCACAGAGGATGTAACAGCTTGGCATTCCCATCTGCAATGAACGAGTGTGCTGCCTGGCACTTCCTCACAGTCTGGCCAACAGTGTATGTGATTAAGCTTTTAAACTTTTGCCAACCTAATAGGCAAGAAATATTATCTCAATATACGTTTGCTTTGCATTTCCCTTATTCTGAGTAAAGTTGAACATGTTTTCGTGCTGGAGAGCCATTTTACATCATTTTTGTGAATTGTCAGTTCATGTGTCTTACTCATTTTTCAATTGAATATATGTCTTTTCTCCTCAAAAGTTAATTTTTTCTAATATATGTAAGATGTAAGCACTTTATTCTATAGGACATATTGTAGATATTTTTCATAACTTGTCACTTGGTGCTTTTTTTCCATGAAAAAGATTTTTTGTAATTTTGTAAAACGATCAATCTTTTCTTTTATTGCATCAAGATTTAAGTCATATTTAGGAGACTTTCCCCAAATGTAGGTTATGAAGGAATTCACCAATGTTTTGTTCTAGTTTCATTTCTTACATTTAGATCTGATTTGTTTGCTGCTTGTTCTTGTGTATAGTATGAGGAACAGAGCTAACAAAAATTTTTTCCAAATAACTATAGAGTAGTCCCAATACCATTTATTTAAAATTCCATCTTTGTCCCAGTCATTTCATTTTTTTAAATATTTTATTTATTTATTTATTTATTTGAGAGAGAGACAGAGCACAAGCAGGGGGAGCAGCAGGCAAAGGGAGGAGCAGACTCCCTGCTGAGCAGAGAGCCAGAAGCAGGGCTCAATCCCAGGCCCCTGGGATCATGACCCGAGCCAAAGGCAGTTGCTTAACGGACTGAGCCACACAGACACCCCTATTCCAACAATTTTAGATACTACCTTTACCCTATGATACATTTCTGTATGTACTTGGACCTATTTTGAACTTTCTATTCTATTTCATTGATTTGAATGTACATGCACTAAAACCTCATTGTTTTAATTACTGATTACCTTAATTATTGAAAAACTTTTTTTACACAGAGCCACTGTAGTCCCTCCCCACCAACAACAACCAAAGACCCCACTAAAAAGGAGAATTGCAGACCAATATCCCTGATGAACATGGATGCTAAAATTCTCACCAAGATACTTTCTAATAGGATCCAACAATACATTAAAAGGATTTTTCACCATGACCAAGTGGGATTTATTCCTGGGCTACAAGGCTGGTTCAACATCTGCAAATCAATCAAACTGATATACCACAGTAATAAAAGAAAGGACAAGAACCATATGATCCTCTCAATAGATGCAGAAAAAGCATCTGACAAAATACAGCATCTTTTCTTGATAAAAACCCTCCACCATGTAGGGAGAGAGGGAACAACCTCAACATCTTAAAAGCTGCATATGAAAGACCCACAGCGAATATCATCCTCAACAGGGAAAAACTGAGAGCTTTTCCCCTAAGGTCAGGAACACGACAGGGATGTCCACTCTCACCACTGCTGTTCAACATAGTACTGGAAGTCCTAGCCTCAGCAGACAACAAAAAGAAATAAAGGCATCCAAATTGGCAAAGAAGTCAAACTTTAACTCTTTGCAGACAATGGATATTCTATGTAGAAAACCCAAAAGACTTCACCAAAAAATTGCTAGAACTGTTATAGGAATTCACCAAAGTTGCAGGATGTAAAATCATCACACAGAAGTTAGTTGCATTTGTATACACTAACAATGAAGCAGCAGAAAGAGAAATCAAGGAATCGATTCCATTTACAATTGCACCAAAAACAATAAAATACCTAGGAACAAACCTAACCAAAGAGGTAAAAGATCTGTACTCTGAAAACTATAGGACATTTATGAAAGAAATTGAGAAAGACACAAAGAGATGGAAAAACATCCCATGCTCATGGATTGGAAGAACAAATACTGTTAAAATGTCTATGCTACCCAATGTGACCCACACATCCAATGCAATCCCAATCAAAATACGATCAGCATTTTTCAGAGCTGGAACAAACAACTCTAAAATTTGTACATAACCAGAAAAGAGCCTGAATAGCCAAAGTAATGCTGAAAAGGAAGACCAAAGCTGGTGGCATCACAATTCCAGACTTTAAGCATTACAAAGTTGTAATCATCAAGACAGTATGGTACTAGCACAGAAAGACACGTAAATCAATGGAACGGAATAAAGAACCCAGAAGTGGACCCTCAACTCTATGGTCAACTAATCTTCAATAAAGCAGGAAAGAATATCCAATGGAAAAAAGACAGTCTCTTCAACAAATGGTGTTGGGAAAATTGGACAGCCACATGCAGAAGAATGAAACTGGACCACTTTCTTATATCATACACAAAAATAAACTCAAAATGGATGAAAGACCTAAATGTGAGATAGGAACTCATCGAAATCCTAGAGGAGAACACAGGCAGCAACTTTTTGAGCTCAGTCACAGCAACTTCTTGCTAGAAACATCTCCAAAGGCAAGGGAAACAAAGGCAAGAATGAACTACTGGGACTTCATCAAGATAAAAAGCTTTTGCACAGCAAAGGAACAGTCCACAAAACTAAAAGGCAACTTACAGGATGAGAGAAGATATTTGCAAATGAATTACCAGATAAAGGGCTAGTGTCCAGAACCTATAAAGAATGTATCAAACTCAACACCCAAAAAACAAAAAGTCCAGTCAAAAGAAACGGGAGGAAGACATGAACAGACACTTGTCCAAGTACATACAAATGGCCAACAGACACATGAAAAAATGCTCGACATCACTCAGCATCAAGAAAATACAAATCAAAACCACGATGAGATACCCCCTCACACCAGTCAGAATGGCTAAAATTAACAGCTCAGGAAACAACAGATGTTGGCGAGGATGAAAAGAAAGAGGAAACCTCTTGCACTGTTCGTGGGAATTCAAACTGGTACAACCACTCTGGAAAACAGTACGGAGGTTCCTCAAAAAATTAAAAATAGAGCTACTCTAGGACCCAGCAATTGCACCACGAGGTATTTATCCACAGGATACAAACATAGTGATTCAAAGGGGCACATGTGCCCCAATGTTTACAGCAGCAGTGTCCACAATAGCCAAAACAGGGAAAGAGCCCAGATCTCCATCAGCAAATGAATGGGTAAAGACGATGTGGTACACACACACACACACACACACACACACACACACACACACACACGGGAATATTACTCAGCCATCAAAAAGAACAAAATCTTGCCATTTGCAACAACGTGGATCGAACTAGAGGGTATTATGCTATGCGAAATAAGTCAGTCAGAGAAAGACAAATGCCATATGATTTCACTCATGTGGAATTTAAGAAACAAGACAAATGAACACAGGGAAAGAGAAGAAAAAATAAGATTAAAACAGGGAGGAAGGCAAACCATAAGAGACTCTTAACTATAGGAAACAAACTGAGGGTTGCTGGAGGGGAGGAGGGTGGTGGGATGAGTGCTGGGCATTAAGGAGGGCATGTGATGTAATGAGCACTGGCTGTTATATGCAACTGATGAATCATTAAATTCTACCCCTGAAACTAATAATACACCATATGTTAACTAAATTGAATTTAAATATAAAATTTTAAGAAAAGGCTTGTTTTCTGCCGGGATCAATTTTAGTAAATCTGATTATTCTTTTATTGTCAGTGTCTAATGTTTAATATATATACAATAGATCTGCCTCATTGGTTATGTTATTTAGGTCTTCTATATTCTTACCTTTTTTTGTCCCCTTTGACCTATCTTGTATTGTGAGTGATATGTTGAAGTGTCTAATTACTTTTTTTTTGCCTTGGCACTTCTAGCGGATTGAACTGTGTCCCCCAAAAAGATAAGTTCAAGTCCTGTACCTGTCAACATAACCCAATTTGGAAATAGGGTCTTTGTAGATGTAATTAGTCAAAAATCTCCAGATGAATCATCCTAGATTTAGGGTAGGCTCTAAATCCAATAACTTGTGTCTTTGTAAGAGAAAGAAGGACGTTTGGATACAGATGAACAGAGACAGAAGGAAGAAGACCAGGTGAAGACAGAGGCAGAGATTGAAATGCCACAGCTATAAACCAAGGAATGCCAAGAATTACCGAGAGCCACCAGAAGTTAGGAAGAGGCAGGAAGGACCTCTGTCTAGAAACTTGAAAAGAAGCATGGTCTGCCAACACATTGATTTCAGGCCTTCAGAACTGTAAGAGTAGACTTCTATTACTTTAAACTAACAAGCTGCAGTAATTTACTGACACATACATATGAAACCAATATGTCACTTAAGATATAACTCAATGGATAGAAAATACTTGTCTCTCATTTTCTTGAGTTTCATGAAAATGGTGCCCAATTATATCCTGATTTGTCTTGATAAATCTAATGCTAATTTAATTTTCTTATGCTTATAAATAATTTAAACCTAAAGATTTTTAATTTTTCTTTACAGTTTCATAATTCTGTTAGAGTAAGTCACAGAGTTCACTGTTTTGAGTCAATAGTCCCACATTTACCATGGGCTCTTTCAATAGTTAGATTTAGGTTTTCTCTCGTTTCCAAAAAGTTTTCTTGGATTATAGTTTTAAATATTAGTTTTGTTTCATTGCTATGTTTTATTTTATTTTTTCCGGTGACTCCAATTATACTTGATTTGGATTTTCATTGTCTTCTGATCATATTTGCTGGCCCTTCTACTTCATTTTTTATATTATTTTCTTTTGGCTATTTTCCCTATCTTTAAAAATGCCTTTGAGGGCACCTGGGTGGCTCAGTGGGTTAAGCATCTGCCTTCAGCTCAGGTCATGATCCCAGGGTCCTGAGATTAAGTCCTGCAGCAGGCTCCCTGTTCAGCAGGGAGTCTGCTTCTCCCTCTTGCTCTACCCCTCCCCCTGCTCGAGCTCGCTCGCTCTCTCTTTCTTTCTCTCTCAAACTAATAAATAAAATCTTTAAAAAAAAAAAACTTAAAAATTTTTTAAAATAGGCGCGCCTGGGTGGCACAGCGGTTAAGCGTCTGCCTTCGGCTCAGGGCGTGATCACGGCATTATGGGATCGAGCCCCACGTCAGGCTCCTCCGCTGTGGGCCTGCTTCTTCCTCTCCCACTCCCCCTGCTTGTGTTCCCTCTCTCGCGGGCTCTCTCTATCTCTGTCAAATAAATAAATAAAATCTGTAAAAAAATTTTTTTAAATAAAATAAAAAATTAAAATGCCTTTTATTAAATTGTCACATAAGTCTATTCTCCACCAGGCTCCTTGTAATTTAATCTTCTTTTCTGAGATTAATTTTTCCTTCAACTTCTTTCCCAATTTCAATCAACCCACAGTACATTTCTCACACTTTTCACTATTTCGGTTAGTATTGCTTGACTTTTTATTCTAAGTTGATTTTTTAATAGCTCTAAATACTCGCCTGATATTAAATTCAGTGTGGGGATTGTGTTATAACTTTCTTCTACTCTTTGACTGACTCTCTGGGGTGAGTTTTCACCAGTCAAGCTATTTTTATTTTCACTTCCATTTTCTCCTTGCAGTACCTTCCAACTAAGTTCGTCTGATTTTTCCTGTTATGCATTAGGATTCCTAGTTCTAGATCACCCTCTTCTGTCAGCAGAGTGAAGTGCAGTTTCTTTAAAAGGATGACATAGTTGGTAGGGGTGAAAAGGAGGCGTGGGTGCATTTTCTTTTTCTTTTCATTTCTGCACGATTCTTAATTTTTCCCTCTTACCTCCTTCTTTTCCTTCTCTGCTACTTCTTCAGGGAAAATCCCTGTTCTACATTTGCCTGGAAGTATTAAGAGTTTTAAAAGGTCATATATAGTGCTTCAACAGTTCCTGGTACATGGTAGGTACACACTTAATGTCAGCTATTATTATATATTTGGAATACTGAATTCTAAAGGGGCACCTGGGTGACTCAGTTGGTTAAGCATCTGCTTTCGGCTTAGGTCATGATCTCAGGGTCCTGGGATCAGGCCCCTCATCAGGCTCCCTGCTCAGTGGGTAGTCTGCTTCTCCCTCTCCCTCGGCCCCTACCCCCTGCTCCCTCTCTCTCTCTCTCAATAAATAAATAAAATCTTCAAATAAATAAGTAAAATTTCAAAAAATATAATAAAAAAATAAGAATACTGAACTCTGGGTCTCATTCCCAACAGGGCCTTCAACCTAGACTTCTCTTCCTCTGCAGACATCAAAATCCCAAGCACCAGCTAGTTAGACCTTCGTCTACTTTATCTACTTTCCATAACTCCATCATCCACTACGATTTCAGCTTCTACACACCACTCTAACTTTTTGAAACCTCCTTTGGATTCTGGCTTGGTTGTGTGTCCAAAGTGCCCTTACTGTATTTTATAATAACATTTTTTTTAAAAAGTAAAACACGTATAGGACTCTTCATAGCTGCCATTCGAAAGCCAGGATAACCATCTTTCCATTCACATCTAATAAGAAATTCCCTGCAGCAACACTGAGGACTTATGTTGAAAGCTGCCCGTTGGAATTTTTATCTATCCAAATGTTAAGAATGTGTTTGGTTCCTGTCTTTCCATTTTTGATTAATCTTGTTGCAATAAGCTAGAACAGTCTATGTTCCAAAGAAAAAGGCTAATCTCTTGACAGTCAGCTGCATGGGGGAAAAGGAAGAACGCTCCCACACCCATATCTGTATAGAAACAGCTCACGTACTTTGAGTGTAATTGCTTTACACTATAATTTTGAGCAGCTATACAAAAATAAATGTATTAAGAAGGGAAAGTTTCACACCCTAATTTCCTTTAGGAAATTTATTTTAGTATTTCTAAAACCGGAAAATAAAGCATCCAGGACATAATTTTTTTTAATTGGCAGCGAATAGGAGATAAGAGTGGGGAAAAAACAGAGTAGGGAAAGGAAGAAGAGAGGCCTACTCCAACATATTGTTGGGTAAGGCTTAGAGAAAGTTCTCTCCTATCTATTGTTGGTCAACAACATTTTCTGTAAAAACTCTTTTTTAAGCATATGGGTTAAAGCCAGCCAGGTTTCCTGCTAAAAAGATACCCTGCTTTGAATAATCTTAGAAGAGAAAGTGGAGTCAGAGGTCAGAGGGACTGAACACAGACTGGACAAAGGGTAAGGTAGAAGGTGAAGCTGGCAGCCAGGGCTCTGAAGGAAACACTTGAGCTGTATTAATCAGGTTGTTGCAAAGTGAAATGCAAAATAACATGAAAACTACCAAAAACTTCCAAAAAGTATGCTTGGATATATATTTTTTTTTCTTGGTGGAACCTGGTGAAAGGGCTGAGTTTTGCATCAAAGTTTGTATGAAGCTGGAAAGGATCCCAGGAAGACGGGTAAATTTCTACATCTGGGTTATGGTAGGAGTTGAGTCTCTTAAAAGGTTATAGTAGGAATTATGTCTCAACGTAATAAAAATTTTAATGCATATAGTGGGAGGAAATAAATATGTTTTCTCTATGGAAAGATGGAAAATCTAGAGAAACATTACAAAATGTTGTTCAAAACCAGGGTCTCTCTTCACAGCTCCCCCTGTGACTTCAGTTAGGGACATTGACTCCGAAATACTTTTGGTTAAGTACTGAAGGTATTGGTCCCATCTCCCAGGACCACCATCAGTAGGAACAGAATTAATACTTGCTAATCAGCCCAGCATTGTATTGCCTCCAGCAGGACAGGTGGCCAAATCAGATGAAATGCAGAAATCACACATCCCTTCTATTCCTGTGTGTTCTTGCCTAGTAATCTATAATTCTCCTGGCTATAAACTAGTCCTTCCTAGCAACAACATACCATGATTTCACTTATTCATTAATACCAGCTGCTTAGCAGTGCCTGAAGGTATCAGAAGAAATATGTGTCGATGTTTTTACCATATGGTTTTTTCAAAGCTGATGAAGCCCTTTCATGTAAAGCTGGGGTTGGCCAGGCACGAAGTGCACACAGCAACATCCAGGAAAGTGAAATGAGGACCAAGGCTCCCTACAGAAGAAGAGCTCTTTTCTCTTTGTCACTTTTGACTTACGCCCTTCTTGGTACCCAGGTACTAAGATCGTCTAAAAATATCGCAGGCAGCGTCCACACTGTGAATGCATAAACTGCGTTCCAAAGAGTACTCTTCACTGCAAGCATTAAACCCAAAGGCAGGGGGTATGATCACTGTTTTGATAATAAGAAAATCCCTTGTCACAAAGCTGTTTCAGGTTGACAGTTATTTGCATTGTAATTTCTTATTTGAGAGTCATGCTCAACATTAATGTTTTATCGGAGATGTTTCTATTATGTGGAACTTATTCAGCTTTTCAGTAACTAAGTGCCTATTCTGGTCCAGGCATAGTATGTGCTGAAGACCCGACGTGAGTAAGTTAGACTTCGTCCCTTCCTGCACAAAACTAACCCTCTAGGAGAAAACAAACACAGCACCAGTGATGTGAGTGCACGGAGAGAAGAGGGTATACGTTAACAGGTGGGCCGGGTCTAGTCTGTGGAGTCAAGGAAGATGGTGTCCTGGAGAAAGTGCTATTTCAACTCAGACTTACCGAGGACAGAAGTGTTGGAGTTAGCTGAATAGTCAGGGGAAGGATTTTACTGGAAGAGGGCATGGGTACCTGGGCAAAAGCCCTGAGTATTAAAGAGGATGTGTATTCAATTTACTTGCAAATGTTAGGTATGACCCGAGCTAAATGAGTGTGTGAGAGATGGTGAGAGGTCAGGACATGTGGACACTGTTCCAATCACAGTAAGGATATCTGACTTTATGCCAAGGGCAACAGGAAGTAATGAGAGCAGGGGACAGATGTGATCAGACACATTTTCAAGCGATCGCTCTGGCAGTTGCTGGGGAGGGGAGGAAGTGGATGAGCTGCTGACGGTCTGGATTAGATGGCAGTTGCAAGGATGGAAAGAAGTTGCAAACCCCTGAGGTATGGGAGGGACAAATTGTGTTTCAGGCCCCAGGCACTGGTTTCCCCATTCTGCCGAATATCTCCAACCCCAAAACCACATATGTTGTTTATTCATTCTCTCTGTGCTAAGAAGGCCCTGCCAGGTATCAGAAGCCATGACTGCTGATAATAAATAGGGCCAGAAGTTCAGCTAGCACTGCCAGACAAATGGAACTAAAACAGACCAATGCAGGGCCTACGGGGACGGGGTTATGAGACTTACTGCGGCATCAGAATGGAGGTGACAGCAGGGAAGAGAAAAAGGAGTGGATAGAAAAAGGAATCACCAGTTACTCCTTCATCTGTCCCCCAGTGCTGAGAAAATCACTCCTTCAGTAAGTGTGGGGTGTGCACCAACAAAGCCCTACCCAGCCAGGTGTCCTTCTGCAAGATAGATCTTAAAACCTTGCTGAATTTGATTACCTAAAAACACTCTCTGCCATGAAAATCTAAGAAACCAAGAGCAGAAAACCAAATAAAAGCAATTACCAGCAGATGCCTGTGGAGGCCACTGCACACGGTGGCACGTGGTTACGGGTGAGATCCCAAGACTGAATGGAAGGCTTTCCATTTGGTGGAATGGCTTACCCTCCATTATGACTCAGAGACCTAGACCCAGGCCATCACTTGGTGTCATGTGAACACTACTGATTAATGCTGCTTGGCAAGACAAAATTATTAATACCAATCTTGGAAAGCAGTCAGCCTTCAAGGAAAGAAGCGATGTTCACCTGAACATAATTTTCTTGGACAAGATAGGTGGAAGCTGGCTGACAACAGGATGTCCAGACAGATGTTTTAAAGTTGAAGAAAGCTGATGCTAAACTGAAGAAATGTTTTGAATGAATAATGAAATACAAATCAAATAAGCAGACCTATCTGTGGAGTGACATGGGATACCCAAAGACGCAGCGAGCTTCCGTACCTACAGAAACAGGTGAGTT
Source organism: Ailuropoda melanoleuca (assembly GCF_002007445.2). Lineage (NCBI taxonomy): Eukaryota > Metazoa > Chordata > Mammalia > Carnivora > Ursidae > Ailuropoda > Ailuropoda melanoleuca. Next base: position 24,161,796 of record NC_048228.1, on the reverse strand, counting down.
TTTGCTAACCTCAGAATATTCATTAAAAAAAATCAACTTGGGGGCGCCTGGGTGGCACAGCGGTTGAGCGTCTGCCTTCAGCTCAGGGCGTGATCCCGGCATTATGGGATCGAGCCCCACATCAGGCTCGTCCGCTATGAGCCTGCTTCTTCCTCTCCCATTCCCCCTGCTTGTGTTCCCTCTCTCGCTGGCTGTCTCTATCTGTCAAATAAATAAATAAAATCTTTAAAAAAAATAAAAAAAATAAAAAAAATAAAAAAAATCAACTTGATGCTGAATGTGGCAGAAAAAAATTTTAATAAAAAGACAACACAATCACTGAAGCTGCATCAACAAAACAAACAATTTAAACGCTCATTACATATTCACAAATTTAAAAAACAACACTTATATGCATGCAGTGTGGACAGGACTTTTGACCAGAGTCTGGTGTTCTCAATCATTTTAGAACTACAAAAATGACCTCAGCCAATGGTGTTTGCTCCTCGCATGAAGCTGAATCCTGAGTTAAAATAGAAACAGTAAGTTTTTCCTCATATCTGAGGTCTCCAATTCAGTTTAGACATCATCAAAAGCCCCAACAAAAACACAAAATTCTTTGCTCTTGTCATTTTGGGGACCTTGAAATGAGCAAATGAAATCTTTTTAAAAATATTTTATTTATTTATTTGACAGAGAAAGAGAGCACGTGCACATGCGCAGGAGCAAGGAGAGGGACAGAGGAGAAGCAGACTCCCCACTGAGCAAGAAGCCTGAGGGGAGGCTCGATCCCAGGACCCCAAAATCATGACCTGAGCTGAAGGCAGACGCTTAACAACTGCACCATCCAGGTGCCCCCCTAAAATTACTTTATTGGTCAGGTAAAGAAGGAAAGGGAAAGCATTTATTTGCCTTCACATTTTTCTACCAGTTGAACTTTGGAGAATTTGCCACTCTACAGAATAGCTCTGGAGAACTAAAAATGGGTACAATTTTTTTTACCTCCTTCCCATCCGGAGGTAGGATCTAAGACACCTTCACTTAAATCTGGACAATCTCTGTGATTACTCTCACCAATAGATCATGGAACAAGGAATGCTGAGCCAGTTTCCATGCCCGAAGAACATGGCAGCTCCTATTTCTGTCTCTTCAAACACTCACCACAGGAGAACCAGATACAATGTAAAAATTCAACTACATGAGACAGCCATGCTGTGAGAAAACCCAAGCTTGTAACTTGGAGAGACTTCATGGAGAGACAGATGCCTGGCCGGTCCCCACCTGTTCTAGACAAACCAGTACAGGCACACAGGCATGGAGTGGGAAGCCATGTTGGACATTAGTCCAGTTGAGCCTTCAAAAGATTCCTGCCCCATGGGTCATCTGACTGCAACCACCTGTGAAACCCCACATGAGAATTACTCAGCTGAGCAGTCGACCCACTGAATCACTGGCAATAATATTAAATCATTGTTTAAGGTACTAAGTTTGGCGTGGTCTGTTACAGGAATCGCCATTTGTTAAAATCTTGGTGCAATTTTCAACAGTTAAATTCTACAGACTTGTGTTGTGAGAGTAGCTCCTAGCCATAGGAAGCTATTTAAAATCGAATTAATTAAATTTAAATAACATTTAAAATTCAGTTTCTCAGTCGCACTAGCCACATTTCCAATGCTGAACAGCCACGAGTGGCTGGTGGTTATCTTATTGCTAGAGTAGATTATAGAACATTTCCATTCTCGTAGAAAGTTCAATCAGACAGCACTATTACAGAACAACCCAGACCTATGCCCATGGTTCTCTGTAGAAGGATGAGGCTGAGAGGGAACACTTTGACAATGCATTCTGTCTACTTATACATAAAACTAATTCAAAGCATAGTTCGAAGACCTAGATCTAACTGAACCGAGGAAAGAAATGAAAAGCTAGATTCAAATATAGAGTAAGGTTGATAAAACTTGACCAGGCTTAATTTTTCAAAGCACGAGTACTAAAACAAAACAAAAACAAAAATAAAAACAAAAACAAAAACAAAACTACTTGTTAATGGCATTCCTCCTGCAGTAACTGGTCTCATTTTGTCACTGAATATGGGAGAGATTCTTGGAGGAAAACATCATCTCAAGCTTAGCCTTGCAAAGCCGAGGCAAGCATGCTGCTGTAATTGAATAGGACGTTACGCAGAATTCATAAAGGCTTTTGCCTGACAGAGAATCATTAAGATAAATCAACTGGAAAAGAACAAGGATCCGGTACCTTGGCATGGATCCATAAAAAATGTTGCTTTTCATTATGAGATTCCCTTTGTTCCTTATGGAAAATTCTGAATCTACACGGATGTATGTGTATGTCTACATGGGAGAGCTACAGAGAGAGAACAGAGAGTTGGGCACGCAGACTAGTTATGCATACATACACGCACGGCTAAGTCTCTAGGAAGAGGATACTTAAGATGTCATCTTTTTAAATGCCTTTGGGGAAATTTGATGTTTTTTTAGGTAAAGATCAAGCTTCACAGTTTCAAAAGTGATGACTTTCTAATGACATTTCAGATGAGAATAAAGTTTAAATCCAGTGTGAGGTGAAGATTCAAGACACTTGACAATGCAAGATATGGGGTATTTCATTTTATCTTGTGTGGGCCCAGAAGGAATTTCCTGCCTGCGCCTCTCCTTTTTATGTCCCCAAGAATGCTCTTTTTCTGCACACACCAATAAGCATCAACCACCACCCTCGATGCGGGCTGCATGTTTACCCTTTATTTTTGGATGAAGAGTGAGGGTGTGCTTACAGCTCATTTATAGATATCCTAGGACAAAAATAACGTCTGCTGAACAGTTCCAAGTTTGGCAATGTGACTCCCAAAACTAAAAATAAAGAGACATCTTTTTCAATATAAATACTGAATCGTCCGTATATTCTATGAGAAAACACTTTTGATTTCCTCAATTCCATATTTGCTACCTGGAGCAGGGAATGGGAGGAAAGAGTATGATGGAGGGTCCATTTCTGGGTTCTCTATTCTGTTCCATTGTTCTATGTGTCTGTTTTTGTGCCAGTACCATGCTGTCTTTGTGATCACAGCTTTGTAGTACAGCTCGAAATCCGGCATTGTGATGCCCCCAGCTTTGTTTTTCCTTTTCAACAGTTCCTTGGCGATTCGGGGCCTTTTCTGGTTCCACACAAATTTAAGGGCTGTTTGTTCCAGTTCTTTGAAAAATGTCATTGGTATTTTGATCGGGATAGCATTGAAAGTGTAGATTGCTCTGGGTAGCATGGACATTTTAACTATGTTAATTCTTCCGAAGAACATAATATAATAAAAATATTATTAGGAAAGCAAAAAATAAATAAATAAACAGTAAGTTATAAAAAAAAAAAGAAGAGTATGATGGAGGCTTGAACTCCCATCCCAAGAGCCTCAGAGACAAGGCACAGTATGCAAGTTATCACAGTAATTAGCTAACCGTATGTATTTAAATGCCATGGGAATTGAATCTCCAAGGATCTTTTTATCCACTGTTTCTATATAGAGGAACAGTTTCTCCAACAGCAAAGCATACCAGATAACAGTGAGCCTGCCCCAGTTCAGGAAATGAGCTGAGTGAAATGATCTTAGATCTATGTTATAAAGGCCTTTTCATGGTTCTAACTGAACACACAAATACCATACCCAAATACTAAAATCTTTCCCCTTTTTCCCCTCTTGCCTACATTGAAATTACGAGAGGTATATATGATAGCCAAAGGAATACCCCTGCAACTTTAAAAAAATAATTTTTTAAATACCTTTGAGCTTAAACCAGGCATGGAAAATTTCAACCAAAAGATTAAATTTGGAGAAAGTTACTAGCAGATGAGGACTAAAGCTATAATGGAAACCATATTGCAGACACTATTATATATGAGTCATTACTAAAAATGTTGCTTTGTATATACAGTAAGCTATACACACACACACACACGTACTGTATGCTACAAATTTATTGAGATCAGATCTAGACATTATCTTGAAAATGTCTACTAATATTTGCAAAGCATTGTAACCTTCATAAAAGAAAGATCCTATTCTTTCCCATAAAAAGTATTCAATACAAATTCATGGCATTGAATTAAGTTTGGATTTCATTATTTTTAATTTTGTGATAACTTTATCAGTGTTAGAATTAAGGTTATCTTTTCTAACTACAAAGTAAAGCTCTGATTTCCTTAAATAGTGCCAGCAAGATGCTGGAGATGAAAGTGGACATATTTAATTTGAAACCAATCTTTTAAATTTAATAAGTTACGTGTGCAAATACGTTACTGAGAGCAAATAACTTTAAGCTACCCAAACAGACCAACTTTCAGAGAATCTAGCCCTCAATTTTGTGTGATTTGAAACTTAAACCCTCCTCACCCAATTCAATAAGGGGTTGGGGCACAGCGGTGAAGAAAGATGGGACAGAGAAGAAAAAGACTGGTCATCAAAAAGTTCATTCCGTTGGTGTTATCCATTCTGAATGACTAAGAAAAAGCCGTTTGCACCTAACATAGAGACCCTGTTAATATAAACCAAACAGAGGAAGAAGTCAAAATGCTCCATAGTATGTAAGTGCCATGAACACAGGGACTTTTGTCTGTTTTTTCACTGCCATGACCTCATCAACTATAAGAGCGACGAGCACGTAACTGGTGCTTGATAAATGTTTATTGAATTCTTCCATGAATAATTAAATGACACCAGCTTTATCATTTCACAAGAAATAAGACTGAAGTTCTTTTAACAGAAGGAATTTCCTTTCCTCTTCTGCTGTCTGGGGTAGAATTAATCCTGACCTTAGAAATGTGTTTGGTCCTTCCTAACAAGTGAGGAAGCAGCACCAACTCCAACGGGGGTGGTGGGGGGCGGGGAGCTAAACTGGAATTGGAATCCACATTCCAGGCAGGACCTCCCTTAAATATTTGCAGGACCTGAAACAAGAGTATTGGCAAAGCCCTCCAGCCAAAGACCACCAGGAAGGCCTCAGTAGCATGATGGGAGCTCTGACTCATTGCAACAAGGGAGAATGTTCATCATGGGGAATGTGGGCCTTCTTAGGAAGGGGGTACTGGAAGGAACCCACAGGACTTGGGCTTGTATTAAGTGACTCTGAGGAGATTTAAGGCAGTGAGACTTAACTCAGGATTGGATGCTGGCAGGAAATGTGTGTCATTTTATGTTTGAGGATCTTAATATTCTTATCTAGAAAATGAGAAGAGGGTGGAAACTGAGTTCTATGGGTAAAGAATAGCAGTCTCTCATAATAACTATGAGAAGGGGATGTTTGGTCATTTTTCAGCTTGGAAAAAAAATTTTTTTTAATTGAGTGTAGCTGCCACTGGAAAATATTCTTGTACCCAGAACATGATTCCAGAGTGGTCATGTTTCTGTCTTGCTCCGTCACAGGCACAGTGAGCTGGTCTGATGTCGGTGTTCTGCAAAATTGTCTCTCCCATCGAGAACACCACAGTCTGGATGTAACAAGCTGGGCTCCTAGCCACCTGAAGCTAACTCTCACAGGTGCTGGGCCTCATTTCCCTTTCTCAGGAAAAATGCAGGTCATACATCATTTATCTAAGTATTTAAAAGTTAAAACTCAACCTATTGAATGAAGTAGGTTTTATCCTCCTACCTTGACAAATACATTCATAACAAACAAAACTGAAAAGATTGTGTAAAGCTATGGTTTTTATAGGACTTAAAGTTGGCAAAAGATTTTGAAAGACAGAATTTACTCTCTATGCCACCTGTCTGAATGTTCCATTGATGAGTCAGTGATGTCTGTATGACTAATAAAAGATCTATGTTTTTCACAATTATGTATTTCATAAAATGTTCTTACCTACATTTCAGAAAATTATTAATCATGTTGTTATAATGAAGATTTTACATAATGTGTGTTCTACCTGCAATAATAATCTTAACGAATTTTAAATAAAATGTAATGATATTTAAAATATATAAAATTTGGCTATACCATCATCAAAAATAAGAAATAAAATTAAAATTTTAAATTAAAATTATCTGTATATTTTTCAAAAACAATGATTTTCTTCTAATATATTCAAAATTAGTACAGAAATCAAAAGGCAAAATTAGAGTTATTATTGTGGACTATTACAATATCAAATACAATTATTTAAATCAATAACAATTTTAATACTTTAAAATTTTAAGTAAATCTTATTAAATATATTTATAAAAATCAAATCAGTTGTGGTTCCAGCACTCAATGTCCACCTAATTGCCAATGTAAAGAATTCCTACCACTCTTCACCAATATTACATCTATACCTACATGTATAAAATATAAGCGATAGGAATTGTGATGTTGGAAAGTGATCTTCAGCAACCAGGTACAAACTGTTGGAAATAGCTTGCTAATTTCATAAGCATCTCTGGAGCTGCAAACTGAAGCAGATCCAGGAGAAAGAGAAGGAAATGGACCGTCAGCACTACTAGGAAATGATACTTCACGATGCAAAGAAGCTACTGCATTTATGCCATCTGAAAAGCCGGTTTTGAGGAGGAAGGGTTTGGTGAGCTGATTGATTTGTCTTTTCTCTTACCTAGACATCTTTGCCCTTCAAATCCTTCCTGCATGCTCAACTACTTTGTATCTCTGACAATGACACCAGCACAATCCATGTGGCATACAGATATGGTCAACTTTTGTTTCAAGGATAGAGGACAAGAGATGAAAAAAGTATTTCACGGGCCCTGGGCGGTGCTATAATCATGCTGAGCTCCAGAACTTGAGGGACAAACGTACCCATCCACTCTGAAATCAATCAATCAGTCAGTCAATCTACTTTGTATATTTATGATAAACAGGGTCTTCTGGAGCATGAGGCTTAGTCTACAGTCCCCTTCTGCTCACATCCCCTAGTTTTCCTCTTCTCTTTCAACATCAGCCAAGTTTGGCCAAGGGAGAGTATCAATAAGCCAAAAACAAAGCCATTGGAGTTTGCAGAACCCTGTAAAAATTCGAGAAGTTTCCCAGAGCAAAGAAAACATATCAGGATTTGAGGGCTGAAAGTAGAAGTCTAGAGAAAAAGGAGCAGGGATCAGAGAGACAGAGAGAGCAAAAGAGAGATCCAGGGGGTGCGGAGGGGTGCTCAAAAGGGTTACTCTTCTACTGAATGCCTAAATCTGTAAGGCCTTGTGAGGTACAGGGCTGCTCAGTAAAGTTAGACGTGGTTCACTCTTCACTGAACCACTGTTTTTGAGGCATAGTTGGCCCTTTAGTAAAATCACTTCCTTATAGCCCGTTGGCTGTTTGGTATGGGGAAGATTAGCAAGTTGAAAGGCATTGGGAACACGGAAGGTAATGGTCCCATTCTGGGAAGGCTCTGATGGAGATTAAGGACCACTGTTGGAGGAAAAGGATTGCCCTCCCACTGTGAATTACCAGGCTGTTTCCCCTGGTGACCAGCAGCAGCAAAGAGACCAGAGAAACATATCAAATCTCTTGAGTTATACTCCCTACCACCACTTATTAGCAGGGATCTTCCTATGAGACAGAAACAAGGGTTAGGGATGCTTCCTAACCCAGGATATTCATGAATGTAAGATAGTCATTTCTCTTTTAATTCTGTAATGCCAACTTTCTGCAATTCAGAACCCCCCCATCCCACTACTCCCAAATATGCAAAATTTTACTATAGCAACCCTATTCCTAGGGGACACATTTTTGACTCCGAGATCTGACCTCAGGCTTTCACTGGGAAGGTAGTTCCATCTATTGTAGATAAAATGAGATTCAAGGTCTATCAAACATCATTGGGCCAGTAATCTGTACTCCCCCTGGATCTTCCTTCATGTGTGTTTTAAAGATTTAGAAGATAGATTCTATGCATCAGATATTGTCATCAACCTCTGAGGTTGCAAAGATGATATGACAGTCTTTAGCCCCAAGTTGTTCAGCGGAGTCTATCAAGAAATGTTAACGCAAAAAAAAAGGAAGGAAGGAAGGAAGGAAGGACTGAAGGAGAAAGAAAGAAAGAAAGAAAGAAAGAAAGAAAGAAAGAAAGAAAGAAAGAAAGAAAGAAAGAAAGAAAGAAATGCTAAGCCCCAATACATCAGAAGTATCCACTTTTACAAGGCAGAGGATCATACAGGAAGAGATGAAAAAATGAAACAAGATGAAACCAAAGAGGAAGACAAACCATAAGAGTCTCTTAATCTTAGGAAACAAACTGAGGGTTGCTGGAGGGGCAGGGGGTGAGGGGGATGGAGTAACTGGGTGATGGACATTGGAGAGGGTATGTGTTGTAATGAGCACTGGGTGTTATATAAGACTGATGTATCACAGACTTGTACCCCTGAAACAAATAATACATTATATGTTAATTTAAAAAATAAAAATAAAATAAAAAAGAATGACATTAAACATAAAAAAAAAGTATCCACTCTTAAAAAAAAAGTGCAGAGTCACTCAGATCTCTGACTTTGCAGAAAACATCACTGTCTCTTGTAATCTAAAGAAAAATTGCAGTAAGTGGAACAGAAAGTATTTTAAGTCACCCGGGTGTTAATTTAGTGGTGCATGAATTTTTGGAATTTATTCTTGTTCAAAGGTATTTATATTCTCAAACTACTGGGTGTTTGTTGATTTGGTTGGAGGTTTTATGTCAGACATGCAGATGCTAAGCTCAGATAGGTCCCATCCCTTAGTCCTTAGTTTATTATGGGTCTCTGTTTTAGTCAGAGTTCCCTAGAAAAACAGAATCAATAGGATGCATATAAAGAAAGAGATTCATTGTATGGAACTGGTTTAGGCAATTACGGAGACTGGCAAGTTAAATCCTCAGTGTGCGTCAGCAGGCTAGAGACCCAGGAGAGCTAATGATACAGATGAAGTCCAAAAGCTATTTGCTGGAGAATTCTGTCTTGCTTAAGTAGCTGGTCTTTTTGTTCTCCTCAGTCCTTCAACTGATTGGCTAAGGCCCACCCACAATATGGAGGACAATCTGCTTCCCTCAAATTCTCTGATTTAAATATTAATCTCATCCAAAACACCCTCCAAACTGACAGAAAATTAACCATCACAGTTTATCTTGTGATGGGTTTTTATAGACTTTTACATCATTTAGTCCTTATCGTAAACCTCTGAAGTAGTTATACTAACCATTCTCTTTTACTAGATGAAGAAAAGGAACCTTAGGGGTTCAGAAACTTGCTGGTAAGTGGGGAAACTGGGATTTGAAACCAGGTCTGTTTGCCCTCAAAGACAATGCTTTTTTTCTCATCTACCCACACTGGTAAATGTCACTTGTTGGTATCTGCTATGCTAACGTCGGTCACATAGAGATCTGTTCCTGTAAACCCATAAGAAATGCTGTTTGGGGCCAGTTCCTCATTCCATCCTAACTGCTTAGAGTTACATGCTCAGTTCTCCCCATACACCCACAGGTGGGTACAAGAAACAGAATCTCAAGATGCACTACCCCTATTTTGGGGTAGGCCAGAGGCCTCTGGAGATTAGGGAAAACAGAAATAGAAATGGAACTCACACCTTATGAAAGGGCACCAGCACATCCGCAATGTAAATGGATATTCCTACAGACCACTCAATGATTAACACTCAAGTCATCAGAATTTAAGAGATTAATGGCTCTGCACTAAGAGAGTCTTGTATAGTCATACACCACAGAACGTCTCCCTGCTAATGTTTATGGTGGAACATCTTTTGGTTTTCAATACCTAACTTCACATGTATCTTTCAGCACAACTTATTTTGGCTGATGTTTATATAAAAAAGATCTCTATCTCTAAAACTCATTCTATCAGGGTTCTCCATAGACAGAGAACTAATAGGATATATACTGATATGTTACATAAGAGGAAATTTATTATAGGAATTGGCTCATGTGATTATGTCAGCCAAGAAGTCCCCTGATCAGCTGTCTGCCTTCTGGAGACCCAGGAAAGCTGGTGGTGTTCAGTCTGAGTCTGAAAGCCCAAGAACCAGGGGAACCGATGGTTAAAGTCCCACTCCAAAGACAAGAATCAGAGAGCCGACACTGTTAAGTCTTAGTCAAATCCAAAGGTCAGAGAACCTGGACCACTGAGGTCAGAAGGCAGAAGAAGATGGATGTCTCAGCTCAAACAGCAAATCTGCCCTTCCTCTGCCTTTTTCTTCTATCCAGGCCCTCAAGGGAATGGACGATGCCCTCTTGCTTTGGCGAGGTCCATCTTCTTTATTCAGTCCACCAATTCAAATGCTAATTTCTTCCAGAAATGAGATCACAGACACACCCAGAAATAATGTTTTACCAGCTATCCAGGCGTCCCTTAGCCCAGTCTAGTTGACACATAAAATTAACCATCACATTCATTACAACGTTTTAAACAAAATGATCTATAGGAAAATTCTGCAATTCCAAGCACAACTGTTAAAATGTCAGACTCTACACAGACTTTTTAAAAGCTGAAGAGCTCAAACACAGAGGAAATTCAATGTGCAAGAGCATGCAAAGCAACTCTTTATCAAACGATTATTTTTATTGTTTGGTGATTGTGATGCAAGATCGTAAGCATTTTACACTCTGTTACTTATATAGGTAAGTAATATACATAATTACTGGTTTCGTTCCATTTAAGGAAACTGGTGGGGAGGGAGTGGTCTATCATACCTGTATTTCTTAGTTACAGTAATAAGGGATGAGCACCAAGGCAGCATTTGTTGTACAGAACATCAGAATTTCAAAATGAATTTCTGATGTTAAGAAAGTTACATGTAGGGGCACCTGGGTGGCACAGCGGTTGGGCGTTTGCCTTCGGCTCAGGGCGTGATCCCACCGTTATGGGATCGAGCCCCCACATCAGGCTCCTCTGCTATGAGCCTGCTTCTTCCTCTCCCACTCCCCCTGCTTGTGTTCCCTCTCTCGCTGGCTGTCTGTATCTCTGTCGAATAAATAAATAAAATCTTTAAAAAAAAAAAAGTTACAAGTAATTTATTTCGGTAACTCAGGTGGCAGGGGGGATTTACTGATCACCCTGTCTTAAGGGGAACACAAAGTATCCATGTCCATTTTTTTACTCTGGAAATGAGCAAGCTTTAACTGCTTCCCATTGTGGGACTTGTTCATTGGATAAACAAGGTCAGAAGATTGCTTGTTTTTCCTTCCTGTCAGCAAATACCATGGTGGCAAGAAGGCCTTTTGGTGGAGAAAGGCCTTTGTAATGTTGCCGAAACTCCTGTCAAAGGTCGTGGATGCCGGAACAAATGTTGTTTGCACAGATGCTGGCTGCCAGAACTCAGTAGCCTAGAGTAACGACTTCCAAATATTTTCACTGACTGTTCGCCATGAACTGAGATTAGTAATTGTTTAATGGTTTAAATACAGGCAATAAACAGAAACTCCTGGTTCCTCTTCCTTTGGGGTCAAAAATGGACACACAAAGGCAGCTTTTCACAAGTGGATGAAGTACGCGATGTGGAGTCCAAGACCTTCTTTGTTTCACCACAAAGGCATGAGCACCACTCTGTGAATGCCTAAGTTCACTTCTGTGAACTGTGAGCATGGAAAGGGGCTGGAAATTGCTGGGACCCTGTTTCATTATGCTTCTGATGTAGACCTTGACGCTGTCAAATATACAAAAAATCATTCTCGATAGGCAAAGAGAGAATGATAGTAGAGGTGCTGCTGTTTCTTAAGATCCACCCTGTCTGTCCTCATTTGCGAATGTATTCATTTTTAAATGAATCAGTACATAAAGATGGATCTGCTTAGACTACAGAAGATAAGGCTGGCCTGTGCTTCCTAATCTCTACTGTATAAAGGCAGAAGTTTTGTATGTCTGTGTTTTTGAATCAAATATATAGAACTGGATGGATTGTATCATAATCTTATCTTCCATTATCGCTGTTTTTGGGGAGGAAAGATTGTAACTGTTGGTCTAAGTTTGTAACAAAGCAAAGTAAATTCCTCTTAATGCCTTAGTACGTTAAGGTATCTAAATACAGAAACATTCATCACACTTTCAAAAGGGGCTGATAATCTACTGTCTGAAAGAAACCTTTTTTTTCTCTCTCTCCGTGCACAAAATACAGGTTTTCATGGATATCCAAGCAAACGCACACACACATACCTGTATGACTTTATTTTTTCAAACTAAGGAGCAAGCACTTAGATCCGAGGTTATCTTCCATATGTTGTATATTAGTTATTCCCCTCACTGAACAGTCCACAAATGAAAACCAAAGCACACAATATAACATTCGCTTTCTTCTTCCACAAACATTCAGATTTATGGTGTCTAACCTAAAGTAGATACTCAAATTGTTGTTTCTTTCCTTTCTTTATAAAGAAATATAAAAATATAAAATAAAATCCCTTCGGGTATTGTAACATGATGAGGGTAGAACACAGCTCCTAACTGTTACCCAGATTTACCAGCCACAGGTAAAAACAAGAAATGAATTTCATGAACACAAAACCAAGCATTACAATCCAGGCAAAAGAATGCATACTGGATGAGAGCATATATATAAAATTTTAAAAGCAGGCGAAACCAAACTCTTGTATTTAGGGATGTATGCGTCAATGATAAAACTATAAATAAAAGCAAGGAAGTGACCTCCCAAAAGAAAGGTGTGGTTTCCTCCATGCACAAAGGAGAAATAATAACTGGAAGGGGACAGTCAGGGCATCTCTGGAGCAATGGCAACGTAAGTTTCAGGGAGTTCATGAAATCTGTGAACTGGTTTTAAACCTGCCTACACGGACCTCAATTCCACAGCGCAACAGACTAGTATTGACTCTCTGACCCTCAGGAAAAAAGTACAGCTTAATTACACAGAAAGGAGCCAGAACAAATGTTTTTTCTCCTCAAGCTTCAATAAACTCTACAATGAAGACAACACAAATGGCACCATCGGTTGTCCGTTGTGAAGTTTTTAAGGATGGCAGCTCTTACTCTTTCTTTCCCATACCCAGGAAAATGGTAGTCTTCAGAAGAACTCAAGACCAAATGTACAATCCCTGCTTCCCCTTCTATATTGTACAGCAGAGAAGCTGAAGCCTTCCTTTGCAATTACTTCTTCCCTGCGCATAGCTCTGGACCCAGATGGATGAAAATACAAATGTGGTAAAACAAAGCCGATGAGACAGCTCCAGGCATGGGACCAACCTCTCTTGCTCAGATCTTCCCTGGCAAATGGATCTGAGATACTAGAAGGAGAAAGAGAACAAAGGAGGCCCTCAAAGCCCTGACATGCTCTGTGCTGTGCTTGCCAAGAAGCCCCCAGCACATCACACTGGGCCAGATCATCATTCGTAGATGTGTGGCCGTATTCCCTCATCCTAGCTCCTTATCCCAAAATATACTCACTGGTTATGACGATAAGTGTATTTATGCTGTCCCCCTAACCCACCACTGTCTGTCCCCCATAAGACTGAAAAGCTCCCTTAAAACTTGATGATGTAAAGGTTATAAATATGAGTACCTGGAATCCCACATGCTGCAGAACAAGCTGACTACCACGTGCTGCAGCAGAGCTGGGGGACCAGGCTGTAGAATTTAAACTGGTGTCCGTTCCCTCAGCAGCTATGATCTGTACCCCCGATGTCCACCCAAGTGCCACAGCGCAGCAGGACCCAGGCTCTGACTAGAAAGTATGGGAAGACCAGAATGAACATTTATGAATCCCTTACTATGTACCAGGACTTTTGAGTTAGCTGCTTTCAAATATTTTATGTTATCAAACCCCAAATCCCTATGAGATTCTCATTCTATAGGTGAGAAAACTAAGGCTCAGAGAAGTGAAGTAACTTCCCCCAAAGACATACTTGGCTTTGACTCTTGTCAGAGAAATAGAACATCTGGCTCGGAGCCATATTAAAATAACTTTTAACCATAACCAACCATGGGCTGCAATCAAGGACACTTGTCAGTTTATGAGCTTAAAATCAAGATCCCTCAACAACACTTTGTTAAAGGATCCCTCCCAGGGCTACCCTCCAACTGTCTTGGGATCCCTCCCAGGGCTACCCTCCAACTGTCTTGGGAACTTAACATTGTGACAATTCCTTGCATGACAACCTTACCTAAGTTTTCTATGTTTCCATTTCATATAAAATGGGGAAGTTGCAATAGACTCTTTCCTACTTCCTAAGCAAATATCGAGCAAAAGTAAGTTCTGTGGGTGAGGCTAATTAAACATTTTCCACTTCGATGCCTTAGTTGACTCGGGCACAGAGACATTGATTTGGAGTATGAACTCTGAGCAGGTACAATGAGGGAAGGAATGGCAACTTTGGTCATATGGTAAATAAGGCAAGGGATTCAAGCACATAGAACATAAATGCCTAGTATAAGATATCTCTCACTTTCATTTTCTCATTGTCCTAATTTCCTCATTCAGTTATCATTCAGTTATTATTTTATCATGGTTTCTCATACAAATCCTCACGATATATAAGCATTTTTAGAAAAAAATCAAGAAAAAATTTTTAAAGATTTTTATTTATTTAGAGAGAGAGAATACAGAGTGTGGGGAGGAGCAGAAGGAAAGAGAGAATCTCAAGCAGATTCCCTGCTGAGAGCAGAGCCCAATGGGGCAGGGTTGGGGGAAAGGGAGTGCAGAGCCTCGATCTCAAAACCCTGAGATCATGACCTCAGCGGAAACCAAGAGTTGGACGCTCAACTGACTGTCCCTACTACCCAAAGCAACCAACAGATTCAATGCAATCCCTATCAAAATATCAATAGCATTTTTCACAGAACTAGAACAAATAATACTAAAATTTGTAGGGAATCATAGAAGACCCCAAAACAGACAAAGCAATCTTGAAAAAGAAGAGCAAAGCTGGAGGTATCACAATCCCAGGTTTCAAGATATGCTACAAAGGTATAGTAATCAAAACCAGTATGGTACTGGCACAAAAACGACACATAAATCAATGGAACAGAAAAGAAAGTACAGAAATAAACCCACATTTATGCAGTCACTGACTCTATGACAGAGGAGGCAAGAATATACAACGGGGGAAAAAACAGTTTCTTCAATAAATGGTGCTGTAAAAACTGAACAGCTACAAGCCAAAGAATGACATTGGACCACTTTATACCGTACACAAATATAAACTCAAAAAGGGATTAAAGATCTAAATGTGAGACCCGAAACCATAGAACTCCTAGAAGAAAATACAGGCCATAATTTCTTTGACATTGGCTGTAGCAACATTTTTCTAGATATGTCTCCTAAGGCAAGAGAAACAAAAGCAAAAACAAACTATTGGGACTACATCAAAATAAAAGGCTTTTGCATAGCAAAAAACAAAACAAAAACAAAAAACCATCAACAAAATGAAAAGGTAATCTACTGAATGGGAGAAGATATTTGCAAATGATATATTTGGTAAAGGGTTAACATCCAAAATATATAAATAACTTATATAATGCAACACCAAAAAAAATAAAATAAAGTAAAAATAATTTGATTTAAAAATGGACAGAGTAGGCACCTGGGTGGCTCAGTCAGTTAGAGCGTCAGGGTCATGAGATCAAGCCCCATGTCAGGCTCTGTGCTCACAGTGGAGTCTGCTTGTCCTTCTCCCTCTGCTCCTTCCTGCCTCAAATAAATAAATAAATATTTTTAAAAAATGGGCAGAGGACTTGAATAGACATTTTTCCAAAGAAGACATCCAGATGGCCAACAGAAACATGAAAAGATGCTCAGTATCACTAATCATCACAGAAATGCAAATCCAAACCATATGAGATATCATATTAGCCTGTAAGAATGACTAGAATTGAAAAGACAAGAAACTAGTGTTAACCAGGATGTAGAGAAAAAGGAACTCTCATGCACTGTTGGTGGGGATGTAAATTGGTGTAACCACTGTGGAAAACAGTATGAAAGTTCCTCAAATATTTAAAAATAGAAATATCATATGATCCAGTAATTCCACTATTGGGTAGTATATATAATGGAATATTACTCAGTCATAAAAATAATGAGATCTTGCCATTTGCAACAATGGATGAATCTAGAGGGTATTATGTTAAGTGAAATAAGTCAGACAAAGAAAGACAAATGCCATATGATTTCACTTATACGTGGAATGTGAAAAACAAAACAAATAAACAAAAAGCAAAACAAATGAGTAAAAAGCAGAATCAGACACAAATGCAGAGAACAAACTGATGGTTGCCAGAGGGAAGGGGGTAGGGGATGGCCACAATGCGTGACGGGGAGTGGGAGATACAGGCTTCCAGTTATGGAATGAATAAATCACAGGAATAAAAGGCACAGCATTGGGAATATAGTCACTGGTATTGTAATAATGTTACGTAGTGACAGATGGTAGCTACACTTGGGGTGAACATAATATATAGACTTGTCGAATCATTATGTTGCACACTTGAAAGCTAATGTAACATTGTGTGTCAACTATACTTAAAAAGAATTTTTTTTAAAGTTGTGACAGACACTAGCTAAATGCTCAGTAATCTCTTTAATTATTCCCAGGAATTCAGGCAAACTACATTTCCCAATCTTCCATGCAATTAAATTTGGAGCCATATAACCAATCCTGGTCAATGAAATGCAGGAAGGAGGCCACTAAGACCGCTTTCAGGCCTGGTCCTAAAATCTTTGCGTGATCATCTCTGCTCTCTCTTCTCTTCCACAGTGATCAAGGAAATCACAGGTGTCAAAGAATAGAATGATCTAGGAGCTCCTGGGTGGCTTAGTCAGTTAAGCACCTGCTTTCCACTCAGGTCATGACCTCAGGGTCCTGACTGAGCCCTGCATGGGGCTCCCTGGTCAGTGGGGAGTCTGCTTCACCCTCTCCCTCGGCCCCTCCTCTTCCCACCTCCCGCTCCTCCCCCTCCACCCTGCTTGTGCACGCTCTCTCTAACAAGATAAAATCTTAAAAAAAAATAGAATGATCTACATGTACCTGCAGCCTGTGAGAAGTGTAAGAAATAAATTTCTTTTGTATTAAGCCACCAACATTCTGAGATTGTTACAGCAGTTAGTATTGCTTACCGTGATGATGTGCTAAGAAAGTTCTGCTTGTTCTACCTTTTAATACTGGCAAAAGAAAAGGTAGAAAAAAATAATTTTGAAACCTTAGCAAAGAATTATACAAATTTATAGCCCATGAAGTGCCAGGGAACATTTCAGGTTCTGGCAGAATTCCTAATATGACTCTCTGTTACTTGTTTCTGGTTCCATACATTTGGCTTTTTCTTTTGAGAAGCCACCAACATCCTTTTAATACCCTGAGTTTTTTATTTGGTTGAACAGTACCTATTCTCCACCCCACCCCCCAAAAAAGGGGTGTTCACAACCCAATCCCCAGAACCTGTTTTAAGAGATGTAAAAGAAGACACAGATATGTAGAGAAGGCCATGGGAAGAGGGAGGCAGAGATTGGAGTGGGCATCGGTAAGCCAAGGAACACTGGGGGCCACCAGAAGCTGGAGGAGGCAGGGAAGGATTCCCCCATAGACCTTCAGCGGGAGCATGGTCCTGCCAACACCTTGATTTCAGACTTCTGGCCTCCAGACTGTAAAAGGGTACTATTTTGCTGTATTAAACTACCGAGTTTGTGCTAATTTGTTATGGCAGCCTTAGACCTAACACAGAGGTCGACTTCCCTGCAGAGTGACCAGAGTATGATGCAGCAACCCTAGTTGGCCCTGACCTTCCAAAGAGAATCTCATGGGCTCTTTTGTCCGAACGGTTTTTACTGTTAATTACTATCGGAAAGAAGTCAGCGATGACCAAAAGTAGTAACTTGGAGAAATTACGAAGAAATCCTTAAAAACCTCTGTGCTCTCTGACATCTGATTGTATGGCACCCAGAAGTCTGGGTGAACCTCTACTTTCTACATTTATTTATGAGTCAAGCTGGTCCTAAAATCTCAGTGATCTCCCTCAGTGATCTCCAAATTTTTTTTATCATATGCTTGTTTTTACTGGTAGTATTTTGAACACACATCCCCATAAAATGTGTACCTTTGTTTCTATTTTTATTGTTAGAAAACATACATAACATAAACTTTACCATTTCCACTATCTTTAAGTGTACAACTGGGTGGCAGTAAGTACATTCACAATCTGGTGCAACCACTTCCAGAACTTTTTCATCATCCCAAAGAGAAATTCTATGACCATTAAGCAGTAACTCTCCATTCTCCATCCCACCCAGCCTCCAGTGACTTCTCCTGTACTTTCTGCCTCTCCATTTGTCTGTTCTAGGTACCCCATAAACGTGGAGTCGTACAGTGTTTGCCCTTTTGTGTCTGGCTTATTTCACTCATTGTGTTTTCCAGGTCCATCCAGGGTGCAGCATGTATCAGAGTTTCATTCCTTTTTAAGGCAGAATACTACCACTATCTGTAGATGGGACATTTGACTGTTTCCACCTTCTGCCTAACGGGGAGTAACGCTGCCATCAACACTGGTGCACAAGTATCTGTGTTTTCAGTTCTCTGGGACGTAGACTTAGGAGGTGAGGGCGACGTCAGATGGTAACTCTACATGTAACTTTGTGAGGAACCGCCAGGCTATTTCCCACAGCTCTGATGCCATGTGACAGTCCCACCAGCATCACCCCCCGGTCTGTGGTTTCTCTATCCTCACCAACACTTACTTTGTGGTCTTTTGATAAGAGCCAACTTAATGGATGTGATCATTTATTTTTAATACATGTATCCATTGTACTGTAAGTCATTGTTAATTATGAAATGTAAAGATAGAAAGTCTGAATTTTAAACTTGAAAAAGATAAATATAATCTATATTTTAAGTAAACTTCAATTGTATTTATTAGTGCTTCTCAGAACATGTTAATGCTTAAAATTTAACATCAATATTAATGATTTTAGTGAACACAAATAATTAAATATAACTTGTTATATTTTTAAACCTCAGTTGAATGTTTTGTGTGTCACTGAGTTTTAATGGCTATCATCTGAGAAAAGCTCCTTATGCAGATATTTAGATCCACATGGAAAAACTACATAATCGGTTGTAAATCGGGGAGTTTAATTTTCCATGTTTTTCTGTTAAAATACCACTAGTAAATTTTTATCTTTCTGATTTAATTCTGTTTCTTCGTAAATGAATCAGAAAATAATTGCATTTTCTTATTATTACCAAACAGTTTCAAAACTCACTCACACTCTCTATTTGAAGGATATTTTTAAACAGAAAATTCAGATTCAAATTTTTTAAGTTTGAGAGAGGAAAATTTGTACATGACACATTTACATGGTTTTTGACAATAAAATCACATAACAGCAGGAACATTTCCAAACATCCAATTTTAAAATCCTTTGTTCATAGCAGGAGTTTCTTTTGAAAAGCAATTACTTTCTTTTTCATTGTTAAAACATCACTTTAAACTTGGAGGGTAGATTAAGTGTGTTTATATTTTCAAGAAATGTTTTTTGGGTAGTATACTATTGACAACCACTTGTCAGCACAGAAGAGGACAGCAAATTCGGAACACTTGCCTTTGTGTTTAAAAAAATGCAAAATACATCTTTTAAGTTAAACAACGTTTTAGTACTTTGCCATGAGAAATGTAGTGTAACTGTTAAGGTACAAAAGGATTTCCACAGTCTCTTCCCATCTCATTACAAAATCCACTATTTTATTTTGTTTCTGTAAAACTAAGTGTACGAGTATTCTCTGTTTCATGGAAAAGGCAATACTCTGGGACAAGACTGCAGTAAATGAAAGAGAGAGGGGGCAATGTCAAGCCCACTGCTTAGTGGGATTCCTGCTTTAAGTGCAAAAATGACCACGAAATATCTCCCTTTTAGCCTTTGCAGTGTGACCTTGCAATTTGACTTTGCAGCTCCTTCCATCAAGAGATAGAGACTACAGTGGACCCCTGAACAACATTGAAGGTTAGGGGTGCCCAACCCCCGGCAGCTAAAAATCCACCCACACTTTGGACTTCCCCAGAACTTCACGAGTGACAGCCTGCTGCTGACTGGAAGCCTTACTGATGACATAAATAGTTGATTAACATATTCGGGGGGCATCTGGGTGGCTCTGTTGGTTAAGCAACCAACTGTTGATTTCGGCTCAGGTCATGATCTCATGGTTCTGAGACCGAGCCTCCCTGTTGAGCTCTATGCTCACAGGGAGTCTGCTGAGGATTCTCCCTCTCTCTCTCTCTCTCCCTCTCTCTCTTTCTGCCCCTCCCCCCACTTGCGTGCTTGCTCTCTCAAAACAAATAAATCTTTAAAAAAAACATGTATGTTGTATGTTATATGTATTATATACCGTATCCTTACAACAAAGTAAACTAGAGAAAAGAAAATGTTATTTAAAAAGAACCATAAGGAAGAGAAAATACATTTATGGTACCGTGTTGTATTTATCAAAACAAAACAAAACAAAAAAACTTGCACAGTTTAAACTCATGGTGCTCAAGGATCAACTGTATTCCACCCTCCCCCCTTGAATCTGGGCAGCCTTGTGACTTGTTTTAGCCAAGGGACTGTGGCAGGAGCACCAGGGTGCAAGTTTCAGGTCTGGACCCCTAGACACGGAATGCTTCCGCTCCTGTTCCCGACTCTGCCAGCGGGTGACCAAGCAGGGGCTTCTTAGAAATGCAAATCCCTCCTCTCCTTCCCCTGAAGATTCTGCTTCTGTGGGTCTAGGGATGCACATTTTTATCAAGCATCAGAAGCAATTCTGATCAGAAGGCCTTCAGATAACACTTCAGAAAAACCTGTGAGCCTTGATTATGGAACAGCCTCAACTCTAAGTAGATTTTAAGAATCAGAAAATACTTATGAACTAGTGTTCACTCATGGTCTAAAACATGTGCCATCTTGGCAAAATTCCTGAGCTCAAATCTAGTCCTGACTTTGCATTTTACTAGCTCCCTCATCTTGAATAATTTCCCTAACCTCTCTAAGCTTCAGTTTTCCTATTTATAAAATGGGAATTTTATTTAGCGCTTACGTTTGTTGCAAGAATGAAACGAGATAAGCACTCAACACAGAACCTGGGGCACAGTAGATGTTCAACTATTTATTATTCTGATCTCAGTCTTATAATATTATCTTTAAGTACCTACTCCTCTCGAAGGGTTAATTTGCGTTTCTGGACAGCTCCAAACCCCTTAACCAGGTCTCACACAACTCACACAAGTTAGGCTCTGGAATCAGACACACTCTGGTTCCTGTTCCAAACCCCACACCTATTAGCATGTGACCTTAGGACTTAACCCAAATGTTGGTATTTGCATCTGTGAAACAGGGACAAAGGTGTGGGGTTTACACCCCACACCACAGGCTGTGAAGATTAGAAGAGTTAATGTATGAAAAGCCCTTCCCCCAATGCCCCGCACATTGTAACCCACAGCAATAGTACTTGTTAGTGTTATTTCCTCAGGGCTCATCCTCTTACGCCCTGAAATTCCAATCCAGAAAAGACACCTGCAGGGGCGCCTGGGTGGCTGGGTCAGTCAGGTTATGATCCCGGGGCTCCTGGGATCAAGTCCCACATCAGGCTCCCTGCTCAGCAGGAAGTCTGCTCCTCCCTCTGCCCCTCAACTCCCCTTGTGCTCTCTCGCGCTCTCTCTCTCAAATAAATAAATAAAATCTTAAAAAAAAAAGAAAGGAAAGAAAGGACACCTGCAGTTTTCCAGAAACAACCTAGAAACTCAATGGTGAGGCTGCATCGAGGTGTTCTTAGAATCTGGTGGGAGTATCCTGTAACATGGCAGTGTGCATAGACCAGTTAGGGGCAGGACCCCCAGGGAAGAGGAAAGCGAGGGACTCCCGAGAGGCTTTCCTGTGGCACTAACTCTCAAAGCAGACACATCTGGTATTTGGAGCCTCAACAAAAGGAACAAGCTTGGTTTTGCTGGACTTGCATTGTCCAAAGCTCACCTGTGAGAACAATGAAGGTAAAGCATGTGTGGCCACCAAAAGCAGGTCACAGCTGCAAGGCCCAGCGAGTCGTTCGGGTGGATAGTAAAGTCATCCTCCCTTCTCCATCACTGCTCTCAGGACCTAAGCCGAGCCCGTCGAGCCCGCTGTGGGGAAAAGCACAGCCCTTTACCTGGTGCTTCTGCCCCTCACTCATCGGTTCCTCCTCCCCGCTCAGCACACCGTGGCCAGAGGATTTCCCAAACCCCACCTGCGTCCTTTTACACTCACGGGTGAAACCTATAGGGGCTGCTCCTCTCAGGCCCGATGTAATGTTCATTCCTACTGCAGCAGGCTTCACCCTTCCACGCGTATGAAATGCCTCTCAGTAAGAACCCCAGCAATTCCCCAACTGCCAGAGGCGGGCCAAGGTGCTGCTGTCCTCAGCATTCAGGTGGCCCAAGTTAGACAGCTTGGAGTCCAGCAAAATGCACGCATACCCTGACACCTTATATTGGATCGCACTGCTTTCTAGCCAGAATAAAACAAGACCCTTTAGGATGTTTGAAAATGCATTAATAATAAATCCAGGGTCATCTTCCAATTTGGGGTTTTTTTTACTAGTATATCACCAGTGACTTTCTGTGACAAGATTTTCTAACACTTGTAAATCGATTTCATTTTTTAAGTAAGTTCCCCAAACCAGAAGTCCTGGTTATCATCAAAAGTCACTTGCTTGGGGAGAGATTCTCCCATAATCATATCCTGTGTCTTACTTCAGGACTGGAGGGTGGGAATCTTCCACAAGTGATTCTTGGCAGCCACAGAGACTGTGAGCTGTCTCTACGGGTCAAGGGATGTCCAGACTCCATGAAGTGTGACAAAGTCGCCTTGCATTTTACCAGAGCCCGAGGAAAACTCAAAACAACAACAACAAACAAACGACAACGGCAACAACAAACCTAAAAGACAAAACCATAACACTGAAAAGCTTGCCTCCTACCCCTGGAGCGAGCATTTTTCTGAGACTTAAGTATTCCTTCTTCTCATATTTTATAACATTTCCATTGTGGTAGAATTGCCATGGAGAAAGAGAGAAATACTGAAAGAGTGGGAGAATGACTTGGCTCTGAGGAGAAAAATGCCTATGTTTTGTCCCTGACCCCTTAGCTGAAAGGGCAACAGAAAACATTTGTGGGGCCACAGGGATTATTTCCCCAGCATTGGAGGGGCTTCTATGGCAGGATCAACTCTGGGGGAACCTGGAGATGTCTGATACCTCATAATAGCCTATTAACTTTTCCTTTTTAAAGATAAGTCTCATTTAATTGATTACAAAGCTTTCAACTAAGACCGACGGGGCCTTCTAGAGAGTGTCCTGACAATTCCCAGGTGCAGTCTTGCACCAAGCAAACTGCAAACTGCAAACCCCTGAAGCGGTAATGTAGGACCCAAAAAAAAAAAAAAAAAAAAAGGCTTAAAAAACATTCTTATTGGGGCGCCTAGGGGGCGCAGTCGTTAAGCATCTGCCTTCGGCTCAGGGCGTGATCCCGGCGTTATGGGATCGAGCCCCACATCAGGCTCTTCCGCTGGGAGCCTGCTTCTTCCTCTCCCACTCCCCCTGCTTGTGTTCCCTCTCTCGCTGGCTGTCTCTATCTGTCGAATAAATAAAATCTTTAAAAAAAAAAATTCTTATTGTTAGTGGTGGTCTTGTTCTGTGCCTTAAAAAGATTACACGGGCCCTTAGTATTTCAGGAATCCCCGAGAATTATTTATGGGAAAGCAATTATGTTTGAACCTTTCAGCAAAGGAGAGAAACTATCAAAGCCCTCATTCAGGAGAGAATCATCCTTGTTCCACCTCCACCTCTAGAGGAAAATAATGGCCATTACTTTCAACTTCAATACTTCTCAAAACGTCCAGAGAATCAGGGCTTTACTCTGTGATTCTAAACAATAACCTCTCCAGAAACCATATTTCTACAGCTGATAATCAATTCCAAAGCCTATTAAAGTCTTTAGTTGGAATGCACATCCAAATCAAAACACTTAACCTTTTCAATTCAAAAGAATTCAATTCAGAAGAACTTTCCACCTCAGCTTCTATGGCACCAGATAGCAAACTGGAGGGTACATAAGGACACAAAGCACGTATTTAAAATGCATATCCCTGGCTTCAACCCGAGTTACCAACCCAGGTGACTTTAATACAGATGGGTCAAGGCTACACTCTGAAAAACATTTCTTTAGATTTTGGACAACTAAACAGAAATTGCTAAATGCCACGCATCGTATCTTGTTATAGCGCTTGTCAAGGAAGCATTCCTGTCTGCCCACTGGACAGAAAGAAAGGAAACTTTGTGTGGCTAGCTGTGTCCTCTATTGCTTCTGAGGAAAGCAAAGCCCCCAACGCAACAGAACTCCTCTTAGGTGATAAATGCTACAGGGGAGGCTCGGAAAGCTGGACAAAAGACTGCCGTGATCGGTCTAAGTGCTTCATTACCCCTCCCCTGGGGCTCGGCACATCACCACCCTCGACACAATCAGGAACTCCTCTGTAAAGAAGAGGAATGAAGACCAGACAAGTCATAGTGTCCACCTAAAAAGGGAAGGAAGCAAACATATGCTGAATACCTACTACATGGAAAGTTCTGGAACAAGTAATTAAACATTTTTTAAAAAATCTCATTTAACATCATACCCCAAACTCTCCTGTTAACAGAGCTCTTTACTTTGACCATATCGCCTCTGCTCTCTTTCGGAGTTATTACAGTGTAAGTCCTCATACTGGACTTTCCAAAAAGATTGTCTTTTAAAAGTTTCCATTTAACGCAATTTTAATCACTCAAAACTGAGTTTTCAAGTTCGTCTATAAGCTATATTACCTTTTCTTTATTGAGGTTCTTTGGTCTCTTTTATTTCTGGCAGTAAGAGAAAACTTTTTATGAAAACCTTGAGCACAATACTTTTAATCCATTAGAGATATGAATAAAAGGAATCAATTCCCTTCCCTATTGTTCTGAAGATTTAAAAATATAAAGAACTTAAGACTCCCAGTACAGCTATTATTCAGTATATGGTGATTGCCTTGAGAGATTGCGATATTAAAATTTTTCTTTTGTTCTCATTTTTTAAAAGGAAACTAAATGCAAAGAAAAATGTTGATACGATGCACAGGATACAAATTAAAACACGGAAGTCAGGAAATGCAAAGGTGAATGATCTCACAGGGATCTTAGCTCGAGCACACTGACCCCACACATGATGATCGGTCAGCAAGACACCTTTGGTGTTTCCGCGATAAATCTGACATCGCGGCCACCAACCTTTGTGAATCTGTAATTGCCCGGACGGTTCAGAAGTGAACAACTTACTACTGGAATTACTGCTCTTTAAAATGCGTGTTTAATTTTATTCTCTACATTTTATTTACTTTAAAAATATAATTACTTGTATTCATAAATTTTTAGTTCCTACGGCCAGAAGAAATGTTGCTGAATCAACATGATGCTAAAAACTGGTCTATTCAGTGAATGGTTCAGTCAACACAGCCCTGAACTGAGTCAGACTCAATGTCTGACAGTTGAATTATTTGGACGTTTTAGTGTCATAAACAGTCAATCTCAATCTCACTCCCATAATAGGCGGATACTGAGCACACATCACCCTGATTTCTTTGACTCTGTGGGGTTAAATGTGCTGAGGGGTCTGGGTCTCCTCCCCTTAGCCATCTCCCCGCACAGTCCCACTCCCCTCCAAGGGAGAGAAGGGAAGGGAAGGGTGAGAGATACAGACTGACTATGGTGTGGACTGCTCCATTCCCCCAGCCTGTCCCCCGTCTAGAAGAAACCCTGCGGTCAGACCGCCGTGCTGTAGCAGTAATGGTCAGTTCCACAGTAAGGCCAGCCAGTATGTCCAGCTTTTCAAGCCAAAAGGTCTCTGACTCAACTACTCAGCTCTGCTCTTGGAGCACTGAATGAAATAGCCATAGACACGACTTAAACAAAGGTGCGTAGCCATGCTCCGCCACGACTTGATTTACAAGACAGGCGGCCAGCCAGGTCCTCGTTTGCAAGCCCCTGATCTGGGGAACGCGGCTTATCTTTTTCGTATTTTATCAAGAATACCGTCCATTTTACAGCTCAGTAACTCAACACTGTTTTCCTTTTTTAATATACACTGTCACCTGATTCTATTTTCTATCTTGTCACCACTATTCTAGCTGATTCTATAATTTACCCTTCTAATCGTAAAGCTTCCAGTCCCTACTCCAGATCCCTTTATTTCTCTTTACCTTTAATCACAACCCCAATTTCGCCAGCCATCATCCACTGGGGAGAACAACTGAGTCAGCATACAGGAGGGGTAATACCTGTGCTAATCAGGGACTGCTGTATAACAAAGCACCCCAGAACTCTGTGGCGTAAAACAACTACTTACATCTTTCATAAATCTTTGGGTCAGCTAATGACTTAAGTCTCCCCTCACTTCTTTCTCATGATTTTCTTGCTTATTCTTGGTAGTTATTATTCCAAAAGAACTAATAAAATTATTTCATCTACTTCACGCCCCAAAAATTCACTGAGGTTTTAATTGCCTCACTCACTCATCTTAGGAAGATTGACATTCCTACAGTAATATGTCTTTTCACCTAGTGCCATAGTAACCTGCTTCAATTTGTTTAGATCTGGCTTTGTATCTTTTCCGAACATTTTGTAGTTTTGTTCTAGGCTCTGTACTTTTCTTCTTAATTTGTTGCTAAGTATTTTACAGGTTGTGTGGCTATCATCACTGGGACATTTTGCGTTCACAAACATGGGAATTTCCTGGAGAAATCGGAACCCAACCCCCATCTAGGAAGGGCAAGGAGAGAAGGAACAAAGATGCAGGCCATGCCAGAGGGGAGGTGGCAAGTTTAAGGAGCAAGGGAACTTACCCAGGCTTGTCTTCACAGCCTGAAGACGAGTAGCTCTCCACATCAACCCACCAAAATCTTATTATACAGGGTATTATACAGATTACACAGGATTCACTCACATATACTGTCCAGACAGTCCCCCAAACACGCTGTTCTCTCAAGTCGGTGTCCTTGAAAACGGCTCCCACTCTCCGAAGGGCGGACCACAAAAGTACATTTCACAGCAGAGGGGAGGGGTGAGGGGCCTCCAGTGGCCCGGGGTCAATTCCTGGGTCAGGCGGTCACAGTCTCCCTATGACCTCCTCCAAAAAACATTTTCATTTGTACAGAATTATTATTAATGCAGATTTTGGTTTTTGCACATTTATCTTACACCCAACCTCTTTATCAAAGTTCTTTTCCTTTCTCTTCTAGCAAAATGAAGTTATACTTGATTTTTATTTCAATTCTCATTTTTAAACTTGTTTTTCCTTCTCCTTTCTCTTAATATTCTTTGCTATGTTATTGTTATAAGCCCTAAACAATACATATAAAGCACTTAGCACAGTGTCTAGCAAATAAAATAGTAGGCACTCAGTGAACAGTAGCTATTAAGATTTTGATGTTTCATAATAAATTTAAATTTTATGCTATTTTTTTATTCATTACCCTACTCTTAGCTATCAGATCTTTTTTTTTTAAAGATTTTTTTATTTATTTGAGAGAGAGAGCACAGAGGGAGAGTGGGAGGGAGAAGCAGACTCCCCACTGAGCAGAGCTGAGACCCTGATTCAGGCTTGATCCCAGGACCCTGACCCAGATCCTGACCTGAGCTTAACTGACTGAGCCACCCAGGTACCCCTTGGGATCTTTCGACTATATGAACAGGAAAGAATCCCTATCTGGAAAACTCTGGGAAATAGTATACAATTTTGTACTTCATATTCCTAATACCCTAATACATTATATCCCCAAAGATGAAAATAATTAGCTAGTACATGATGCACCATTTGTAGGGCAATTCTTAAAGTCAAATATATTTAAGATTTTATGGTTTGATCAGAGGTGTCAAACAAGCTGAACTCAGCTTTTATATGAAAAGTGTAACACTTGTAAAATGCAGCTTTAATGGAACTAACGACCACATTAATTAAAGCAGACCTTCCTCATTAAACCTAATGTTGAGAACAAACTCCCTTTCTAATCCCGATCTTCCACTCATTTTTTTTAAAAGATTTTATTCATTTGTCAGAGAGAGAGAGCACAAGCAGAGGGAGCAGGGGAGTGAGGGGGGAAGCAGGCTCCCCGCTGGGCAGGGAGCCTGATGTCCTGGGACCCTGACCTGAAGGTAACCGCTCAACCTGCTGAATCACCCAGGCACCCCCCACTCATTATTTTAAGATGTGTCTTTCCATTGTTTCCCAAAGTGCTATTATTTCAATGATTTTCTTTCTTTTGCATTTGAATTAGCCTATGCTTGTTTTAGACAAATGTATTTTTCTCTTTGTAAAAATGTACTTGCTTTCTTAATCTAGGAAATGCAGAAGCTGGACACAAGGAAAAAGTGAAGGGAAAAAAGTATGGCTTAACCAGGAACACTGTTTTGACTGCCTTAGATTTGTATGTGACATATTTGTGTATTTAGTTACTTTGTTCAGTTGACTAGAGAACAATATTATGAACCAAAGTTTACAAGGTCTCCTCTCAAAGATACTGGTATCACGGTCTCTTCGCCAAAAGACTACATCTTTACATATAATAATAATAAAGGAGCAGCACATTGCCTCACGTAATTCCTGACTAAAACCTTCACTCTATAGATAAGAAAAGTGAGGCCTCGTGAAGCTGGTCACAAAAACAACAAAGAATTTGGTTGAATTTTACTTCCAAGCCTGAATTCTTCATCACAAAACTGTACTTTCCCTTAAGCTTGTTCTTCGGCTTAAGCCAAAACATCTAGATATCCAAAGCTTTTAACTTTTTTCTCACTCAAGATTCTTCGACGGGTGCATTACGAGTAGCCATTGGAATTAGCTCACAACGTATCGAAAGTTACATTCCTCCATCTGAACTGATGTCGTACACGTGCACGTGCCCCTAGATCACACTAATTAGCACCAGCCAACTCTGAGGTTGAAAGTCTTTCTTTCAAGGCAAGTTTTGGGAACCCAGGCGGTGAGTCCAGAGGTGTCAGACGTAACTCGTCTTTTGAATTACTCGAACTAGGTTGGTTTTTCTTGGGGGAACTGATTGTGCAGCAAGGCCCCCCCATGTTTACTTTTAACAGATGCCTACGTTCCTTTGGGCTGTTGGAGTGGTTGTGCCCTTGGGGGAGAACACACATTTTTCAAAGAGGATAAGCTGGAGCTGTTGTGAGAAAGGCAGAGAGGGAGCCCATGTTCTATCTAGCTCATTTCAGTGGAGATGTTTTCCTTTTCTTGACAAAGGTAGATCATTCTAGACGCTCAAGAGTTGGTGCAAGTCTGGGAGGTAAAGGTCCCTGATGAAATTTTCAGTGTTTCCTATCTCACTTCCTCAAATCTAGGCCCTAAATTCCCCGGGAATCTGGGGAAGCGGGAAGTCGGGACAAGGAGGTGGATTCGATCTTAACACACCCTGCTTTATCAGCCCGCAAGTGCCTATCTTTAGGAGGCTGGCTCTGCCCTCAGTCCAGAGAATGCTGACTGGGAGTTAAGTGGGCAGGATGTTCTCTGTGCAATTTATATATAATTATATACAAGACAAGAATGTGTGGAGCAGGGAATGGAATCCAGCAAAAACATAACCAAAAAGGTTTGTAGGCCCTCTAAGAAATATACCACACACATAAAAGAGGCCCAGTGGCCAAATACCTCCTTACTTTGTGAGCCAACCCACCCCTGGATACATATGTGCTAATAAAAATAGACCATATGTGGGCAGCACAACTTCCGAATTTTTCTTGATAAAGTATTTGAATGCTGACTTCCAAGAGATAGACATAATTGCTCTCCTCTTGGATGAAAATGAAACTCAAATATGTGGTCTTGATTACCAGAGTAGAACACAGAATTGACAGATTTAAAACATTATATTTCTGCCAAGATGATTGCACTTTCTTTTCCTTTAAAAAAAAAAAAAAAGCCTTTTTCCGTTCCCTTTTCCAGCTGATGGATAGATAAAAATGGCACTGAGATTTCCAAGACCACTTGGCAGCAGAGGTTTGGTAAAAGGGCTGAATGTTTTGAAGATTGGTTTGGACTCTTTTTTATGAAGTGGGAAGAGGAAAAATTAAATGTCTGCGTGTATCAGAGTTGTAGATTCAAGACACACATACCAACCTGTGGACTAGCGGAAATCATCGGGTGCTTTCATTTTCTTTCCATCTCTCTGGAACACACAAGTGGGGTGGCCAATCCCAACCACCCAGGGGCCTAGAATCACATTTTCATCATGTCCCTCTTTGGTGGCCTGGAGGCCAGGGGGCACAGTGGGGACTAGATTCAGGAAGGACAATTACATGACAGAACAGAAAGTTCTTTTTTAGACCACATTTCACCCTAATGCTGTTAATACTAACTTCTCCATGTTTTCATCTTGATTTTTTGAATACATTTTTGTAGTTTTGAAAGGACAGTTTTTGAAGTGCCAAGTATTTTTTAAAAAAATGTTTCTTCTATATTCTTAACTCTTAAAATATGCTGCTGAAAGTTAACAGTATCAAGGTTTTTACATGAAATACACATTTTTTTCCTCACATGCTTATATTATAATCAGGGTTCTTGGTGGCAAACAACAGAAACTCCAGATAATTTTGGCAGCAAAGGAATTTATAGGAAGGCTATTGGGTATCTTACAGAATTGATGGAAAATGCAAGAGAACGAGGCTTAGGAAATGGTCAGGAATGAAAGGGGGCTGGTATGGAGGACTCATCCGAGGTCACACCCCTGGAATATTGTAGGCGGGACACTACTTCTGCACAGGAGACCCCATCCCCAGGGGTTCTCCTTCCACATGACACTAGCAGCCCCCAGAATCTCAACTCTACCACTGCCACCACGAAACCATGACTCCTTTGGTCTCTATTATCTTGGCATCACTTCCTACACATTCAACATTTTAGGCAGGAGTTTCTGAATTAGCCAAGGTGCTATGCTATACCTTAGCTGTTTGTGGTTGGAGAGGGAAAACCTATGGTGCCCTTCCACCTTTGTAGACTTATATAAAGGAGTTCTCCCTCAAGAAAGAGGTCTAGATAATGTGGCACCCAAAACATATCAACTGTCACCTCTAATTGCTCCCATAAACATATCCATCCACATACTCTCCATTATCTGCTAATGAATATTTCTACTCAGTATCCACTAGTGAATAAACCTATCCACTAGAAACCATCTACTCAGAGTCTCCATTCTATTTATCACATTTCTCACTAACTGCATCCCTGTGCAATCAATTTTTACTTTTTTTTGCATTTTCCCTTCTATTTCTCTGCCTTAGTGGTATTTTATTCCCATTCACCTTAATGACAATATACTATCTGCCATCTCTTTTTAATGCTAAATTTTTAAGACCAGATCATGATTATTTCATAGAAAGTATGATTACAAATCAAAACTGCTGGCATCCCAGGGGTGCCTGGGTGGCTGAGTCGGTTAACTGTCCAATTTCTTACCTCGGCCCAGCTCTTGATCTCAGAGTCATGAGTTCAAGTCCTTGTCGGATTCCATGCTAGGTGTGGAGCCTACTTAAAAAAATAAAGAATAAAAAGGGGTGCCTCGTGACTCAGTCAGTTAGGTGTCTGGCTCTTGATCTCAGCAAAGGTGTTGATTTCCAGGTCATGAGTTCAAGCCCTGCACTGGGCTCTACGCTACTTTAAAAAAAAAAAAAATGCTGGCATTCCAACCGACATGATATACCCAGCTCCTAAATAAACAGCCCCTGGACAGTCCACGTGAAGGTATTCTACTAGAGCAACCTGGTAACGCCACCCCATCCCCAGACGACTGCCATCCCCCTAGCTCCCTCCGTCAGGTCTCTATTACCAGTACCACCACCTTAGCTGTTTAAGAATATGA
Organism: Ailuropoda melanoleuca; assembly: GCF_002007445.2. NCBI lineage: Eukaryota > Metazoa > Chordata > Mammalia > Carnivora > Ursidae > Ailuropoda > Ailuropoda melanoleuca. Next base: position 24,129,985 of record NC_048228.1, on the reverse strand, counting down.
GAGATACTTAGGAAACTGGTTTGAGTTTTTGGATAGACTGAGAATGCAGTATCATTTCCCCACTTAAAAATTCACTATGAAACACAGTGTAGGAACTAATTGCTAGATTCCAGTAATGAAAGGTACCTGTATTTTCCCTCCTCCATCAGAAACATTTCTCAAGAAGGAAAGGTTACATGTAAACAAAACAAAAAATATCACATAAATACGAAGCCAAAAAGTTTAATGTTACTGAATAAAGAAAGTTCATTTAGGGCTTACACAGATCATAAGAATAGATAGATTATAACGGCTGAGAGATCAATAGCTTATTGGAAGGAAAGAAAAAAGCAGTTTATATTTTCAATGTAGAAAAAGAAAATCTAATTGCTACAGATGTCTTGTAAAATTCCCAAAACAAAGTCTAGCCAAGTTTATTGTTTAGAGGGTTTTTTTTCTTTCGTCAAGAGATGAAAAATGAGATTCAATGTGTATACTATTGGTTACAACTAATACAACAGCTTGAAAAAATCATAAGACAGAAGCATAAATATAAAAAGACAAGATTTTAAAACTGTACTGTAGGAATATTAACTATAATAAGTGGAAAAGATACATTAAAACCAGCAGTGTGTTACACTATTTCAAAACAAAACTCGTAAGGCAGACCAAAACTGACACTAGTTAAGGAAAGCGGTCTGTTTTTAGGAAGTATATCCGGACAGACACCACCACAAAGAAATGCCAACAGTAATTACGTGGTCCCCTCTTGTTACTCAGTGAAGTGTCAAAGGTGGAGTGACTGGGTCAACAGCTTAAGCTTTCTCCAAGGATTTGTAGTATTCCATCAGCACAGTCCAGGCTTTGGGAGCCATAAAACCTTCTGGAGGTTTCTGGCCTTCTCGAGCAAGTTTGCGCATTCGTGTTCCTGAAATAAATTCAAAGTCTTCATGGCTGAAAGAGGGGGGAAAAAAGAAAAAGAAAGAAAATGACTTCCCATTTTTAGAATCTTAGTGATAATGAAATTTTAAAAAGCTTTTCTTCTGTTCATGGAGCTTAATGGGAAAAAAAATCTGGATAAAACATAGTAATTGTAAAATGAATGATCAACCTGATTTCAGATTTGCCACTGAACAAAAAACACCATGCTCTCAAAAATGACCCATTTTTTGAACCAGGAAACAAATTTTAATTGAAATTTTTACTGACATCACTGTATATTCACATGCAATTGTAAGAAATAATACAGCAAGAGCTCCTGTACCCTTAACCCAGTTTCCCCAACGGTAGTATCTTGCAGAACTAGAACACAGTATCACAATCAGGTTTTCTGTATGGACGCAATCTACCAATCTGATTCAGATTTCCCTAGTTCTACCTGGGCTCTGTCTATTTAGTTCTACACAATTTTATCATATGTGTAGGTTCACGTATCCACCATAGTCAAGACGCATTAACAGTTCCAAAACCATGACCATCCCCTGACTTGTCCTTTTACAGCCATACCCGCCTCTTCCCTCTATTTCCTCCTCCCCAGGCCATGCCAACTACTCATTTAGAACTAGAAATCTACAGAAACAAAAAAATATTAAATCCAATTTAGCTACCACAGATTGAAAACTTTTTAGGAAGTCGGAATCTGAAAGGTTAAATGCATAATGGGACATTAAGAGAAAAACTAATTGTTTTATAGCAAAAGCAAGTTACGTAGCAAAATGGATACTATCCCACTGATAAGATACCATAAAAGTGATGTTAGTTCTTCTCATCTTCTTGTATTAAAAACACACACAAAGGCCCTTAAACCACGAAGCACTGAGCACCTACGGCTATGGCACCTACTGTCTATTAGTCATTTCACCCTCCTCCCTCCAACAAGGAGAACCAACCAACAGAGCAGACCAGGACCCAGCAAGAGCTCTGGATCCCTTAGGTTAGCAGATCACAGTCTGGGTTTACTCCTCATTCTTTGTGGAGTTAACCTGGGGATCATAAATCATCAACTGCCACATGCTTCTCGAGAGATGCCAAGTATGTTTTTTTAACTAATAATCACACTGCCAGGAATCTACATTAAGGAAATAACCAGATGCACACAAATGTTATGCATAATGGTAGCTATCTGAAAGTTGTTTTGGGATAGGAAAATATTGTAAATGACCTGGAGGTTGAAGGTTCTAAAGAAATTATGGTACAGAGCTGAGTAAAATAATGAGGACACAAAACTTTATGTGCAATACAGATGCAATTTTGTCAAAATAAGTGTGGAGAGAACACCATAAAGAAATATACCCAAATATTAATAGTGGTTATTTCTATACAGTATTATCACAAATGCTTTTAATTTTGCTCATGTTTTCTACCATGATTTTTATCAATTATCAATATCAAAATCAAATAAAAAATACCAAATATCAGTAATTTTTATAATGAGTAAAAGTTCATTTTAAAAAATCTCTACCCAAAGTGATTTTAAATAATTTTTAAAAATTGAACCTTAAATTAACCTGAAACCGCAATCACTTGGAATACAGCCCTGGGGGGAAAGCAGGGACATAAGGTGCTGCTACAGCATTATGCTTCCTATTCTGGTCTCACGGTAGTTTAACAGCTATTAATTCACACTTACACAGCTGGCATTAATTAACAGCAAAGAGTACATCTGAATGGTACTAGGAACACAGAAATATTTACTAACCAGTAATCGGGTACTTTACTAGCTTTCATATCAGGAACTCAATAAATATTTGGTGAAATATAAAAGAACGAAAAGGTATATTTATACACAAATTCTACTGGTTCAATCCAGAACCACGAATAGTCTTAAACGAGTCACTACCCTCCATCTTCTGGCACATGAAGGGGAATACCGGGTTCTGATTGCTGTGGTGAGTCTGAAAGGCCGGTACATCCCCTTTTATCTACATCTAGATTACTCACACTAGCGAGTTCTACGTGACCTTCAGAATGATCTCTTCCATAGTCACCTTCAGATCTGTCTTCTCTCTGACCTTGCTGACCTCCACTTTTGGCAGGGGAACCCACATACAACCTTCCTAACCAGGTTCATTTATCCACCTAGGAGCTCTCACCTGTGGGCTCCAGACCAAGAAAGGCCAAGGACTATGATTTCCTCATGATCCAAACTGTGTACCCGTTTCTGGTCTTTCTGCTTTTCTGATTTTGTCTGTGTGCTCAGCCACCCCACTGCTCACGGGGCTTCTAAACCGTGCCACTGGTGGTCTTACCACCAGGCTCTGTGTCCCTCTTTCATCTGGACCGGCCCCCTGCCTGACCACAACTGTTAGTTCCAAAAACACGACTCTTGGTCCTGAATCAAGCTCCACCTCTTCTGAGTCACTGTTGGCCCCACTTGCCAGTGAGATACCCACTCTTTAGTGAAAGCCCCAACCCCCTTTGAAACACATCTAGACATTTTATTCTGGAATACTATACATGGAGGATATCGATACAGAACAGGGTGACTCATTTCATCAGTCACGGGAAAATCACCTCTTACTAACAAGCAGAAGACCACTACTTAAATTCAGGCACGCAACATCTTCCCTAGTCACCCTGCCTGCTCTTCCTAGTCCCTCAACTACTAAAAAGACAGGGAGATAGACACATGCATTCAGCTCAACATTTCAACAGCTCTCATCTACTTAGGTAAAACCTCTTTTAATGTCTATATAAATTTTCAGTGATGATCAATAAAAACAAAAGGTTAACAGATACTGCTTAAAAGATGGATCCAAATAGTTTCAACCTAGGGGCTATCTCTCACTTCTATCATCTGTTCAATGTGTAAGACAAGTGAGATCTTCTCTAACACATGCGCCCACGCAGATGGCTGGTTACCACAGCTGACACGGGAAGCAAGCCAACATCTTTCTCTTATATAAATGACAACCTTAGGGGAGAAAAAGAAATTGACTGTATGTGAGACGGGCCTAGAAAGGAAGCAAGACTGTGAGAGGAGATTTCAAAACATTCAGTAAGGTTGGGGTTAGAAACAATCTGTAAATTTATCAACACTAAAATGAAAACTGAATTGGAGAAAACGGGTAAGCTCTCCAAAGAAAGACAACTCAGCAAAAGGAAAAGCATTTGTGAAAGGAGTAGAAGGAAAACCAAGATGAAATGGCAGTCACAGAAGAAGAGAAATTCTAAAGTGCTAAAGGCCACAGAGAGGCTGAGAAAAATGACCATGAGGAAAAAAACCCGACTGGACTTACAAATCAGAATTTAAATCTTAACTGAAGAGTTTTAGTAGATGGTGAAGAAAAGAGATAGAGTAGTAAATTGGCAGAGACACAGGGTGGAAAAAAGACGAGATTTCTTTTAAAGGAAAAGGGGGGAGGGGTTAACAAGTATATGGGTGGAAAAAAAAATAAATGGCAAGACTGAGAAAAGGGAGGAGGATGAAAGCCAGGAGAGAAATGAAAGATGGAGAAGGAAGTCTGGCATGAAGGACACAGGAAGGGGGGCTTTGACAAGAAGGAGCATCAGGAATGAAGGAAAGAAGAAACAGTGGTGATGTGGGCTTAGAAAAAGATGAGGCAGTTAACTGCAGGGTGGTCTCAACCTTCTCAATAAAGATGTGAAGGCTGCTTTCAAGGGTAACAAGAAGTTGTGTGGGAATGGATAAATAATAGAATCCACCAACACTGCTGACTCTGTCTCCAGGCCGGCCAAGTTACCCCTGAGCAGCAGGCCTTATTTAGCAAAGCCCAGGTCAGAGAGGAAGCCAGGAGGGTAGAGCGGTCCACAGAGCTACCCAACTGTATCCACACATCCTCACTCCAACTCGATATAAAATCAGTTTGTTTAACTCCGGAGGTTCACTGATCAGCACCCTAAGTAAGCTTCGCTGAGGAAAATTATGACCCTAGAGCTTTATGACCATGTAAATTTAAAGTTTGGTTTCAACAAAGGAAATCTTGTGTCCCATGCATCAAGTGGTCGTTCCTGAAGGCAAAGAGAAAGAAGTGAGAGCACAGCTTGTGGGATGACTCTGTCCTATTTGATGAAAGGAAAAAAGCCAGACCAATTATAGCCCTTTCTTTCCCCCACAATGCCAAACTGTCTGGAATCCAGAAGTTTGCTTGCATTCCTTCTGAAATTGCATTTTAAAACCAAGGTCCCTGGGTACCTCTTTCTTGAAGCTATTTCACACTCCATCTGCCCTGCATGCCACAAACATTTCTTCATCACATGAAATGGGAGTTTCTGTTCCCACATGGTGGTGGTTCCACTCCACCCTGGCTACAGAAAACACATTTATTTTCCTCCTCCTCATACTCGTACTGTCACAGAAGGATTTTACTTTTTATCAGAAGTCAGGTGCAAAGACTTGGCACAAGAGTCACATTATCCAAAATCAAATTGTATTTTTCACAGTTCATCCTTAATTAGACTTCACCTTACAGAAATAATTAAATCAAGTAAAAACTCAGACATTGGGGGGGGTAATCTAAAACTGGCTCTCCACTTTACCTGTGAGTAATCAGGGATCTGCGAGAAGCCGAAAAGGCTACTAAATAAATGACCCCGAGGCTTTCACTACAATGCCATCCTAATAAGCCATCTAATTACACTAGGTAACCAATCTCCTGCGGCACCTGAAAAAAGCACACACAAATATGTTGGATTTTTTTCCTTCTCAAACCATCTGGTCATAGATTCTTACAATCCACAGCTCTTCAAGAAAGAAAGGGGTTCGAATGGCAGGGAGGGGAAAAAGCACACCATCTAGCAAGCTACATGGGACCCTGTGGGATGGACCAGCATCTTGTCCCACGTGGGATGTCTAACTACATGTGGCCAGCATCTTGACTAACTCCAAAGGACAATGACTCTTGGCCATTTGTTGAAGATTTTAAATCTTTACAACCATCTGCTGTCTCTTAGGCCACAGATGTGGCCATCACAGCCACCAGCACGAGTTGCTAAAATGGACAAGAGTTGGGGTCAGCAGATGGCCTATCAACTGTATCTTTTGAAGGTTCACATTCAATTAGATTGGCTTTTTTTAAAATGCTAGCTGGACGATACGCAATCAGAGAAGCAATGGGGAACTTCTTCTCTGATGGAACTAAAAATAATAGTGGTAACAAGTGAATCTAAGAACTATTTTGGGTCTACTTTTCGTCCAACTTGAAAGCAGCTCATATATGATTCTGTGTAGATCAAAACACTAAGAATTCTTGGGCAAAAATCATCTCTTCAAAACCATATAAACAGTTACTTATGGCTTTCTTTCCAGGAACTAAAAAGCACCAGCTAGCATAATACATGACAAATTTAACAATTTTTAGTTTCAAACCAAAAATGAACTGAAATACACAAAAAATGTAATTATCTAGAACCTACTTACCAAAATCCGTAATTCATGATGTTTTCCTCCCAGCACCTCAATCTCATAAGTAAAAGCTAGAGAACAGCTCCTAATAGACATTCAGTCAAATAACAGATTTCCAGGACTGTCCTAAAAAGTGTACTGAAGTCAACTCAATTTTCGTTACCAAACAGGGTCATGAAACCTATAATCTACCACAGTGTGGACGAATGGAGGTCTTTAACTGAGTGCCAATGGACAGGTTTCAAAAGGATCCAAAAATATCTTAATGGGCAAAATGGGGCTTCTGTGTTTACAACGGAAGAAAAGCATATCCATTTTCACCTGCTCCTGAAAGAAGTCTCTGATTACTCAACAGCGGACTCCAATTCTCAGAAAGCTAAACCCAGACACTCTCAGGTGCCCATCACCCACATAAAATTGTCTGGTATGAGGTACGTGGCTGAACTCTGGTTGTGTGAAAACTTCCTCTCAGCAGACTGTCCTGGCCTCTTCTGAGCAGCACAAGGATGTCCCTGGGTCCTGCTTCCAGTATACAAGCTACTTACTTACAGGAGGTTATAGAAGGAGAAATAATACATTTTCAAAAGGTTTTTCAAAATTAGTGACCCAAACAGCTTAAGCATCCATGAGTTAACCAGAAAATTAGGTAAACCCAGGACGTTGTTAGATGATAAGGACATTGCTTTGACCATATTAAATAACTTCCTTTATGTTTCTCACCAGGATTTCTTTGTCTTGTGATTTGCTTTCTACTTTTGAGCCACATGGACTATCTTCATTTAGAAACCAAGACTTCTATCAATATCAAAACATCTAGATCAGCTCCAAATATGAAAGTAAAAAGTCTGGAGAGATTTATTTTAAAAAAAAAAGTGTATTTTGGACTTGTGACTAATGATGAAATAATTAAAAAGAAGATAAGTACCCAAATAAGCCAATATTGTTATAAACTTCTGATTCTTAACAGAGGTGAGCAACCTCACATCCCTCTCCCCAAGGCAAACACCCTAGGATGCACCGGACCCCCCACCCACCCAACCAACCAATTATCTGGCCGCATGTGTCAATAATGCCAAGATTAAGAAAGCCTGCTAAATAGCACGTTGTTAAGAAAGAAACTGATCTGATATTGTTATAATAAGGAGATCCCAGTCCTACCTCCAAAAGGGCAGAAAACATAAGAAAAATGAGAAGATCCCAAAGTCACAGGAAAAAGAAAAGCAGATGGGGGGAAAAATTCAAGACACCAAACACAATACTTGTGGCTCCTTCCTCCTGCAACTCTTCGCAGTAAGCGAGATCAGTGATGACACAGCACAGCTCTACAGTCTGAGGGGAGATCACAGCCAGGCCTCAACAGCACAGCATTTGAAGGTCCAGATGTGGAAACACTATCGTCCATGTGTGCTGGACAAGGGCTGCAAGAGGTGGGCCTTGGTACGGCAAGCACAGGCTACCTGAGGACACGAGTGAGCTGTGAGGAAGCCTCTCGGCCAGCCTCGCTCTGCAGCACGGAGGGGACTTCACCCCTGCCTCCTCAGCGCTATGCTGGCCACACAACCACAGGGACTGGCGGCACACTGCGGCTCCAGAATGAACACGAGGGCGTCTACAGAGAGCGTCTAAGAGCGTGAAAAGACACTCGTGAAAAGTCAATAATTAAAAGCAGGATAGAAAAATTCTGTTATAAACTCAATTATGTTTAATGTACAGTAAAAGAATTAAATCAAAGCACAGGAAAAAAACTGGTGATGGCATGAGTGTTATTTTTACTGTTCATTTTGTTGGGGTTTTTTTTTCTCCTTTTAAAAGCTTTCATAATTTTTTTTAAAAACATGTTTGGTTTTTTTTTTTTTAATTGGCTGACCACTGGGGAAACTCATCCTATTCACTTGTTACTTCCAAAAATGCACCAAAATCAGGGTGCCGCACTCACCCAGAAAGCAGCAATTTCCTAGGAACAGAGGTTTGAAAGAGCAACACACACAAATGAGGCCTATTTTCCTTCTACCAGGCTGGGCTAAGAGCACCTTGCATTGCTCTAGTGGGAGACCCAGAATACTCTACTCTAAGCACTAAGGGAAATATTTTCCTGAGAGCTGTCCCATTTGCTTTTTCTACTTTTTCTCTAGTATTTATAGTTATGTCCATTGATCTCATGAGAGTAGTCAAAATTGGTCAGGGCTTTGGGGTAGACAGAAGGAGCAGATCTTTGGCCTTTTTTGGTTCAAGGCTACTTTGGTGTCCCTGGCATTAAAAAAAAAATAAATCTTCCATATAATTTATTCCAGCCCAGCAGAGTTCTGATTGGGACCCTTACATTGTTGGTTATCCTTCAATGCATGGCCCTCTCCCCTTGCCCCCACCTCTTCTCTCTTTCAGATGTTACAACTGATTAAAAGCAGGACATGAGTGCTACTGGGTTTTAAAATGAAAATACCACAGCATCTCCTTAGGATACCCTACCTCTTAGTCCTAATATTAACCATAAGAGAAAAAAAATACTTTTATTTTACTTCCAGAAAACATAAGCTTCTCACTTCTCTAGAATGTTTTCCAAAGAAGGGTCTATGCAAGAATGAAGACAAATGCTACTACCACTATAGGTCATCTGTACGGCAAAAGGGATTTTGCAGATGCAATGAGTTACAGAATCAAATGATCTAAAATACTGAAATTATCTGAGTGCATCTAACCTAATTACTGAAGCCCTGTGAAAGCAAAGAGTTTTCTCAGCTGAGAGCAGAAGGGAACGTCAGGGAGATGTGACGTATCAGAAGAATTCCCCATGAAGAGGTTCTATTGATGAGATGGAGGCGTCCAAAAGGAAGGACCTAAAGTGGCTTAGAGGAGCAGAGAGCAATCCTTAGCCAACAGCCAGTAAGAAGATGGGGACTTCAGGGGCGCCTGGGTGGCTCAGTTGTTAAGCGTCTGCCTTCGGCTGCTTCTTCCTCTCCCACTCCCCTGCTTGTGTTCCCTCTCTCGCTGGCTGTCTCTATCTCTGTCAAATGAATAAAATCTTAAAAAAAAAGATGGGGACTTCAGCCCCACAGCTGCAAGGAATTGAATTCTGCCAAACAGGGTCATCTTAGAAGTGGATTCTTTCCAGAACTTTCAGATTAAGAGCCCAGCCTGGCCAGAGAATCCAATGTAGTCCACCCAGACTTCTGACCTCAAGAGCTGTAAGGTAATAAGTAGTACTGTTGTAAGCCACTAAATCTGTGGTCATGTGTTACGCAGCATTACAAAGCTAACGAATTAGCAACTTGGAAACACTGAAGTATAGCTTTAAGAGTCATCACCCAGAAACCACTAGAAAAGATGAGCCTTCCTGTGGAAAGTATATAAAAGAAGGAAAGGCTATACGAAAAAGCCTTGACAGATGCCTACAATTAAAGTATTTTTTTAAATGACACTGGTAATATATGAATTAAGATCTACTCCAGCATTAAAACTGTGAAAATACTCTACTGATGTGAAAATAACCGGAACTCAAACACTTTCATCCACCTGTCCCTTCATTTACCCACTTCCACAAGGCACTCTCACTCATGTGTGCTTTTTGTTGAGTTGCTAGTTCAATAATCTGAACCATAATTTTGCATTTTTCTACCCAAAGATTTACTGCATAAAGGAGAAAACATACAAATAACTGAATTCTCTCTAAAAGTTTGTTTGTAGTATCTGAAAGAATGGAGTTTAATCTCATAGTCCTAAAACTAGATTTCCTTGAGTCACTATTATAGCAAACATGAACCTACTTAACTTTCTAAGTAAAAACAGATGATTTTTATCATAATTTCTATCAATATCTTGCTTGAAATCTTCACAGTTTGTTTTTTTTTCTCCCTAAGCCGTGTCTTACACTAGTATTTAAGTAAATCAAAAAGCTACAAAATCATTAATTACATAAAAGCTGGCATTGAATAACATCCATTAATCAAACCTAAGACAACCTCACATGTGCATAATTAATAACTGTGTTTTCTCACTACATCAAAGACTATCGCCTTTCCACAAAATTTTAATCACTTTCCAACATATTCCCATCAACTTAATTATATCTGAACACAAATATAAAAACATTAGAAAACTTAGGCAGTTTTAAGGCTTCCCAAATAACAATTTATTAAGATTTGGTAACTCAAAAAAATTCCAAGAAAATGAGCCACTCACGTAACTAATATAGAATTCATCATTGGAAAATCTTATGAGAACTGATGTAATTATTTAGCTTTTGAAAGATTAAAAGAGGGACTTAATGCAATACTACAAAGATTAACAAAACATGAAAGTTATCAAGGGCTTCCCAGCACATCAGTCAACTGCACACCGATGGGTTCTGGGTCCCGGGGTGACTGAATCACCTGATCATGCATGCAAAGAAACCACCGTCATGAGACATCAGAACAACTGTAAAAGAAAAGCCCAACTCTAGTTAGTTTTGTCTCCTTAACTCATCAGCATGGAAACTCACCTAAGTTTTAACTACTGAGCCACCAGCAGAATGGTTCTATTTCTCTCTCCTCACTCTGTAACTAATCACTACTTTCAGAGAAAGATGACGTTCGTAACATCTTGTACACAAACTAAACAAATCAGCGGCATGCTGGATGAGAAGTAAAAGGTTTCCCAGCCCAGTGTTCCATCTCGGACACTCTGTGTTACAGATGTGTGGAAGGCAGTGTTACCCCATCAAGGGTTCTTGGCTGGGGAGCTTTCAAAAGAACTGCCGGTGTGCAGGCCTCTCCCTGGAAAAAGTGAATAACAATCTCCAGCAGTGGCCCTACATAATTTTAACCACGAAAGGACAAGACTGTATTAGAAAGTTTTTTTGTTTTTTTACTTTCCTTAATATTTAATTTAAATTTTCAGTTTCAATCACCTTTTGTGGTAATATAGTTCAAAGTTTACTAAAATTGCTTTTATTTCTCTTAAAATTCTTTTGTTAAATAAAGTTCCTGAGGCAACCCTTTGGAAGAAAAGGCCCATTTGCAACTCTCAGCACACCCCTCTTAGAGCTGCACTGTTTATAAGACAGTGAAACTGCACCGTGTGCGCGCATGTAAGTGTATTCACACGCATTCATGCACACATATACGTACACATACGAACAACATACACTGACATATATATTCTTAGGCCAAAACAAAACACAACACATCACAATTTAGAACTATTTCTATGTGTTGGCAAATGCTGGTCTTGTATAGAAGTAAAAATGGTCTGGATCATTGCAAATTCTTCTTTTGGTGCGGTTCAGAAGTACACTGGAATGTGGGCCACATTTCAGATCTTCAAAGTAAGTCCAGAAGCTCCTGTCTTGAGCCCCAGGTACAGTGAGGAGTTGCCTGCATCAGTTACATAAGCCTCTTCTGTTCACTGACTCCTCAGACGTTCCTGTATTTTAGCTATAGTTCACCTCTCTGAAAAGCCTGCTATCACCCTAAAATTGAGCATTTGTTGTTCTCCGGAATTACTTAGACCATTAAATGGGAAGACTTAAACACCACTGTAAATAACAGTATTTCTTTACCCAATGTATCATTTATCACAAAGAAATGCAATGACACTGAACTTTATGATGCTTTTAGAAACAAGAAAATGTTTTGATCTATAAAGGTTTCTTTTTCTTTCTTGTCCTCATCATTACAAAATGGGCCACACCAAATGAGGACACAGGGTCAGGACCAGCATTGTTCCTGAACATGGAATTAACTGTAAAGTATCACAAAAGAAAGGATGAGAGCTCTCAGATTCAAGGTCATTAGACCATGGTCAATTTTCACGCAGTACCTGTCAGTAGAAGTAAATGTAAGAAAACATAAATAAAAAAATACCTGTTCTACTCGAACAGGAACTGTAATTTGTACTTAAAAAAAAAAAAAAGGTGCACCACATACGGAGGTGTAATCTGGACCAAATAAGCAACAATCAACAAGTATCTACTAAAATGTAAAAATAACTCAGCGCCACAGATCATGGAAAGAAGTACGGATTTTAAGCTAAGATGGGATCAACTCATCCACTGCCATCATTTTAGAGAAGAAACGAGGCCAGAGGGGCACAGGACTCTCGAGTCACAAGCGAGGACAGGGCTAGAACCCACAACTTCCTAGTCAGAGCCTTCCACCGCCACTCCACATTCAGCCTGGTACCGTCGAGAGATGAAGATTAACACAGAAGGGCCCGAGACACGTGTTCGACACTACCGATAATCTATACTCAAAGCCTGTCAGTTTTTTGCCCCTCCTAAGATTTTTGAAGAAAGAAGTTGTGTTCTTAGCGGTCAAGAGCACAGGCTCTGGAGACACTGCCTGGGTTCAACTGCTGGGCTGCCATTTACTGCTCTGCGGCCTTACACAAGTTATTTGAACTTTGTATGGCCTCAGCTTTATTACTGATCTATAAAATGAGGATGATATTAACAATACCATAGGATATTGTGGGGGAACACTTAATTTAATACCCGTAAAGCAATTAGGGCAGTGCTTGTCACATAGGGATTGCACAAATATTAAATTCTCTCTCACTACATAGATTTTCTGGGCTTACAGCCTAACCATCACTAAGCCCCTGGACTCCTTCTACGTGCTCTGTAACATACAGTAGATACGGCAGACACAGAAATGTCGATACTGCCCTTAAGAACTCCACAACAAAATTCCTGCAATCATGAACCATGAAACCAGATTCCATTTTTATTTCTATTTCTAACTACTAGAATACTGACAAGTTAGTTTCCCAGGTTTGACCTTTCTCTGAAATGGGTACAACAAAGCCTGCCATCACTCACGTTACGGTAAAGCTGAGACAACATGCCCTGGGAGCAGCTTAGAGCACAAGGTGTTTCACAGGTCTGTGAATATAAAACTTACTGTTCAGAGTCATAGTAGTCCATACACTTCTTTTTCTTGTTGTAAGCTGCAACTCGAAAGGGAACTATTTCCAAGGTGATTAGGCCAGGGGCCATTGTCAGCACTTTGGCACCATGAGTTGGCTCATATAGATCCTTCCCTGTTTCTGGATGAGGCATGCCAGCAGGGTCTCGTCCAACAATGTAAAAATTGGCTCCTGCAACCATCCGCGCCCTGCAATGCCACTGGACCTAGAACAAAAGTTTTCATATTTGATAACTATGCCAGTTATGCCAGTACTTAGCAGTAGGAAATGGATAATAAATGCATGTATAGAAACCGCCCCAAACTTATAGTCCCCAACTTTATGATGGTACAAAAGTAATACATACATTCAGTAGAAACCATACCTCTAACTTTGAGTGCCGGTATTTTCCCAGGCTGGCAATGGAGTAGAATCCTCTGTCCTGATGCTGGGCAGGGGCAGTAAGCCCCAGCTCCCCATCAGCCACGTGATCACAAGGGTAACCAACCCACACATTTACAACCATTCTGCATCCATACGACCACTCCCTTTTCCACGTTCAGAAGAGCATTCAATGAATTATATGAATTATTCAACACTTCATTATAAAATAGGCTTTGCGTTAGGTGACTGCCCGACTGTGCTAACATGAGTGTTCTGAGCACATAAGGTAGGCTAGGCTAAGCTACGATGTTTGGGAGGTCGGGTATATTAACTGCATTTTTGACTTGATGGTATTTTCAACTTATGACGGGTTTATCAGGACATAACACCATCATAAGTTGAGAAGGACTTGGACCAATTCTATAATGAATATCAGTAGAAAATCTCAACAAATTTAAATGACATCTTGGGAAGCCAGAAACAAAACTGGCAAGCCCTCCCCACCAAAACTTAAAAGCATAAACGGGTATACATGTCTATGTATATGTATTTATAAATATTTCTGGCTCCTAAGAGATATGTAAATGGACATGTGTCTATATGATTATACATAACCACAACATGTCATTTATACATGGTTCAAAATTTAACCTATTAGAAGTCAGGCTAGTGGTTGATCCTTTGAGGGAAGCAACTGGAAGGGACTTCTGGGATAATGGTAACATTCTTTTTCTCCCCCCAGCTTTACTGAGTATAACTGACAAATAAAATGGTATATATCTAAAGCATACAACATGATTTGATAGACATCTATATTGTTAAATATTGGCCACAATCAAGTTAATTAACACATCTATCACTTCACAGTTACCTTTGTGTGTATGTGTGTGGCAAGAATAATTAAGATCTACTCTCAGCAAATTTCAAGTATAAAATATAGTATTATTAACTATAATCACCAAGTGGAACATTCGATCCTCAGAACGTACTCATCTTTTAATTGAAAACTATGCTTTGAATTGAAAATTACAAGACGAATCCTTCGACACACTTTGGAAGTAAGAGCCTATACCTAACCCACTTTGATGTTAGCTCTAGGAGTCCCTGGTAACGTTCTGCTTCTCAAGCCAGGATCTGGGCACTGGTAATTAGAGTATGTTCACTGTAAAAATACATTGAACTGCACATAAACTTGTAAGGTGTGCACTCTTCTCTATATTTAAACATGTAAAAAAAAAAAGCTACTGGATGACGAGGATTTCAATTATATGAATCCTTACATACACTGTATAGCTAAGTGACTCCTACCCAAGATCCCAGGTAAGAACAAAACCAGGTGTTGCTCAGGACTCTACGGCTGTGCGGCATCCAAACTACCTCGGAAGCTGATGCAGTCACACTAGCACTTGTCGAAAAATAAAAAAATTATTCATTTAGCACGCAGGACTGTAGAACTTTAGAAGTTAAAGTAAGAGATCATCGTTCTTATTAACATCTGAAGAAAATGATCGCCCAAAGGTTAAGTGACTTGGCCAAGAAAGTGCAGAGGAAACCCAGGTCTAGAAATCTGGCCTCAGTGTTAAGCTCCACCATCACTCACGTGACTTACAAAACCATTCCTGGTCTAGGTGAAAATAAGATATAAATGATGACCACCCACACATCGTTGTCATTTGCTCTCTCTTGACAGTTTGTCTTATGCCAAGATGTATTTTTATCGACATAGTTTAGACAGTCCAACAGCAAAAGGACAATCCCAGATCCCACACTCAAACTGATCACCCTGAGGGGTTTCAGCTTTTTCAGTTATTTCTACTGGTATTTACCTCTGCGTTTCTTTGTTGTTTGTTTTTTTTTAAGATTTTATTTTTAAGTAATCTCTACATCCAATGTGGGGCTTGAACTCACAACCCCGAGATTAAGAGTTCCGTGCTCCACTGACTGAGCCGGTCAGGCACCCCTGTGTTTCTAAATGGCATGTGTACACTGCTGATCTGACTATCTAATTTTAGATATTATATTACTTCTACATTATTTATATTTCCTACTATGATGATGCTTGACTCTTACTCCATTCTCCTCATTCCTTATCCCATTTATCCAATAAATACACAGTGATATCACCACTGTTGGCAAAATCAACATTTGTCTGTAAAATGGGAATTACAACTGTATTTATCTCATAAAATTTTTAAGAAAATATATGAAATGTGAAGACTTAGAATAATAATTGGTATAAAGTACACAATAAATGTTAGCTATTACCTTTATTTTATTCCCCTACTTGTACAACTGTTTGTTTTTCCTAGAGTTAATAATTGTCTTGACTTTTTTTTTTCACTCACTTTTTTTTCCATATACCTGTATTTCTATGGACCTTATACTATCTTTCTTTCTGAGAACACAGTTTAATATAATTCTTAGTATCCCTTACAGTGTAGCCACGTGGCAGAGTTTTGGCGTAAAGAATGACAGCCCAAGTGGTATGTGCCAGTTCCAAACATGGAACATTCAAAAAACCTCCTGAGCACTATCCTAATTCTCTTTCCCCATATGCTAGCTAAATAAAGAGGACCCTAAGGTCCTATCACTATATGTCTTCCACTCTGCAGCATTACTACTGTTTGCAATGAGCTGCAATAGTTCTGTATGAACAAGATGGCAAAACACAATGATAAAGGACTTTTGTTCCTCATATATGCCACCTCTTCCTCCAACCACCCTCAGATTCAGTGCTTCATGAAAATTCTGCTCATTCCCCTCTGCCCCTTCACTGTAGACACCAAGACCTTTGCTAGTTCAAACTCAGAATTTTTATCAAAGGGTTAGTCAAAATCAAATAATCAATTAACTACTTTTCAACTTCACTTAAGTGGAAAATCATTTCAGCCTCATGCAAATTAACTACTGCTTACAGAGTTAAAAGGGCAATCTAAGGGTCTCTGAATTTAGGTGAACTTACTTTGCTCATTAAATATTTGTATCTAGACACTTAAATCATTCAAGTACCAAAAGGCCAATGAACCAGGGAAGTATGGCTTAATTTTGACATGTAAGAAAGCTCAGATCATTTAATCCAACCCTCTCTGCCCTTTTAAAAGGAAACCAAAGCCAGAAAAATTAGTACCTTACAGGATCACAAGGCAACTGGCAGTGGCCAGTTCTAATTTTGGCTTATAAAATAACCAGAAAATTTAATTGCTTCTTTGATTTCTTCTAGAGGTTAAATGAGTAAATTAAAGGTAAACACAACATAAGAAGCTGTGGTCCATATATACAATGGAATATTACTCAGCTATCAGAAAGAACGAATTCTCAACATTTGCTGCAACATGGACGGCACTGGAGGAGATAATGCTAAGTGAAATAAGTCAAGCAGAGAAAGACAATTATCATATGATTTCTCTCATATGGAACATAAGAACTAGGATGATCAGTAGGGGAAGAAAGGGATAAAGAAAGGGGGGGTAATCAGAAGGGGGAATGAAGCATGAGAGACTATGGACTATGAGAAACAAACTGAGGGCTTCAGAGGGGAGGGGGTGGGGGAATGGGACAGACCGGTGATGGGTAGTAAGGAGGGCACGTACTGCATGGTGCACTGGGTGTTATACACAACTAATGAATCATCGAACTTTACATCGGAATCCGGGGATGTACTGTATGGTGACTAACATAAAATAATAAAAAATCATTAAAATAAATAAATAAATAAAGGTAAACACAACAAACATAGACGGAGTCAACATTCTCCTGCAAGTAACCGAATAATTTCAATTTACATTTTGGTGAATGGTTTCCCTGTTAGAATACTTTTAAAACTGTTAACAACCAGGAATAAGCAAATCACATGTAACTCTTCCAAGAATGCCTGGTGAGAATCAACTTACAACCCACTGAAAAGGTATATGCTTTAATCAAAAGAATGCAAGTCATCCTGTATCTGGTTTAAGAACACTGGTTTTAGAATCAGACCGTCCTAGATTTAAATCCTGGTTTTGCCCCTTAATGATACAAGGCCCTTAGTCAAGTTTGGACTTGAAACTGAAGCCTCAGTTTCCGAATTTATAAAAATGACAAAGATAACGTTTAACACATCAGATTGGTGGGAGATCTGAAAACACTCAAGATAGCACTTGGCCCTCAACAAAGGACAATCACAAGCACTGCTGCTGTTACTATTACTCTGCAACAGCCCATGACAATTCCAGTTGCATGTCATTGCTTCTAGCCGGTGTTTCTGAAGAAAATTCATTTTCTCTAAGAAAAAGAGGACATGCTGCCTAGAATGTGGTCACTAAAACCCTGTGAGAGCTGCCTGTTTTTCCCTTCAGCACACTGAAGTCAAGATGTATTATCTTTTTATGCCTAGTGGCAAGCATGTTTGGAATACTGAATGCATATGAAGAAGGAACACAAGGTGATATCTATGGCTTTCCTCAGAAGTCTTCTAAGGATCCATAAATGGCCAACATAAAAAGTAACTTATTTTCTACTTTACTTGCATATGTGTGCCAAAAACCAGATTGGCTTTTTTTCTGATTACAAAAATAATTTAACTCCTATGTGGCAAATAGTGCTGGTTGTCTATACAACAACTGATTTTTCTTTGCCCTGATCTATTTCTTGATGACAGAAACCTCAGTCTAAAGGATGAAAATGCCAGGTCCTTGTTTTTGCAGCCTTCCCTGCTGCACAGCCATACAGTGTGGGCACCTGAGCAAATAATGGGACCTATGAGGATGTCTGCTGGAAGATTTCTGAAAAACTTTACTCTAACAAAATTCTCAACTCTCATTTATCTGAAAATATCTTCACTTCACCTTTATTTTTGCTTGAATATAGAATTCTAGATTAACAGACATTTCTTTTTGCTTTTCTCTTAAAGATGTTACTCCACTGTTTCTGGTTCATATTGCTCCTGAGAAGTTAGCCATCATTCCTACTATTTCCCTACTGTTCCCTCTTCCTCCCACCCTCCCCTATTGCTTTACTTTTTCTTTTTTTTTTTTTTTTAATTTTATTTATTTGAGAGAGAGAAAGAAAGAATGTGAGTGGGGGGGCAGACTCCCTGCTGAGCGTGAAGCTGGACAGGGGGGCTCAACCTCATGACCCTGAGATCATGACCTGAGCTGAAACCAAGAGTCAGACGCTTAACCACCTAACCAACTGAGCCACCCAGGAGCCCCTATCGCTTTGCTTTTAAGGGTCCTCTTTCTATCATGAAAATTTCAGCAGACTGCTTGTGCCTAAGTGTGGTTTTCTTTGGATTTATTCTTAAATTTATTAGGCTTCCTGAATTTGTAGGTTGAAGTTTTCCACCAATTTTGGAAAACTTTTAACCATTTTTTCAAAAACCTTTTCTGCCACATTTTCTTTCCTCTCCCCTCCTTTCAGAACTCCAATTATACATATGTTAGATGGCCTGATACTGCCCACAGGTCACTGAGGCTCTGCTCATTTTTTCCCCCACCTATCTACCCTTTTTTTTCCCCCTCAAATAACTTTGATGGTTCTGACTACTTGCTCACTAACCTTTTCTTCTGCCAACTCTAATCTGCATTTATGTCCATCCAATAAATGTTTTCATTTCAGATCTACTTTTTTAGTCCTTGAATTTCCATTTGATTCTCTTTTATACAGTTTCCATATTTTTGAGATTCCTCATCCATAAGACCATATTTGCTTTTAAGGAGTTTTACTGCTCTTAACTGCTAATTCCCACATCAGCATCATCTCAAGGTATGTTTCTAGTGACAGCTTTTATTCTGGATTATACATCACACTTTCCTGCTTCTTCATATTTGCAATTATTCATTACTGTATGCTGGACCTGAAAGAGCCTGAATTGTGTTGCTTTCCTTTAGAGTGTCAATAGCTTCATTCTAGCTGGCAGGTAATTTACTGGCACCTCCCTTTTTTTTTTTTTTTTTGAGGTTTATTTTTTCCTTGTTGGGCATGTAACTCAAGCATTTTTTTTAAAGATTTTATTTCTTTATTTATTTGACAGAGAGAGACACAATGAAAGAGTGAACACAAGCAGAGGGAGTGGGAGAGGGAGAAGCAGGCTTCCTGCTGAGCCAGGAGCCCGATGCGGGGTTCCATCCCAGGACCCTGGGATCATGACCTGAGCTGAAGGCAGATGCTTAATGACTGAGCCACGCAGGTACCCCTAGCATTTTTTTTTTAAGATTTTTATTTATTTGAGAGAGAGAGAGTGAACAAGAGCACAAGCGGGGGGGGGGAGCAGAGGGAGAGGATCCCAAGCAGACTCCCCACTGAGTGCAGAGCCCCATGATCCTAAGATCACAACCCAAGCCGAAACCAAGAGTCCAACACTCTACTGACTGAGCCACCCAGGTGCCCCATCACTCTATAGCTTTTTGTGCCAATTATCAACCTATTGTCTCTCAACTCCAAATTCACCCTTCACTACTTGCTCTGAGATAATGGACTGAATTCTTTGAGTATTTCTCCCTTTATAGTGAGCACAATGTTAAGTTTTATCAGGAGAGGACATCATAGGGACATTGTAGGAGGAAGAGGTGTGAAAGGTGCTGTGTATGGGGACACTGAGTGGCACTCTGGTCCATGGACAAGCCCAAAGTACACAATAGCCTTCAATGATCCCAAAGCCCTAGCCTGAGCCCAATGACCACCCCACTGCTGTCCTCCTAGTGCAGATACTGGTGCATTCCAAGCCTCCCACCAGCAGCAGCTCCCCAATCCCCACAGTTCACCCACCTACCAGCCTGTGCTCACCTGTGTCCCAGAGGGTTGGTTCCTGCATCCACCTCAATACAGGTATCATACTCTGTGCACTGCATGGGCAGCAGGCGGGATCCCTCCCAATGCCCTGACCCACTCTGAGCACTAGTCTGTTAGTCTCAACTAGCCTGTTCATCAGAGGGGTGTTTCCTGCTTTCTGGTTTCTGTGAGCCCAGTTGTGGTCCAGTCCACTGAGTTTCTCCACCATCTGGTGGGATGAAACTATGCCTTTTCCAATGAGGTCTGCAGCCCAGTCTTAGGGAGGGAAATCCCTTTTCCAGGTTTATCTTCCCTTTGGTAATTTCCCTCAACCCTAGGGTACTCTTTAGAGCTCACTTTACATTTTTATAATCACTCTCCTATTGAAGTTTAGTAATTCTTTAAACTTCCCTGTTTAAATTCTAATACTGAGGGGCGCCTGGGTGGCACAGCGGTTGAGCGTCTGCCTTCGGCTCAGGGCGTGATCCCGGCGTTATGGGATCGAGCCCCACATCAGGCTCCTCCGCTATGAGCCTGCTTCTTCCTCTCCCACTCCCCCTGCTTGTGTTCCCTCTCTCGCTGGCTGTCTCTATCTCTGTTGAATAAATAAAATCTTTAAAATAAATAAATAAATAAATAAATAAATAAATAAATAAATAAATTCTAATACCGAGGTTCAACAATTACCTCACTTTCAAATAAGGTTTGAGAATTGTCTTATCGAAGACAGAATACATACTTACACAGAATATGGACTACTTGGAATCAGTAGTTAAAACAGGTATTTATTTAGAATTTCCTCCCAAAGTACATTTTGGGGGCTAAGGTTATTCAAATCTGTTATTTCCATATTGTGACTAATACAAGTCAGAATTAGTTAAGTTTTGCTGTCCAATAGCGAAGAAAACAGAGAAGTAGTCTGTAATTCAAATTATAATTAACTCTTAAAGAAATGTAATTTATCTATGCAAATATTAATCCTATAATGCCTACTCCCTACCACCCATCACAGATTTATTAAGATATTGTGTGACTACTGAACCAAAATGATAGGAACCCAAATTACACATCTCCATACACAATATTCATAATGTAAATTCCTTAGAATTAGAATTGCTCTTGATTTGTCCCAATATGGCCATCTTACTTAGAAGACTGTCTCTTACCCATTTTTTCCTTACCTATTTTTAATTGACATCTCTTTTGATAAACATGAAGTCTCATTTGTTCCCTGACTCCATTAGAAAAATGGTATCCATTATCTATCTCCCCTACTCCCAAACCTGGCGAAGATTTTGGTAAATTTTATTTTCAGCAGTTTCTGAAACAAAAAATGAACAAACTTTCCAAATTTAAAATTACATTACAAACATATATAACTGGACTATACTACTTACATACAATATTGCAACTACTACACCATCCTCTCCTGCCCCAACTGAGAAATTCCACTATCCCAGACGCCTGGCAGAGTAAGTATATATCTTCAATTTTTCTTCATTACAAATACTGAGGGGGGTGCCTGGGTGGCTCAGTTGGTTAGGCATCTGACTCTCAATTTCGGCTCCGGTCACGATCTCAAGGTCATAAGATTGAGCCCCATGTTGGGCTCCGTGCTGTGCATGAAGCCTGCTTGGGATTCTCTTCTTCTGCCTTGTCCTCCTCCCCTCAACCCCTTGCACGAAGAAAAGAAAGAAAAGGAAGGCAAAGAAGGCAAGGAAGGGAAGGAAGGCAAGGAAGGGAAGGGAGGGAAGGGAAGGGAAGGGAGGAAGAAAGAGAGAGAGAGAAAGAGAGAGAAAGAAACAAACAAACTGAGGATAATAAATAGAATAATTTAAGTCCAGTTTAGGTGACCTATTCTTTATATATTCACTCTGAAATTTGCTTTTTTATAAGTGTAATAAATTTTATTAAAGTCAACATTCCATATGACAAAACTCAAAATACTCAACTGGTTTATAAATGAATTTAGGCACAGAAACTATTTACTTACAAAAATGTGCAAATTTTCCTTTGCAAACTATCAAAAGTGTACTTATATTAATAATACAAAAATTCTTTACAAAGTCAAATCCATGACATACTTTTGTTGGGTAAAAAATCTATACCTTCATTCATCTCACGAATTCCACGTTAAAATACCCCTCTCTCTTCTTTGTACACTATCACAACTCTCTAATATTTATCTGTTTTCACGAAATTCCCAAATCATTAATGGCCTGCCTCCTGATTTCTTAGCAGTAGGAATCATTTTAAACTCTTCAAGTGACTGGGAAAACCTTGAGGGGTAAATGAAAAAAGAGGTTCATCCTTCCTTCCCATCATTAGATTCTGGGTTCTTATGGCTTTCAATCTTAATTGTGCAACTAGTACTCTGAATGCTTCTACCAATTTCTATTACTCTGTACGGGCACTGAACGGTATTCAGTCCTCACAAGAGTCACACTGCTGATGTGCAATGCAAAAACTACAAATTCTCCTTAGATGTTTCATTCTCCAGCTTGCAGAAGAGAACTGCAATTTACAATTGCTCTCATCACACGATCTTAAGAGTTAAAACGGAGTTTAGACCGTGGAATCCAAATCCTTCATTCTGCAAATCAAGAAACTGAGATCCCACTTTCAAATTACAAGTTCTCCCAAAGATTCCCTTTATCTGCAAGGAATCTCAACTGTCTGAGTCTTTGAAATAACACAACTCAAATGTAAGAAATGTATTTGTTCAGAACCATCAGCTACCAAACTAATTTTTTTCTTTTAAAATATGCTTCCCTGGCTGAGCTCTGCTTTGCAGAGTGGGAGCATTGCAGGGAAAGAGAGTAAATCCACCATGGCCCAGCCTCATCAAAAGCAAATCTTCCACCGTCTCACCAATTATTATTTTAAGGAACCAAAGGTGGTTGAGACATTGGAAAACATTTCATGAAGTCCTTTACCAGGGTGAGAGAAGATCAAAATAGGTACAAATTACTGAGCTCCTCCTAATACACTAGTCACTGTACCAAGCGTTTTATAAATATTATCTCATTTAATGCTTCCAGCAAATTGATCAGTTATTATTCCTGCTTCACAAATAAGGAAACTGAGACTTGGATAGTTTCAGTTAACATGTCCAAGGTACAAAGTGAATAACTCAGAGAGTGAGTATTATTCCTGGGTATCTCCAACCCCTAAATTCATGCATACTTATTCTTCCCTTACAGTGTGTCAGGCCCTACAGCAAGACAGAACAAATCCTGGTTAGCACTACACTTAGGGAAGGAACAGCACAGATTACCTAACTGCAGGAAAACCAGACTAACAGATGATACTGGAATGTGATGCCGCTTCCCTAAGAAACAAGAACAGATGCTGAGCAGAAAATCCACAGAAAAATCAGGAGGAAAAAAGGGCATTTTCCCCCATGAAAAGCATCTAAAACACCTGTAAAATCTAATGTCTCTGAATAAATTAGTAATTTCGGTTATCAAGAAACTAGATTAAGCAAAAAATATACACAACATCAGACTATACAGCTCTCCAGATTACCTCTGAAACACCCACAAATTCTAGACGTTTTCGTGGTACAGACCCGCAACTGCTTATCGAAAAACCTGAAATCCAAGTTTTTCCAGCTTTCCTGAGATACAATTGTGTGAGTTTAAGGTATGCAACAGGATCATTCTGTGGACTTACTACAATTAGGTAACGCATGCATCTGAAATTCAAAAATCTCCAGGTACCTAGTTTTTAAAACTAATTTAGTAGCAAAACCTGATAAAACTGACACAAAGTTAGTGGTGGGCTCTACTGATCCCACAGTGAAAAATTATTCACTGTGCCACAGAAATATTAATGTGCTTACTATCCCAGGAGAATTAGGTAACACGTGACCCCAAAGATCCTGGATAAGGGCCTGGTCACATGACTCCAGAAACACGAATAAGATAAGTGAGAAGACAAAATTATCAAAGGCCCCAAAGAAGATCAAAGTTGACAATTAAAACTGGGGAGTCTATGGCTCTTACAATTAGGCTTAAATCTCCAGAAGAAATGTCTCTTTAGGTTGTTGGAACTCTGAGAAGTGATTACAGGGAGGAACAGATTTATGTCCTAACGGACAGCCTATCTGAGCCGCAGATACTGGTATAAAGCACAGACGATTAAGCAAACACACGCTAACCCAGGGGGCAGTATACGCCTGCTGTCCCAGTGCAGGGCATCTGCTCACCTGCACACAAACAGTTTCTACTAAGGAGCCATTTACTAATGCGTGGGTAACTTCCACGGCAAAGAGAAATCCCTACCTCCAACTATATGTCTCCTCCAAAATTCAACTGGTTACCCTTATCCAAATGTCTTAACCCAAGAATAAAGCTGTTAGTGGCACAGCGCCACATTCTAAAATGCATTGTATTTTCAGCACGTTCACGCATTATTTATCCTTGACAAAAATGGACTTGGTATTTTGCGAGATGGGACAACCACAATCTCCTACAGTCCATGAATACCTCCCAAAAAATGAAAATTTATTCATATAACACCTTTTAGCATTAGAAAAGTAACTCTCCCCCCACACACCGCCCCCCACCCACCCAATTTCTAAAATGGAATTTAGGAATCAAGCTATTAAATCTTTACAGACTGGAAAATCAGGGACATCCTGTTGATAACCAGACAGGCTTCACAGCTGCTCACTGCTCTGAAAAGTATTTGTGCTGGGGAAACAAATCTGGTCCCAATGCCTTCTCAATGACCTACAGAAAATGATTAAAGGAGAGTCATTGTTTTTATTTTATTATTATTAGTTGGCAAATAAGCATTACTGGCAGACTTTTTCCTGATGTCACTGGAAAAGCTACAAAAATGAATGTTTTTTTAATTACAAAAAAATTCTTCACTTAAGGCTGTGAATAAGCCAAATAAGTCAAACACTCAAGGGGGGCACTTGAGAAAAAGAAACGGATCGTTTTCACAAGCCACTCAATCTAACTGTTTACATCCTGCCAGGTCATAAATCAGTAAAACATTTAAGGGTTTAAAATACAGAGAGGCTTACTAGGACTTCTAGTGTTTCTCTCAAAGTTCTGAAGTTAAAAACTGCCTTGGGCTCCGGTACCAGATCCAGGGCTTCCTGACAAGAACCACACCTCTTGCCTCCTAACTGACACTCCCGAAGAGATCCATAGGCAGATGCAACTTTAAGGTGCTTTCAGACCCTTCTAGAAAACTCAGAGCTCTGTGCAGGCATCTGACTTCTTCGCCCTCCTACTCTCCACCCACCACAGGCCCCTTCGAGACTTCCAGGTGCAAGGAGCTCTGGAGAAAGGAAAGCAGGCCATGGAGTCAGACTGGCCTGAGTTTCAGTCCCAGCTCTGCAGTCACACCAGCGAGGGTCTGAATCTTTGCTTGACCTATCTCTAGTGAGACTCCCCCAAGCCCTCAAAGCCTCGACCTTCAGTGTCATCCACGTAGGGCCTGTGTTACCCAGTTTTAGCAAAAGTCTTGCTAAGGTTAGCAGAAACTCCCTATCCTTGACATGTGATCAAGGATCTTCCCCACCACCACCTGCTCCTAAGTGGTATCTGATCAGCTGGCTTGCTTTCAGCAAGAATCCTGCGAGGTCTGTTTAACCACAATCATCTCTTGCCTGTAATTTCTAATGTTTTGCTCTTGGTGATTTTCTATTCACTGAGCACCCCCACCCTCCTCCCAACCACCACCCACTCTGCCCCTTGGCTATCAATCCCCACTTGTCTACGCCCTACTCAGCATTGAGCCCAGTTCTACACAGAGGTCTTTCCCCCCATTGCAATAGTTCCTGAATAAAATCTGCTTTTACCACTTTAACTACTGCCCGGCTCTGATGTTCTCTGATGGCCCACCATTGCTACCTGGCCTCTCTGAGCGGCAGCAACCTCATCTGCAAAATGGGAATACAGCTGTCTCACGGAGTTGTTGTGGGGATGAGTTTATATAATGGAGGCAAAGATCTATTCCCATGTACTCAAAAGGTGGTTATTTTCACTGTCTTTTTATTATTTATTTTCCTGTTCTTTATGTATTATCTCAAACACTGAAGGACATTCCAAATCAAAGGATGCATGCTCTGACTTAAGTCTGTTCCAGAGGGAGTCACCCCAGACTCTCTGCCAAAACCGAAATTCTAGGACTTCACACAGACTGACAAGAGCCCTGCGGTGAGGGCGGCTCCCTTGGTGTGGGGACAGAACCCTAGGGGTGTTGAGAACTTGTAGCAAAGG
The DNA here is from genome assembly GCF_002007445.2 of Ailuropoda melanoleuca. Classification (NCBI taxonomy): domain Eukaryota; kingdom Metazoa; phylum Chordata; class Mammalia; order Carnivora; family Ursidae; genus Ailuropoda; species Ailuropoda melanoleuca. The sequence continues at coordinate 24,103,387 of NC_048228.1, read as the reverse complement.
GGTTTGTAATTGCTTTTTAGTAAAAGTGGTGGATACTCCCCAGCTTGTGCCGTCACCAACTACGCAATATCCACCCCCATAGCAACACGCACGTTGGCAGATATTACTGATACCATGAGGCAGGGGTCGTAAGAACACAAAGAGCAAGAACACAGATGAACCAGGAACACCACAACTCACAATTCCAGGCAGCGATACAGTACAAGCTTGAAAGCCACTGTACCAAGGTTCCTCCTCTAATGAATGCCACCAAGGCCGTCACCGCACTGCTTTGGAACTCCTGTAAGATACTGTAAGAATTTATTTCCAGTCTGTTTTTAAATCCTATGTGGCCACTTATTTTAAAACCTATTTATTTTTATTTATTTATTTTTTAAAGATTTTATTTATTTATTTGACAGAGAGTGAGAGCACCAGCAGGGGGAGTGGCAGGCAGAGGAAAAAGCAGGGAAGAGCCAGACTGGGGGGGGGGGCGGGGGGGGCTCAATCCCAGGACACTGGGATCATGACTCTGACTCGAGCTGAAGGCAGATGCTTAATTCACTGAGCCACCCAGGCGCCCCTAAAACCTACTTTAATAATAGACCACAAGATACAAAACACATCCTGCGGAAGTTACAGTATGTGGCCCTAGAACCAGACGACCTGCAGACTACCCTGTGATCTAGACCTAGTTTTTCTTGGTTTCTGTTTTTTAAGATTTTATTTATTTGACAGAGAGAGAGACAGAGCGAGAGAGCACAAGCAGGGGAAGGGGCAGAGGGAGAGGCAGAAGCAGGCTCCCCGCTGAGCCAGGAACCTGATGGGGGCTCGATCCCAAGACTCTGAGATCATGACCTGAGCCAAAGGCAGACGCTTAACCTACTGAGCCCCCAGGAGCCCCTGGAACAGATTTTTTTTTTTTTTTAAAACAGCTCTACCTCAGTTTTCTCATCTGTAAACTGAGAATAATAATCATACCTACCTTCTCGGTGTTACCGTAAGGATTAAGTTAGCTAATACATGTAAAACCCTTGAAACACTGCCGGGAAGATACAGTAAAAGCTCACTGAAAATGAGCTATTTTTGCATTCTATTTCTCAATCACTACATACAAATACTACTCATTTACTGCTTCTCCACTTCCTCTTCAGAGAAACCGGTTCAATGAAAACATTTTTTGAGGTTGGTTAAGAAATAGTAAATTATTAGAAAATGTGTGGCTGAACAGTCAGGCTAAAGGACCAAACTGGCTAAAATGAAAAGATAATCAAGGGGTGCCTGGGTGGTGCAGCTGGTGAAGCATCAGACTCTTGGTTTCGGCTCCGGCCGTGATCTCAGGGTGGTGAAATCCAGCCCCACGTTGGGCTCTGAGCTCAGCAGGGAGTGAGCTTGCAACTTTCCCTCCCGGCTCTTCCCCCACTCACGAGCATGCATACTCTCTCCCTCTCTCAAGTAAATATAAAAATCCTTAAAAAAAAAAAAAAAAGATGATCAAGTAGAAGTCAGGAAATGCCTATTTTCTCATTTGCGAGAGTAAAATGCTACAACCACATTAGAAAATTCATTGACAGCATTTACTAAAGCTGAACAAACGCATACCCACGACCCAGCAATGCTACCCCTCGGTATGCAACAACACACTACCCCTCGGCATGCAACAACACACATGTCCACTGGAAGACATGCACTAAAATCTTCATCCCAGCGCTAGTCTTCCTAGCAAAGCACTGGAAACTGCCCACACGCCCGCCAACAGTACTGGGTTTCGTCACAGGATGAACACGAGGCAGTACTGAGACTGACCAACCTACGACCAACTATAAACAATGAGAAGGCTGAGTTCCAGAAACACGATGTAAAGTGAAAGAGGCCGGACACAAAACATATATACTGTAGGATTTCAGTTATAAAAAGGCTGGGCTGAACACTGACGCAACACTCAGGTCCCCCCAGGAAAAGAGGACTACTCCCCAGCTCCTGGGAGAGCGGCAAGCACACACCCAGCAGCTGTCAGCCCTCTTCAGAAACTGCCTCCTTGGAAAAGAGCAGCAGTGCCCAAGGGCATGCCCCTTCCCTGGGCAGCCAATCACTGGTCGACACGGGGGAATGAATGCCTATTTCTTGTGCAACATGGAACATCTCTGAAGGCCTTTCCAGAACTCCACACAGCGTCAACTGAGGCTTCCACTAAGACTGAATCACAGCTTCACTTTTCCCTCTACTCAATCCTACTCCTTTCCTCTCTTTCCTCTTCCGCAGGCGTTGATCCCAAGAGCTCTCTCTAATAAATTCCTGAACGCTAATATTGCTCTCAGAGTCTGCTTCCCAGAGTATGTAAACTTTGGCACAAGCAAACTGGATCCATGCCATGAGATGAGAAGTGAGGATACCGGGTACCACTGGGAAAGAACAGGGGGGAACAGAAGGACACGGACAGCTTCTAGGATAAAGCTAAGAGTCTTTTTTTAAAAGTCTGGATGCTGGTTGTATGACTGTTCAAACGGGAGACATCCATTTAATCGTATACCTGTGAAATGCATACTATTTCCCATGTATGAAGTCAAAAGAAAGTAAGACAAACCAGAAAATGCCCTGGAATAGACATTTCAAGAGCATTTGGTCCAACCTCCTTGTGCACTTATACATAACCCAGAGAAGTCTACAGAAGGCTTGCCTGAGATTACAAACCAGATGGGGGCAAACCAGAACCATGCCTGGACTGCTTAACAGCAGGCCTGTACTTTGTCCACCGGACCACGCCCTAGTGGGCAGCAACAGGCATCAACTCAGAGGCCAAGGAAGGGCCTGCTGCAGCCAGCTCACTGACTTGTCAGCTATGTTTGCAAAAAGCACAGCTCTCAGGGAAGCCAAAACATAGCAGCACCCCAAAGGCACCTTTACGTACCTTCACCTTTGAATCTTTCTTAAGAAACACACCTGGTTCTGAAATCAGAAGACACAAAATCTTTCTGACGTAGACAAAACAGCATGCTGTAATTCTTTGTGGTGGTCTCTCAGGAAAGAATAATCTGTTTTAGCCTAACTGGCTACTCTTATTATTTATCTATCCTCTCATCCCCACCTTTTTAAAAGCAATTTTTAGTTTAGTTAAATGTCATCTCTCTTTCCCTTTTAGATAGGGAATAAGAAACAAAACACAAAGAGGACAAAGTATGTCCTGAATTGGGAAGGTAAATCCCTTTATTTTCCTTGGTGGCCTATTCCTGACCCTGAACTCACTTGGGTCACTCCCACTTTAAAAACCATTCATTCTCTAATTCTGGAGAACTTGAGACCAAATGATTCCTTTAAAATGATGATGATGAAGACAGCACGGAAGGAAAGGCTGGGGAACTACCGGAACAAAATTTGTCACTTCATCTCCAAAACAATGTAGTTCCTCTTTGAGACAGAAGTCGTGATGGTTTCTGGGGCGCCTGGGTGGCACAGAGGTTAGGCGTCTGCCTTCGGCTCAGGGCGTGATCCCGGCGTTATGGGATCAAGCCCCACATCAGGCTCCTCCACTATGAGCCTGCTTCTTCCTCTCCCACTCCCCTTGCTTGTGTTCCCTCTCTCGCTGGCTGTCTCTATCTCTGTCGAATAAAAAAATTAAATCTTTAAAAAAAAAAAAAAAAAAGAAGTCGTGATGGTTTCGAGGAAGCTTAAAGGGTGATCCCCTGCCTGATTCTCATGAATCTTTGATACCAACAAACAAGGAAGGAGAGTACGAGGAGCTTTACCCACTGAAACTCCAATGCGTTATTCAGACTGGATCTAAGAGAAGAGTCAAATACATCTTAATCTTTCAGGTTTTTTTGATTATTATTTTTTCTCTTTTTTCCTGGATAAAGAGACAGTAAGATCGTACAAACCCACAACTAAGCTCCAATAAAAATTTTTAGGCTTGAGCCTAAAGAATAGCCAAACACGCGTGGATTTCCTAAACTTTTTTGGAGGATGACATCACAGAAAATATATAAATTATTTAGATCCTTTTTAAGAGGGTTTGCCTCCCAAATAAATCCAAATAAACTCATCTCCCTTCAAGGGCTGAAAAAGAATGCAATAATAACGTGCATTCCTTCTTTATCTTGAAAATTCAACAAGAACCTGGCCAGGAATTTCCCACACACTGTTTTTAGGTCATTCATTGATTTATTCATCCATTCAACAACTATTTTTTGAATGCTTATTCTGCCTTGAAGCAAAAACCTGATTAAGTCCTCTCTATATGTATGGTCATAAAAAGATCTCAAAACATTCTTTTTGACCACTAAATAGAACTCCAGAACCCTCTCCACACCCAATATCAAGAACTAATTTTATTTCCTGCCTCTATTATGCACCAGTCCTTCACAAAAGAACAGATGAAGAACGTCTTCTGAATGTTTTTTAAAGGGTACCATGCTTATTACCTTCCCACTGAAATACCTCTGGCCCTTCCAAAGTTCAGAAGCAGCAAAAATCAGACCAAATCTGTCTCTGGGGAAGAATGACAGTACTTTGTTAAAGGGCTGAGATGGGTATTACCAAGGTTCTGCCTGTAACCAAGCCAACAGTTTTATTAAGAGGAGCCTGTCACACCTTCCCCAGCTCACCCAACCCTCTGTCTGCAGGGAATGTTCCTTCCTTCATAAAACTGGGACCAAGAACCACAATAACAGCAAGAGAAGCCTCTCCCTGTCTTCCCGTTCCCAGGAAGACTGCTTTTGGGGGTCACCTCTACAGAACACTCCCGACAGGAGCATGAGAGTACTCTGGGCATCCTGAATGTCTGCAACGGACCAACAGATCAGAGGAAGATCAACACTAGCTGCGTTAGCAAACGTGGTTTCTGCTGCATGGAAAATCTTAAAAGCAGTCTACCTCAGTTGGCCCAGCATACATCATGGGAGATGGGAAGATGGCCACCACTGTTGTTTCAGGATTCAGGATTCCTTCCTCCAGCACTGCGGCATGCTGCTTCATACGCCACATCAAAGGAACATCATCATCCTTTGTCCAGCCACCAAGAGGGTGAAGGAGAAGGACAGGGCGCCGATAGCCCCTCTCTAGAAGTTGCTTATGGGTATCCTGCATTAACAGAGCATGTCCATTGTGCACTGGGTTGCGTAATTGAAAGGCAAAGACAGCATCTGAAAAGAGAATTTCCAGAGTCAAGAACAGTCCATTTCTAACGACTTACCTTCCAAAGGACAAACAATTCTTCCTGAAGTTTGATGCCTAGGATTAAGCAAACATGGGAGCCCATAATCAGAGACTGGTAAAACACATGTCCTGCTTTGACCATTTACTCCAAGGCCAACTTGACCTATCCTGCTGCCATGTTTTTACTTTACCAATTTTACATGCCTGAGGATGTGTAACAGAATGGTCATGGATTTGCAACGACTGATTTCTGCATTCGTGGCAAGCAAGAATAACCGCCAGACTTTCTGGTCCCAACTTCCTGGTTCAAGTGCTTATAATGAATGTAATTTCTTGGCCTGTGCCTTAATTACACACCAGGTCAATCCCTCCATAGGACCTAAGACATTGCTTTCTTAAAGGAAGACAGAAAGGTAGAGAAATTTATAATTTAAAAAATTTACTTACTATCCAAATACGTTCATTTACACTGATTACCTTGTTTGACTGGAACCCGACATTGTTTTGTGACGTCAGGTCTGGATTTTGGGTTACAGTTTAGTTAACAACACTATCCTTTACAAAAGCCACCACTATCACCCAAACAATAAAAACTGCTAGATGAATTAAACTGATTAACTCTGTATCTTCTGCTTACAACCCCGGATCTACTCCTGCAATGGGGCTTGCTATTAGGAGACATTCTCAGAAAGCGTGGTTCTTTGGGGTCACAGAGAAATTTCACAGAACAGAGTGGTAACCCAGTTAGAAGAGCTCTGTATTTTATTGCCCTGCCAACATCTGCTGTAGCATCACGCCATGCTGATCCAAGCCTGACTTAAAGAGAATATCTTCCCCTCTCCCAACAATTTAAAGCCAAATAGTATAAACGTCTTCCCCAATCTGTTCTCAATTCTGACCCCTTCTATCATGATGACAAAAGGCCACAGGAGGAAATCTGTGGCATCCGCCTTGACAGGGGTTTGAGGGTTTGTTGTGGGGAGGAGGGGACCACATCCTGTGATATTCCAAGATTTACAGCATTATTGTTATGCTTTGAAGTTCTGAGATTACCTTTTATACATGAACAAGGCTGTTTTGACCCAAGAAATAGCTGATATAAGGTATAAAGCACAAGAAAGTCCTGATACAAACATATGAACATTTAATATTATTCCCCTTTAAGGAGCTGGCAAGAGGGACACAAACCTGAAAGTTTTTCTATCCTAAAATCACTTCAAATTTTGTTTTATATATGGATATAAAAAGATTCCAAATGGGGGCAACTGGGTGGCTCAGTTGGTTGGGCATCCCACTCTTAATCTCAGTTCAGGTTGTGATCTCAGGGTTGTGAGTTCAAGCCCCATGTTAGGCTCCACGCTGGGCATGGAGCTTACTTTAAAAAAAAAGAAAAAAAAAATCCCTAACATCCCTTTTGATCTTTAAGTGAAACTCCAGAGCTCCCCTACCCCTGGAGCAAGAAGCAATTTTACTTCCTGACTCTACTGTATACACTCCAGCCCTTCCCAAAAGAACAAATGAAGAGGTATAATTCCCCATGTAGCAGATTACTGCCTGACCTTACTCACCCACTCTGATTCTGTCCTAAGTCTTATCACTCTCAGCTCTCTCCTCTCTTCCCTTCACTTTATGCGGCCCATTCTTTATAAACAGCTGCTCACCAAAGACACACGTCCTAAGCACCAGTGCATCCTCCTCCTAGGCCAGTGTGAGTCACTGCCCTGCTGGGGGGCAGGGGAGAGACTCCAGGCTCACACCTCGGGGAGCAAGGACTCTGGCCCAGCACAAGCCTGCAGGCCCCAAGGCCCCAGGAGACAGCCTGTCTGGGAGACTACTTACATCCAGCGAGGTAGAGCAAATATGTAAATATAGCGAGGGTAATGGGAGCCAGGATTCTCCACTGCAGGAGACAGAAGGCATAAATACAGAAAGGAGGAACGTTAGAATAGACTATGTGGTACAAGACTAAGACCGAAAGTATCAGCGTGAGCCCACGGTTTTCAGCTATACAGAGGAGACAGGGACAAACATAAACATCTGTGTGTTGGTATCTAAGTGCCTGTATGCCTATACATATGCACAGGAAAGGTCCTGTAAGCAACCACTACCCAATGACGATGAGCAATACAAAAGCACAAATTTTATGTTCTAAATACTGTGGACAAATGGCTGATTCTAGGGCTAGGGCAAGGAACTAAACAATAGAGGCTGGAACATCTTGTACGTCATAAAGAAAGAAAGTGCTCCAAAAATGATGGGGACACGTCAAAAGGATGTAACAACCAGTCTGACCCAGTGACTAACCCCAATGGCCAATCCACGACAAGTCAAACACCAACGTAAGTAATAATAGTAATGAAGTGTAACCTACTGAGTAAAAGAGGAATCTGTGAGTCCATAAAGAATCAATCAATAACCAATGGAGAGAACGGGAAACTCTACCTTTTCACAGAAGGTCAACTAATAAACATAGGAAGAACGACACTTAGAAAAATCACCATTTGGCCATATTTGTAATGTGCTAAAAAAAAAAACTGGTGGGTAAAAGTTTGATAAGATAATTTATAGTTTCAAAATCTCTCCCCTAAAATACTTTTTAGTTAATAAGTACAAAATAACTTGTTAACTTTATAGCAGAAACTCCTGGCAAACACAATCTCAAACAAGACACAGAAGTAAGGTTTTTTTAAAAAGTTAACCTTAAAACAAAAGTTCCAGATGAATCAAAACTGTGAGCCACCAAATATGATTCACTGAGAACTCACAACTGCTTTTCTAGTCTCTGACAAAAACGTGTAACCTGAATCGAATCGTGAGGAAACAGCAGATAAATACAAACTGAGAGACGTTCAACAAAGTAAATGATATATACTCTTAAAAAATGTCAAAGCTGTAAAAGATGTAATAAAGACTAAATGACCCTTTCAGACTTAAGTAGACTATAAAGAGATGTGACTGAATCCGGAACCAGAAAGAAAAGGTGGCCAAAAAAAAATTTGATTGCTGTTGGTTTTGCTACAATGGACCTTATTAGGACAACGGCATGATTTGAATGGAGTACAGGGGTTAGACAGTGCTACACCAGTGTTTTTCTGGAATGTGGATGAGCATGGTACGGTTAGATAAGAGACTGTTATCTTTAGGAAATGCATGTGGACATACTAAGGGGTCATGAGGCATCCCACCATGTCTACAACTTTCAAAGAGAATGAGAACGAGAAAGCAAATCAAGTATAATGTTAGTAACTATGGATTCTGGATGAATGTAGGAGTTCTTGGTCCTATTCTGGATCCTAATGTTTCTGTAAATTTAAAATTATTTCAAAAAGTTAAAAAACAAAGTGAAAAATTTTAACGAGACATATGAAGCAAATACAACGCAGGGTCCTTATTTAGATCCTGATTCAAACAAACTATTAAAAAAAAGTGACTACTATGAAATTATTAGAAATTTGAACATTGAGTGGATATTTGATTATATTAAGAGACTTTTTTTTGTATATCATTATTATTATTATTTAGCTGCAATAGTGGTATCATGGCTATCCTTTTTAAAGTCCTTACCTTTAAGAGATAAGTACTGCAACAGATGAAATAAACGGGTATGAGCTCTGCTTCAGAATCACAAGGAGAGGCAAGGTGGGGAAGGGGGTAAAGATGCAAAAAAATTAGTCATGAGTTGATAACTACTGAAACTGGGCTGGAGGCACACAGGGACTCATTATACTACGATCTCAACTTACGAGTAGCTTAAGTTTCAAATTTTCCGTAATAACAATTAGTTCTAAAAGAGAAGATATATTCAGGGTACCAAAAGAAGCATTACTTTAGAACAGGGTTATTTATGGGTTCATATCATAAGAACACCAGTGTCTAGCCTTTAAGAACTGAATTTCACTTCCTACATTTTTGAGATAGGGGATGATATTAAGGTTACTGTTATGAAAACAAAATAATATAAAGTACCCAGCATGGTGAGCTGCATACTGTGGACCCTTGTAAATCTAAGTTCCTTATTTCGTTCTTTAAAAAATAAGAAAAAAAAGAAGAGAAAAAAACACATCTAAATATTTCTGGCAAGAAACGGAACCCACTGTTCTACTAGTGGCTCACTCTGGTACAAACTAACACTCTCAGCTAACGTCTCCAAAATGAGGACGTGTTAGCTCTGTGCTCAGTAGCTTTTGTCCTCCTTAATCAGGAACAGGTGTCTGTCTTTGTAGAGGACCCCTGGGTGTTACATCTCCGGTGTATGATGCCCAGACTTCAATCAGGTCAAATCTGATTTTGTAAAATCACCATTTGGCAGGATTATTTATATGACAGGATGTGCAAAAGGAAACATACAAAATAAATGGTCTCAAATACACATATTTCACAGATCCTAATAATTTATCTATGTAGGCTTTCTTTCCAAAAAGAATTCATCTAGCTTCACACTGGACATGTAACAGATAAAGTGAAGATGGATGACTTAGTAAAAGTTCACATTAGCAGCATATAAAGGATTTTACTGCCAGAATTTCTTCCAGGAAGAATTATTTCCTTAAGATCAGTTCTACTCAGAAGTCCAATGACCATCTGACCTGTCTGCCCATTTTTTCTTGCCAATATTACCAGGCCTTTCCTAAACTTCCGTTCAATCCCTTTTAGCTATTTATCAATGAATTGCACAAATGGCTTTACCTGTCTGTTGGGTCCAGACTGTATTTTCATCCCTACCATCTGGTTTCTCCACTAGAGAACTTACGTGGATGAACGATGTAATAAGAGTATCTGATCCACTGGAAGCTTACATTCCCAGGGTGCCGTCCCAAATAACACAACCCAATATGCATCACTATTAAATTTTCCTCCATCAATTTTCCATCAAGGGTGGAAAAAAATTATGGGTCACTATGGGCCCGGGGCCATTGATACGTATAGCCTCACATCCGCATCCTCTTTTTCTAAAGGACAGTGATTTTCCCCACTGTCACACCACTCTCAGTGTCAGATACTGGCCTTTCCACTTGTAATTCCTTACGGCTTATTTTAAGACTGTTTTGCCTAAGTCTGTTGCTTGAAAATGGGAGATGATCTACAAGATGACTGGAATTTAATATTGACATTTATGATTTCCATCTCTTTCTAGCCCTCTGTCCCCATGTTCCTGGGAAAGACCAGGAATTCTATAATCTTGACTTCTAGAGGGTACACTGTGCAGCTCCCGCCACCATGCATAAAAGCAAACCTTTTCCATAAAGAGCCAGAGTGAGTATTTTAGGCTTTGCAGGCTGGGGGGGTTTCCGCTACAGCTATGCCAACCCTGTGGCAGGATTGCAGAAACAGCCACAGATGATGGATAACCGGTGAGTCTGGCTGTTTCCCAATAAAACTTTATTTATAAAAACTGGCAGCAGGCCACATTTGGCCTGGAGGCTGTTGTCTACTGACCTCTGCAAGACAAATGAAATGTGGCTGATAGAAGTCAAAAGAGCACTGCAAGCAAGCTGATAGCAGTGAGCAAAAGTGTGAAGACAGGAAAGCAGAGATGCATCTGGGGAACAGAGAATCATCCACTGAGTCAAAGATGGATCCAAAACCTGGCACGAGATTCTTATGGAGAATTGTGAGTGCCAGGTTAGAATTCTGAGTGCCGGGTACCAAGCAGGGGCTGTAAGTGAATCAGTCATGTTTTACAGAAAATCAGTCTGCACAGGACCATGCAGGATCCACGTGGGGGAGGGCAGAGCAAGTGGAGAGACAGCAAAATCGGAAGATTGCTGCTGTTCCCACACTTCCACATAAAATAAAACTCGCACCAACTCTACGATCCAGTCCACACACTTCATCTATCCCTCCCCCAGCATACGGACAGGCTCATCGGACAGACCACAGCCTACACGCTGGTGAATGGGGTCACACTGAGGCACAGTGAAGACAGGTGTACCGCCTCCCTGAGAGCCCTCCCCGACCCACGCCCCCCAGCCTGAGGTCACCAGGCATGGCCGGAAGTTAGTGGCTCCTCCACCGGTGTCCTCCTGGCACGCCACGGGCACCCTTGCCTCCACCCCGCCAGCCCCCTGCAGGCCCTGGGCCCCCTCCGCCCCACTCTGAGAGCACAGAGCCATTAACCGTTCCCCCCTCGACCTCCACGCGCGGTGAATCAGCCTGTCCCTCCATCTCAGCCGCACGTGCTCTACAATGCCCGTACCCCTGCGTCAACCTTCATCGCCTCTTCACCAGATCAGCTACGAACCGGTCCCCTCTGCCACCCAGCCTCCATGCAGCCGCCAGAGCAGGCAGGGGCAGGGGAGAAACCAATCTGGGACAGGATGGAAATTCTGTGTTGGACAGGCCATCCTGAGGTAACAACGGTGAAAGTGGTCCTGGCCCCAGGAGCTTACGATCTAGTCAGAGAGGAGAAGCAAGCATTCACTGATCAGAGAATAAACGTGTGATACAAGGAACACATGTCCTTCAACTCCAGCGGGACAAGACTGCATCTTTAGTGTGAAGGGTCAAGTGCTGGAAGAACGGGAGCGGATTCACTCACTCAACCAATCCTTCCCACGGCTACTTCGTGAGTACAGACCCTGCCGAATCCCAGAGACACCTTCCTACCCTCACCACTGCCTCAGACACCGAACCCCAACCCCACTGTCTTCATAGCCTCGGGGCCCGCGAACCGTGACACCAGCCTTTTCTTTACCCTTTTAAGTAAAAACCATGAAACACTGAAGACATTTGGGAGGGGGTGGGGATCACCCACAAATGCACTACCCTAATATAGCTGTTTTCGTTGTTTTGCACAATCTCCTAGTTTTCTCCTTATACATATGTTTTTACACACTTGTAATCAGATATGTGTGACATTTTATACTCTGGCCATTTTGGGTCTATCACCTGTTTCTGACATCTTGTGGTCCTCTTGAAGCAACAGGGTTCATTTGCTGGGTCCTACAAAGTTCCTCACGGACTCACTCTGGAAACTTACCCGTTCACCTGGATTCAATTACTGTGCACATACAGATGGCTTCTGTTAGCTTCATCTCTAATCCTGACCATCCAATTCATCAGTCAGAGCGACTTATGACTGAAAGCATTTCAATATATATTGCTCATTACTGTCCCCATTCCCTCAATCCTTCCATCTTCACTATTACTCAAGCCAAATGTAGGTCTAACCCCCAAACCCTATTCTTTCTCTATTTCGTGTCTAAGGAAAGGGACAGCCCAGTAATGCAGGTTCTGTCCCTTTCCCCCTAGCCCAGCAGCCAACACACTAAGGAAAGCAGTATGGTCTGATCTCTTTCCTTCTAGAAGATAGGAAAGAAGAAGAGCAGGAGATGGTTCTCTTGAGCATGTGCTGATTTGTGACAGGGGAACGAAATGGCAACCATGAGTTCTTCCTGGTGGTGAGAAGAGGATGAGCATAGAGTCCCCTGGATCCACGCAGGACTCAGGCTGCCCAAGCTGGCATCACCGCCAGCAAACACCACTGTGCCACGGTGCCGAGAACCTGGCTCTGACCCTGCTCTGCAGCTTCGCAGCCGAGTGCCCACAGACAGACCCCCCCGGTTCTCACGGGAGGGCTGGCCCCAGGTCTCTCAGAACTGTGCTCCGCTGCCCCGCCCACAGTCAGAGCCCTGGGAGCGTCCCAACCACTAAACCAGAATTACAACATCTTCCTGCTTCCCTCCTCTCAACTTCTTCTCTGTAGAACTGTCCTACATACAGCAGTTCATCAGTCTCCCTTTCCAGTCCCACCCAGCTTATTCTCTGACCTGCTACTTTATCTACCCCAAAGCTCTACTAACAGGCACTTGGCATTTTCCCTAAGTCGTGTGGTAGCTGAACAAGAGTACTGACAACAGTTCTAGTGTTGTCAGGGAAGGTTGTATGTTCAATGTTTGCTGGAAGAGAGTTGGAAGAAAGAGTCTGATTTCCCCTCCTTCCTCTGGACTGTCCTAAATTACTGGGATTTCCTTTACTTAAACTGCTTATGAGGGAAAAAAGAATAAGACAGACAGGTCACTTGAGTAAATATGAACGTATCAATTAGCGTTTTTCACAAATTGATACTCTATTACCCCAAAGTATATCAGCAATAAATTATTCTCCATTCTCAAACCTAGAAATGCTTTCAAATTGTAGTAAAAAAATAATATTGTTGAGTATAAAGATTTCTGTCAACTGGGCTCTGTGCTGCTTGTTCTCCAGTCCCTTTCCTGTCTGTTCTGTCTTGTGTCTGTGTATCAGGGTTGGGGGGAGGGAGTGGGGGGGGGGCTGTCTCCTGCCTCCATCATGTGGGAAACATAAGCAGGTAACCAAAGAATACAGAAAGTTGGGGCAGCTCTTACCCCGTAGCATCCTGCTTCAGCTCTGTGATTCTGGCCATGCCTCCATCCCCCTACAGCCAGTTTCCAGTCACCACCCCTCCTCACAGCTGCAGCAACACTGACTCCTTCCAGCGCCCTCAGGAGTGCTAACAGGATGCAAAACTGCTAGTCTCCAGAGGTCTCAACAGTCCTTCTGGGTTCCCTTAACCCTGACCACCGTTCTTCAAATACTCGCTCTGTAAATGATATTGAGAGCCTCATCTGACTGTGCCTTGACCAGACTGGCGGAGGCTCCCCACACTTTGCATTACGGTATCTCCAGCTCACTGCCATCTATGGTCACGAAAGTCTGGTGCCTTCAGGGCCTATCTGTTTCTGCTTCAGCCTTCTCATGTATCATTCCCAACTTTACCCAAAATAGCCTTCCAACGTCTCCATCCATTCATTAAAATGTAGTCTGTAGGGAGGCCCGGGTGGTTCAGTTGGTTAAGCATCCAACTCTTGATTTCGGCTCAGGTCATGATCTCAGGGTCATGAGATCGAGCCCTGTGTCAGGCTCTGCACCCAGTGGGAAGACTGCTTGAGATTCTCTTTCTCCCTCGCCCTACGCCCCTCCCCCTCCACACCTATGCATGCGCCTTCTCTCTCTCTGTCCCTCTAATAAATAAATAAATCTTTTTAAAAATAAAAAATAAAAGAGCGCCTGAGTGGCTCAGTTGGTTAAGCGTCTGCCTTCAGCTCAGGTCATGATCCCAAGGTCCTGGGATCAAGCCTGTTTCTCCCTCTCCCTCTGCCTGCTGCTCCCCTTGCTTGTGTGCTGTCTCTCTCTCTGTCAAATAAATAAATAAAAGCTTTAAAAAATAAATAAAATAAAATGTAGTTTGTAAGTTCAACAACTCTACAAAACCTTCTCAGATTTCTTCCATACTGTGATACCAGTACTACCCTAAAAAAAATTTTGTCAACTTTTCCCTTTTCCCCAGCAAGAGAGCAATACTCTGTGTGTAATAAGTACTAACTGGCTCTTACTTGGCTTAAGTGAAATCCATTCTTCCTTTCCAGGACAGTGGTCAACCATCAGAGATTCAAAGAACCTACCCTCTGGAACAGCGTCACCTTGCAATCACTGATGTGGTTATTAAAGACTGCTCAATCCTTCCAGCTACAGAAGGGTCTCAGAACAGCAAACAAGATCATACTTATGAAACCAAGACAATAGCCCATGTCTGATAATCAACATTCTTCTTCAAAGATGAGGGGAGGAGAAAGAGGAAGAATAGGAAAAGAAACCCTGGGTAGAGGAAAAAAACAAAGATTCCATTTGCTCTCCTTGCACTATGTACAAGACACCAACACACCAGCAGAGGACTTGTTAACGGCCCTCCTAAAAGAGGGAACAAGGAACTACAAAGGAAACTCCTGGGTCTGTTGCTTATTTGCTTTAGTCTAAAATGGAAAAGTAAACAAAATAAAACTCCACAATCTTTGTTGTCTGATGTAAGGATAACTGGCTCTCAGCTACTTTAAACAAAGCTGCAATCACTCATTATGCAACAAATTCTCTAAATGATTTAAAATGTTTGGCTCCCAAAAAAGAGTGAAAAACAGATGTAATATTAAAGACTCCAATTATGTATAATTCCTTGATAAGACCCCTCACCAGTGCCAACAATTAATTTACTAACATGAATTACAGTTATAAATTCAAATTTTGGCAAAAAATTAAAGTAAATGAGGTGGTCTCAGCATATCTTCCATTAAACATGTTCTTGTCCAGCGGGGGGAAAAAAAAAGCAAGAGCCTGTATGTATTAAAACCTCAGGTAATTCTGGTTGCAGATGAAATAAGATCCAACTAGAAGTGTCTTAAATAATTTAAACATATATTAAGTATTTGAATTAGAAATCCAGATAGGGGCGCCTGGGTGGCACAGCGGTTAAGTGTCTGCCTTCGGCTCAGGGCGTGATCCCGGCGTTATGGGATCGAACCCCACATCAGGCTCTTCCGCTATGAGCCTGCTTCTTCCTCTCCCACTCCCCCTGCTTGTGTTCCATCTCTTGCTGGCTGTCTCTATCTCTGTCGAATAAATAAAATCTTTAAAAAAAAAAAAAAAAGAAATCCAGATATACAGCACTCCAGGACGGGATCAGAAACTGACAGTGTAAGATTCTCAGATAGAAAATAGTTACCAAAGCTCCAAACACTGTACCCTTCCATGACAGGATCAGAAGCAGGAAGAAAAAAGATAAGAAAAGACGTTTTTTGTCCTAAGCCAGTTTTTTATCAAGAAGAAAACCCTTGGGGTGCCTGGGTGGCTCAGTCAGTTAAGTGTCTGCCTTCGGCTCAGGTCATGATCTCGGGGTCCTGGGATCGAGCCCCGTGGTGGTGGCTCCACGCTCAGGGGGAAGACTGCTTCTTCCTCTGCCCCGCCCCTGCTCCTGCTCTCTCTCATAAATAAAATCTGAAAAAAAAGAAAAAAAAAAAAAGAAGAAGAAAACCCCTTTCTAGAAGCCCCTCTCTCTTACATCTCAATGGCCAGAACAGACTTACACAAGGACCCTTGAATCGCTGACAAGAGAATGAGGTGCCCTCACTGACTTAGAGCAATCACGATACACTCCCCTAGGACTGGGCCCAAAACATGTTAGCAGAAGAGAAGAAAATGCTATAGCATAGGCGGGCACCAAGTGTAGCATTCAGAGAAACTCCTGCACAAGTGGCTGAAGCCATGCTTCAAATCCAGAGACAGGAAAGTTGAGGAGGGGCAGGGGGACAGGGGTCCTACGCTCAGATACTGGACAGGGGCCAAGCAGCAACTGTGAGTAAGTGAGGCAGGCTATGTGGGAACTGCACAGCTCTGAGCACTGCGTGGCCTCCAGTTCCTGATTATTTTACGCTCTTATTTCAAATATTAGCAAAATACAGTAGAGTTTAAGAATAAACAGATATTCTTTCTTTAACCTTTACACAAATAAAGGTTAGACTAGCCTAGGACTCAGAAATTATGATACGTTTATTTCTTACTACGGGCCAGGTACTATCTAAAGTGACTTATGCAACTGATCTCATTTCACTTTTTTTTTTTTTCATTTCTTTTTTTGTTTTTGTTTTTGAGAGAGAGACAGAGAGAGGGAATGAGTGTGGGGGTGGGAGGAGCAGAGGGAGAGAGAGAATCTTGCGCAGGCTCCATGCTCACTACAGAGCCTGACGTGGGGCTCGATCTCACGACCCTGAGATCATGACCTGAGCAGAAATCAAGAGTGAGATGCTTAAACGACTGAACCACCCAGGTGCCCCTCATTTCACTTTTTTTTTTAATGATTTTTTTATTATATTATGTTAGTCACCATACAGTACATCCCGGATTCCGATGTAAAGTTCGATGCTCCATTAGTTACGTATAACACCCAGTGCACCATGCAATATGTGCCCTCCTTACTACCCATCGNCTACCCATCGCCAGTCTATCCCATTCCCCCACCCCCCTCCCCTCTGAGGCCCTCAGTTTCTTTCTCATAGTCCATAGTCTCTCATGTTTCATTCCGCCCTCTGATTACCCCCCCTTTCTTTAGCCCTTTCTTCCCCTACCGATCTTCCTAGTTCTTATGTTCCATAGATG
>NC_048228.1:23953050-24086214 GCF_002007445.2 Ailuropoda melanoleuca | reverse complement strand
CTTTATTTCTCCATCAATTCTGAATGACAGCCTTGCTGGATAAAGGATCCTTGGCTGCATGTTTTTCTCTTTAAGAGCTGTAAAAATGCCCCCCCAACCCTTTCTCTCATTACAGGTCTGTGTAGACAGGTCTGACGTAATTCTGATACC
Source organism: Ailuropoda melanoleuca (assembly GCF_002007445.2). NCBI lineage: Eukaryota > Metazoa > Chordata > Mammalia > Carnivora > Ursidae > Ailuropoda > Ailuropoda melanoleuca. The sequence continues at coordinate 24,086,064 of NC_048228.1, read as the reverse complement.
TTTGCCTTGGTCCGTGAGAAATTTCTTTGCCCTGGCCGCTTTCAATACTGTATCCTTGGATCTAATATTTGCGAATTGCACTATGACNTCTCCATCAATTCTGAATGACAGCTTTGCTGGATAAAGGATCCTTGGCTGCATGTTTTTCTCTGAAAGAGCTTTAAAAATGCCCCCCCAAGCCTTTCTCTCATTCCAGGTCTCTGTAGACAGGTCTGACGTAATCCTGATACCTTTTCTGTCGAATAAATAAATAAAATCTTTAAAAAAAAAAAAAAATACTGTATCCTTGGATCTAATATTTGCAAATTGCACTATGACATGACGTGGCGTAGGTTTATCGTGGTTGAGCTTGGGCGGGGTCCTCTCTGCCTCTTGGCCACGAATGTTTGTTTCCCTTGCTAGATTAGGGAAGTTTTCAGCTACAATATGTTCAAATATCTCTTCTAGACCTCTGTTTTTCTCCACCCCCTCAGGGATGCCGATGATTCTGACATTGGATCGTTTCATAGAGTCAGTAATCTCCCGTAATCTACATTCGTGGGCGTGGATTTTTTTAAGACCAGCTTCTATTTTCGTTTTTTCTTCTACTAACCCATCCTCCAATTCGCTAATGCGTTCCTCTGCCTCGGTGACCCTCGCCGTCAGAGACTCTAGTTTTGACTGCATTTGGCTCATAGAATTTTTAAGTTCTGTCAGATTCGCTCTCATTTCTGCCCTTAGGGATTCTATATTCTCAGCAACGTTTTCTCTGATGCTTTTTTCAAGTCTACTCATCATCTTGACCATTGTTGCTCTGAATTCCATTTCTGATAATTTGGATACGTCCACAGCTATTATTTCTGTGGCAGAGGCCACAGACTCATTATCTTTTCTTTGCTGGGAGGGACTTCTCCTCGTCATTCTGATGAGGAGAGATTGCGGGGTTGTCCAGAGCCCAAATTATTGACTGGGACCCAGGCCGTGCGCCCTTGTTTTATAAGATCTTAGGGATGTGGGCTTCTTCTTTAAAGATTTTATTTATTTATTTGAGAGAGACAGTCAGCAAGAAAGGGAACCCAAGCAGGGGAGAGGGAGAGGAAGAAGCAGGCTCCCAGCGGAGAAGCCCGATGAGGGACTCCTTTCCGGAACGCTGTGATCACGCCCTAATCCGAAGACAGGCACTTAATGACTGCGCCACTCAGGCGCCCCGGGTTGTGGGCTTCTTGATTTTTCAGCCTGCCTTCTGGGGGAGGGGCCTGCCGCGCCGATACTCAGGAAACCCTGTTTGGGTAGAGTCTCCGTGTCCCCTGCGAGGGGGGATGGGGATGGGCACCCTGTGAGCTGGTATTTCCAGGGTTTTGTTCTCTGGAGGCTTTCCCTGGCAGTCTGCTGTGCCTCTTCTGAGAGTCAGAGCAGCAGTGGCCGAAATTCAGCCTCTGCCACAGAACAGAGGGATTGTGGCCCATTCTCCACTGATGTTCTGGCCACTTTAACTCTGTTTCTGTTGGTGCTGCTCAATCCTGCAGCATCCCAGGCTGTGCGCCCCACACCCGGCGTCCCAGCCCTCACTTCCAGGGCCGTCGCATCTCCGTCCTTTGTGTTTCTAACCCTGCCAGCCGCCAGCGGCCCCACACGTGCTCCCGGAGCTCCCGTTCTCAGTCTGGATCCAGTGAGCACACCGGAGTTCTGGAGCTCCTTGAGATGCTTGGTGGCGCGCGCTCCCGGCTCACGGTCTCAGTCTGCTGTCTCGAGGGCACGGGTCCGCGGTCCGCCCGCTCCCCGGTGCAGGTGGCCCTCCAGCCGCCAGCCGCCCCGTGTGCGCTCCCGGAGCTCCCAGTCTTAGTCTGGATCGAGTGAACACACCGGAGTTCCGTGAGAAGTGTGGTAGCGCGCACCCCCGGCTCACAGTCTCAGTCTGCTGTCTCAAGGGTGCGGGTCTGCGCCCTCATTTCACTTTTTAAAATAAAATGTTATGCAGTAAGTACTACTACTGTCCTCATTTTTACAACTGAAGGAAGTGAGACTTGGAGAAGAAGTGATTTCTCCGCAATCACATGACTTCTAGGTAGTGAAGCAGGGGACAGTGTGCACACCAGACTCGAGTGCACAGAAGCCAGACACAACTTCTGAGATGAGTGCTCTTGCCCAGGTTCTGCAGCCACTCGGAAGGGGGCTTCTGGTTAACAAAGAGCTGGGTAGCCAGCTAGCTCCTTAAACAGCCACCACGTTAACTTTTCTCAGCCATACCCTCTCCCTCTCTACACAGAAAATATTTTTAAAAAGTGGCACCAATGCTTAGGGCTTAGCCACTTCTGCAATGGATCTTTCAAATTCTTCAGATGTTAAAAAAAAGCCTCCCCAGCTCTACAGGGAATGCTGGTCCCTGGCATGGAAGCTTGGATTCGTGAGTGGGGGTGCACCAGTGTAACACACCATTTACCCGCCTCTGTGTAAAGACCCGCAGATCACAAGCAGTCAGGTGTAAGAAGCCCTGTCCTGGAGTACTTTTAAGAACAGCACCTACAGCCTCTACTCGTCCTACTCCACTTCCTCCTAACCCAGAAACCGGAAGCCACTACTAACCCACTCTTCAACAACTTTCCCTGTTATCCGTTTGAGGTCCTTCTCTTCTACGCCAGAGGCTCCTGTCATATTTCTGGATCCCCAGCACCTGGCACCCTGGTGTGACGATGCACAACAAACATCTGTCGAATGAACAGCCAACACGACACTGTTGTTCCATTACTTTCTGCAGTGATACATTAGACTCATAAGATGTGCTTTATATTTCAGCATATCTTCCACAGTTCTATTCAGCGTTAGCATGTGAGCTCTACAATACAGAAATAAAGGGTCGAATTGTTATTGGCAACCATCTCCTACACAGTATACAAAATAATGTTAGATCAAATTACATCAATGTAACAAAACGACCCAGGTGGGTTTAGACAGACTGCCTCTCCAGCATAGTCCGTCCTGCATCTATCTTGACTCAACATGCTCTTTTATACTTTAGTAAGCAACGGAAAATTCTTCTAGAACTTTTCCATCAAGCAGAGACCCCAAGGAGTCCCATGTTAGATAATGAGATCGATGTCTTACCAGCATTCATATCTTTAAACTTCTGCTTTAGCTCAGTAGGAGTGAAACGGTACTGATCAAGACCGTCATTCCAGTAAATTCGGTCCAAGACTTGAAGATCTCCTCCAATTAGCCAATCTCCTTGTTCCATAACCATCTAATGGAAGAAGAAGGAGGAAACTTTTTAAACAGAAACCAAGATCAAAATAAGTAAGAACATTTCTCACACAAGCTACACACAGTTGTAAGTTACCCTCATCATAAAGCCAATGGTAAATCTGTTTGGCTTATCAACTGAATTGGGATTAGAGATGCTTTAAAATTAGAATGTATTTTTATCACTTCTCAGAGGGCTCTGTGACACAACTATGATATTTACATATGAAAGGCAAACAAAACCAGAGTGAGTAATTATGACTCGGTAAGTAACAAAAACATTCTCTTCACTGTTGCTGTATACTGATGAACAGAAACATCCGTAACCTGGGTCACCCCAGCCTCTGTGTTCTCCAATCCTAAACTTTTGAGCGATTCAAGTAATGACGATGGAGCTGGACACAAATTCATACCTTCCCATCTCCACACCACCTCAAGCTTCTCACAGCTTCACTCATGCTCTTTCCCTGCAGCTGGGAGGAAGGATGCTACCTCAGGGACCTGTCCATTTCCACAGCACAGCTCAAGCTCACCCTTCCTCTCCCAACCTCCCACCCCCTCGCTCCAGCTCACGGGCTAATAATGTCCGTAGGCTGCTATGGTCCCTTCCTTTCTGGTCTTGCTTGCTAGAAAGTCCTTCCCCAACCATCAAGCTATTCATTCAATAGGTATTTATGGAATAACTGCTAAGTGCCAGGGCCTGTGCCAGGCACCAGGGAATGCAGCAGCAAACGGGACAGAGAAAAGCCTCACTCTAACAGAGCCTGCATGCTAGTGGGACAGACCAAACAGAAACCAGACAAGCAATGGCTAGTGAAGAGTGTTACAGAGAAAATAACCAGGGCAACGGAGCACGATGCCCGGGGAGCAGACTCAATGACATTTCAGAGGAAGGGGTCAGTGAAGGTCTCTCTGAGGAGGGCGGCACTGGACCCGAGATACCTAAAAGGAACCAGTCACAGAGGTCAAATATTTCAGGCAGAGGGGCGGCAAGTACAAAGTCCTGAAGCAGAAACAGAGTCCTGGAGCTTTTGTCCTTTGAGGAGTGGAAAGAAGGCTAATGTGGCCCAAGGCCAGAAAACTCAGGGCAGGGGGAGGAGCAGAGGAAGAGTGAGAGAGACCGTGAATAAGGCCAGGGCCGGACCACACTGGGCCTCACAGGCACTTGGGTTTTATTCTAATTACAATGAGCAAACAATGGAGTGGACCGATACGCTCAGACACAGATTTTTAAAGGCAAGCTCTGGCTGCTCCGAGGAGAACAGACTGCAGTGGAAGGAGGAAGCAGACTGCAGCCAGGGCACGACTGTGACCGTCTGCCTGGAGACCTGGAGAGCATGACCAGTACCGGTGCAAGCGGAGGTGGGCTGCGGACATCCTGCACAAGACCACCAGGCCAAGCTTCTCAGAGTGCCACTTGGTTTGTGACTCACTCATGCTCCAAGGCTGCCTGTGACCTCTCCACTGCTAGTAAGGCACCAAGGCCTAAGACAAGCTCTAACCCTGATGCCTAACAGGGGCCTCTGTAGCTCTGGGCAAGTTGAACCCAGCCTAAGACCCTCAGGAGTCAGCCTCCAAGGATCACCTAAGGACCAAACGACAGAAATGTGGGTTGAAAAGCATGAAGCATAAATACATGTTAACACATGTAAACCACTGTTATGACTGAACAAAATTTTAACATCTCAGGGTAGAACGCTAAGGCCCTCTGTCTTCCCAAGCTCCTCTCTCCTGCTTGACAACCAGTCATCTATCACAGGCATGGAGGCTTTGCTCTTCCTACTCCCTAAAACTGGAATTCTGTTTCTCACAGTTGCCTCCTATCAAAATCCTGCTGGCTCCTCAAGGTTGCATCCCAAGTACTAACTATCCTAAGAAGTTTTGCAGATTACTCCAAATAAAAGTGGCACGTACACCAGTAATTGCTCTCTGCTACAGATTATAGAAGATGGCTTTAAAGCCCAGAGTCCTGCATTCAAATCAAATCTTCATCCCACCTATTAGCTTATAATTTTGGTCAAGACATTCATCCCCTGTAAGTCTCAATTTCTCTATATGTAAGATGACACCCATCCTTATAGGTTTGCTTTGTGGTTCAAAGAATTTACATAAGCATGTTTTGTAAACTACTATTTGTTATTAGTAACTGTAGAATTTTGGTGTCAAAGGAATATCTGACACCATCACTAATTCAAACTCCTTATTTTCTTAAACAACGTATCTCCCTATTTTAAAGTTTACCACTTTTTATCCTCCATGAGATGAGGCTGACATGATCTAAACAGATGTCATAAAAATTTTCTAGATAAAGCTACTAAAATTTCACTTAATTTCTTTTAAAACTCAAAGTATACTTTAAAACAAGTGACAGAAATTTTACTTCAGTGATGACATTTCACATACAACACATAAAATACATGAGGCCCTTTGGAAAGACTAATTGAATTTCACACCAGACATACGGCTTTCAATTAAAAAGCCCAGAGTAGACAAAATCACCCTGCCATAGACTCCCACGGCACCCTGGCCTCACAGCCTACCGATAAGTACATGATGTCTGCTCCCCACCAGACAGTAAAATCGCCAACCATACAAAGACTGTGCCCACCGTTACATCTGCCCTATATTCCCAGAACTAGCACCTAACTCAGGGCCCCATGTCCAGACGATGTTTGATAAAGATTTACTAGAGGTGCCTGGGTGGCTCAGTCGGTTAAGCATACAACTCTTGATTTCAGCTCAGTGAGGTGCCCCCACACTGGGCTCCAGGCTGGGTGTGGAGCCTGCTTGGGATTTTCTCTCCCGCTCCCTCAGCCACTCCCTTTCCTCCTCTTAAAAAAAAAAAAAAAAAAAAAAAATTTAATGAACAAATATTATCCAGACCAAAATGACAAGATCATGTGTTCATTACACTAATCTAAGATCCAGCGTCTACTGTGCAAAATATTAACAATTCCAATTGAATTGTCAACATACAGGTAATGCCCACACTTCAGCACAAACAATACTGGGAAACTGAGATAAAATGCAGCAAGGTTTGCTTGGGACCTTGATGTAGGGGTGGTTCTTGCATGTTGTTCCCCACTGCCTGGCACAGCGCTCCTCCTTACGGTGCTCAAAAAACTCTGGGTTGCGAAGAATAGCCACGCGGCGGCCCTCGTACATCAGAGCAAATGCCGTACAGCCGTCCAGCCTCTCTTTATCTTCATGAGTAGCCGGCAGAACTATAGGCACTGACAAGTTAATGACACCCCCTGCAGGGCACAAAAGAACACAGAGCACACAGCTTGGATTACTCAACAGGCCTCACATCCACCTTTCACTTCAACGGACACTCTGCAAATAATAGAAGATTTATGGGTCTGATGACAGCACCTGGCACAGAAAATCAGGAGAGAGAACAAACAACCCCAGAGGTTAAAAAAATAACAAAAAACAGCAAACATTAAGAGCAGCAACACTGTGTAGCAATATACTTCTCACAACAATTCATGAAACTGTCTTTGTGGAATTAAAAATGGGCATATTAATTCCACAGAAGTAAAAGAAACTGTTTAACAAGGAAAAATCAGCTGGTTACACCTAATGTCACCCAAAATATACTGAGCACCTCCAAAATGAGTAAGACAAAGAACCATGTTTCAGGGCCTTTCCAGGAAACTGGAAACCTTTCTGATAACTGCATTTTGAGTGGCAAGTTAGGTATACTTAAGTGTACTTGGGATACTTGCGTTTCCTTGAGATAGAAGACAAAAACACCAAAAAGGTATTTTTATTTCTTGGTTTTTAATCAGAATTGAACCAATGTCAGCAATTATTGGCCAAGAAACAAAAGAAGTCATCAGTGCCTCTCTATGTGAACTGAAATGTATGGTCAGTGAGACAAAAAGCCCATTCTCAGACTCCAACCTTTCAAGCTCTAAACATTTCTTTTCTACTCATTGTGCCCAGATTAGAAAAATGAAATGCACTCTCGAATTCATATGTGGATCTTACTTACAAACCTAATAAAAGCATATTCTTTTGGAAACCATGGCATGCCTTCTTTGGACAAAAGATGTCAACAATCAGAAGGGTTGCCCACCCTTCTGCCAACCCGCACCCACTGCATATCCACCTAGTCATGCTTGGCTGCTTTAAAGTTACCACCTCTAGGCGCAGTTTAAAAGGGAAAATTAGTAGGCAGACTTACACCAAACCCAGACTAAATCATTACTAAGGAGGCAGTCCACAAAGACTTCACCATTGGTTCCAGAGAAGAAAAATTAAAAAGCAATATTTAACACTTTTATGTGATAAAGTTTGAGAAAAACTACCAGGAGTTATAATTTCTAACATCAACTTCACTCCTTAGTTAAAAGAAGTCATAACACAGAAGAACACGGTAGCAATTTAGTAGGGCTCTGTGACACTTAAAAATATTTTCTTTAACATAATAAATTAAACTTACCAATGGTATACAGTTTTAGGAAGTTGAACTGTCATTATAATATACTAAACATCAATTTCTTATGTAATTTTTCTTTTTTTAGTGTTTTAAGAGAGGAGGAATGATCCCTTTAACCACCTATTTCAGGACTCCTTAACGTGGACTCCTTGATTCCTTATTAGAACACTCAAGCACAGATTTCACTAGAGCAAAATTCAGTATAGATGTGCACTTTTCAGAGACAAACTTTCCATGGTGCTCAGGTGGATACAGCATAGGGAAACTCTATTTGCTTTTTAAATCCATTTTCAGCCCCAACACCCAGGTTTTCCTTCTCTCTCAGCAATAAATGACATTCAGGAAAACGAAACAGGGAAAGGAAAGATCTCACAGCTCGCTTATTCAGTACTGATATAACTTAGTCTTAAAATGCTACCTCCAATAAAGACATCACCACTACTTTTTATGAATAGTGAAGAATCGGTGTCATTTCTTTTCCATGCTCAAACGTACTACAGAAGTAAATGGTCTTACCGTCCAGAAGACAATCAAAGTGAAGGCACTGCAAATACTCCCTCTCTCTCATAAAGCCGTTCAGTGGGGTTGCCCACCCTTCTGCCAAAACCTGCACCCACTGCATATCCACCTAGTAAATGAGATAGGAAAGGAAAGTTTTCTACTTCATAGACTTAGGAACAAAAGCAGTAATAACCTTTAGGAGTTTAATTTTGAAAGCAATGGAAACAAATACCTCAAGAATGACTATAGATTATACAAATCTAATAAAGATTAAGGGCACTAGGAAAATGTGCATTTCTCCTAATAAATGTGAATAACATTAGGCTTCAAAGCATTTCTAATAAGGATAGCATCTCCTACACCACTGTTCTCAAGCTTCACTATGTTATAAGAAACCCTGGGAAGGCCTTTATTAAAATAGATTGTTCCACCTCCAGATATTCGATTTCAATCACTTTGCTGTGGGCCCAAGAATTTGTATTTTTAATAGGTTCCCAGAAAATTCTAACAGTGATGGTCTGGAAATTAGACTTTGATAACCACTGCCTTAAACTAAAACAAACTTTACATAAAAGTATTTATCAAAACAAGTACCTCACCAATGTCAGAGCACCCTTCATTTCACAAGGACTGTACTACTTTTTGATCTTTAAGATTTCTAGCATCTCCTACCAGAATGTTAAGGAATTGACGGACTATGTATTATTAACGTGAGCTGAATACGCTCATTTTTTAACTAAGTGTGTGTGCATGTACTGTGTGTGTGCGTGTGCGCGTGTGGTGTGTGTGCGCGTGGTGTGTGTGTCCGCATGTACTGTGTGTGTGCGCGTGGTGTGTGCGCGCGTGTGGTGTGTGTGTGCGTGTGTGGTGTGAGTGTGTGCGTGTGGTGTGTGTGCATGCGTGTGCTGTGTGTGTGTGTTCTGTGAGTGTGCGTGTGTGGTGTGTGTGTGCGCGTGTTCTGTGAGTGTGCGTGTGTGGTGTGTGTGTGCGCGTGTGTACTGTGAGTGTGCGTGTGTGGTGTGTGTGTGCGCGCGTGTACTGTGAGTGTGCGTGTGGTGTGTGTGCGCGTGTGGTGTGTGTGCACGTTGTACTGTGAGTGTGCGTGTGGTGTGTGTGCGTGTGTGGTGTGTGTGCGCGCGCGTACTGTGTGCGCATGTACTGTGTGTGTGCGCGGTTACTGTGTGCGCGTGTACTATGAGTGTGCGTGTGTGGTGTGTGTGCGTGCGTGTACTGAGTGTGCGTGTGTGGTGTGTGTGTGCGTGTGGTGTGTGTGCGTGTGTATTGTGTGTGCGTGTGTACTGTGTGTGTGCGCGCGTGTACTGTGAGTGTGCGTGTGTGGTGTGTGTGCGCGCGTGTACTGTGTGTGTGCGCGCGTGTACTGTGAGTGTGCGTGTGTGCTGTGTGTGCGCACACAGCAATGGCTCTCAAATGAGAAAAGATGAGGCAACTGGCCAAGCAGTGTGCAGTAAAACGTAGCTTACTATTTATTCCCAAAGTATAATGGTCAATGTGTTCCACTTCACAATCAAATAACAGGTATATCCCCCCTCCTTTGAGTCACAGGAAAAACCATATGCATAGACCCAATTGTGTCATTACTAAGCTTTCCTCTCATCAATTATTCCTAAACCTCAGACTGTGGCCATGATCTGTCGCCACCGAAATCCAATTCTAGATGGTATGTGTTATGCACTGAATGTCTGTGTCCCCATCAAATTCCAACGTTGAAGACCTACTCCCTGATGTGACTATTTGGAGACGCGGCCTGTGAGGATGTGACACGGTTAAATGAAGTCATAAGGGTGGATCCCACTCCAACAGGGCTGGTGCCCCCACAGGAAGAGGAAGAGATGCTGCCAGAGCTTGCTCTCTCCACTCTGTGCAGACGCAGGGAGTGAGGGTGTCAGCAAGCCAGGAAGACAGTCTCACCAGAGACCGCACCGGCCAGCACCTTGATCTTAGAATTTCCGACCCCCAGAACGGTGAGAAGAGTCATTTTCATGGCTTAAGCCGTCTGTCTATGGTATTTGTTACGGCACCCACGCTAATACACTACTGACTTAAGATGGATTCTTTAATTAATTACTTTTCATCCTGCCAAGCACAGAACCAACCACTGTTAAAAGAGCTACTGTGTTTCTGGGTTGTAGAGTTAGACTAACCTGGATTCGTACTCATTCATTCTCATTCTCATATTCTCCCCCACCCCCCGTGTGTGTGTGTGTGTGTGTGTGTGTGTGTGTCCATTCCTTGCAAGCCATGTCAGTGACAACATCTGCTCTTTTCAACAATCACCTTCCTGAGGGGCTCGGCTCTCCGACCCTCCCTCTCTGCTCCCCAGCATGTCTCAGCTTCTGGTTGGAGACCCAATCACACAAAGTGCAGCAAGTAATCTACTCCTCATCGGGGATTTGAATAACTACCATATGAGGCTTTCTCTAAGCCCGGAAGTGTGTTGGTGGGCGTTGTGTTCTTTTTTCTTTTCCTCCTTACTTTAAGATTTGGTGCTTCCCTAGGTGTTCTGGATTTTTACTGACTAAAAGAAAGCCTGGGAAATTCCACTTCTGATCCAGGTTCTTAGTCCTTAATCTCCCCACTTTTAAAGTACATCTAAATGATACAGTTAAAATTCTCTAATATTTGAAAATGATAAATTATAGTTTCTATTTTCATCATATCCAGTTTAGCTCAGTAGGTTTTGGGGGGGGGTACTCAATGGTATTAGAGCTAAGGCATACACAGAATTACTCTTAAAAAAATAAGAGAGAAATTCAGGGTTTGGGCAGAGGCTTACGAAACTTGTTTGGAGGGGAAAAAAACGTTCACTTTAATTATTATACTAATAGTATTTTGAAGCTTTAAGAACCCATTCTTTCTGATAAGCCAAAAACTTTTACATACTCTTTAGTCTTAGCTATTTCAAAATAGGTAAAATTGGGGCGCCTGGGTGGGGTAAGCTTCCGATTCTTGATTTCAGCTCAGGTCACGATCTCAGGGTTGTGAGACTGAGCCCCGTATCAGGCTCTGTGCTGGGCATGGAGCCTGCTTGAGGATTCTGTCTCTCTCTCTCTCTCCCCCTTTGGCCCTCATCCCCACTTTAAAAAAAAAAAAAAAAGGTAATTACTACGACTAAAACTAAATCAAAGTCATGATATTTTGGGAAATTGTGATATAAACAACAACCATCCCCCCTACCACCACCACCCATTCCCTCAAACATAGCCATCAAATAAAATTTACAGATAAGGACTACATATATGGCTAAATCACTTGGTATGAAAAGCAACAAAGCACTTACTTTATTAATTTTCAATGCTGGTAATGCCTCTGCATCTGTTTTTGCCAGATGGAGTTTATTTTCTGGCACATACAATTCCTTCACTTCGTAAGAGGCGTCCACAGGTACGATATCCTATACAACAACAGAAGTACAATTAAATGTTTGATTCAACAATTTACTGTTCTCCAAAGGGTGTCTTAGTAATGAAGAAAATTTAACGTTTCAAAATGAGACTTCAAAAATGAAGTATAAAAGCGGGCTCTGAACACTGTGCCTCCCCAGTCAACTTTCCTAATGTCAGTTGGTCTACTCTCAACACATAATACCCACATATGAGAAGTCCTGAAGCATCATGTCCCATTACCTAATGACAAAGAATAAATTATGAGAATTCATTTGCCACATGTCAAAATCAGGAAACTGCAAAGAACCAGTGACCTCAAATAAGAGGTAACAATAAAAAGAATTTGGAAACAAAATCACTCTAAATATAATCATCTTTCACATGTCACAAAACCCTTTTATGCCAGCTTTCATATTCGCCTTTATCCCTAGTGTCACTAACACCACCTTCTCAGTCATGCCACGTGGTACTCCTGAGTGTACCAGCTTTACTCCCACTGTTGTGGTTTGAGAAACTGCACTTTTTGATCCCATATGAAATGCAGTCTAGAAGTTTCATCTGAACTCCGGGTACTCATTTACACAACACTGGGACAGTGCTTGTTTCCAACAACAGACAAGAGTGTATTTGTGATTACCACAACACAGCTCCTCAGGTGATCTTCACAACGCTTGCTCACACTTGTCAGACCCCCAGGAATAATTACCAAATGTGTTTAATTGCTTCAACTTTTTTTTAAGCTAAATCTATTAGGTCACCCTTATAAGCATACAAAATTGGCAATGATTAAGGGCTTTTCATATATGTATCTCATCCAAGAAATACTTTGTTATTCAAAATAAAGTAATTCTCAAGAGAATGAGTAGATAAGCCACAGACTGGGAGAAAATATTTGCAAAAGGCATGTCTGAAAAAGGACTGTGAAAACTCAGCGATAAGAAAACAGCCAATTTTTTTAAAAAATGGGCCACCACATCAGGCTCCTCTGCTATGAGCCTGCTTCTTCCTCTCCCACTCCCCCTGCTTGTGTTCCCTCTCTCGCTGGCTGTCTCTATCTCTGTTGAATAAATAAATAAAATCTTTTAAAAAAATAAAAATAAAATAAAATAAAATAAAAAATGGGCCAAAGACCTGAACAGAAATCTTACCAAAGAAGATATACAAATGACCAATAAACATATAAAAAGATACTCCACATCACGTCATCAGGGAAATGCATATTAAAACAACAAGACACCACCACACACCTATTAGAATGGCCAAAATCCAAAATACTGACAACGCCAAGTGCGGGTGAGGATGTGGACCAACAGGAACTCTCATTCCCGCTGATGGGAATGCAAATGGTATAGACATTCTGGAAGACAGCTAGGCAGTTTCTTACAAAACTAAACACACTTACCATACAACCCAGCAACTGTGCTCCTTGGTATTTACCCAACTGAGCTGAAACCTATGTCCACACAAAAACCTGCACAGATATTTAAAGCAGCCTTATTCATAATTGCCAAGCCTTGGAAATGACTAAGATGTCCTTTAGTAGATGAATGGATAAACTGGTACATCCAGACAACGAATGCACTAAAAACGAACAAACTATCAAGCCATGAAAAAACATGGAAGAGGGGCGCCTGGGTGGCACAGCGGTTAAGCGGCTGCCTTCAGCTCAGGGCATGATTCCGGCGTTGTGGGATCGAGCCCCACATCAGGCTCTTCCGCTATGAGCCTGCTTCTTCCTCCCCCACTCCCCCTGCTTGTGTTCCCTCTCTCCCTGGCTGTCTCTATCTCTGTCAAATAAATAAATAAAATCTTAAAAAAAAAAAAAAAAGAAAAAGAAAAAACATGGAAGAACCTCAAATGTGTATTACTAAGGAAAAGAAGCCAACCTGAAAAGGCTACCTACTATATAATTCCAACTATATGACCTTCTGGAAAAGGAAAAACTACGGAGACAATAAAAACATCAGTGTTGTCAGGGTGAGGGCGGGCTGAGGGGAAACGAAGGGAAGAGGGGATTTTCAGGGCAGTGAAATGATATGATACTATGACAGTGGATAAGTGTAATTATACATCTGTCAAATCCCACAGAAGTACAAACCTACTGCAAACCATGAATTTTGGGTGACAATGTGTCATAGTAGGGGTATCAACTGTAACGAACGTACTACTCTGGTCAGGGGTGTTGACAGGAAAGGCTGTGCTTGTGGGACAGGGGAGAAGGGGGTATATGGGAACTCACTCTACTTTCCACTCAGTTTTGCTGTGAACCTAGAACTGCTCTAAAAAAGTGTATTTAAAAAATGCAATACAACAACAAAAGGAATTCAAAATAATTATCAATGGAAGAACCAGTTTCCAAAGACACACTGCTATTTTCCTAAGTATGGGAAGAACTTCCAACTTATATCTGGACTTAGGTTATTATCTTCAATAGAGGAAAAAAGCAGCCAGATATGGGATCAAAGCTAGATGATCTCACGAAAGGCCTGGTGCCACCATTCAAGCAGCCCCTACAGGTCCTGAAAATCTAGAAAGACTGATTCTCCCACATTTCTCCTCCAAAATGGAACAAAAGAGACACAGTTCAGCATCAGCTAAATCATGTGTCAAAATCAGTCTGCTCCCATTGGTAAATGCAAGGCCTCTCCTCTTTCTCATGATAAGCCCAAGAATAGAGAGAGTAAACATGAAGGAGAAAAGAATAAAATTTAAATACAGGAAAGAAAGAAACACTGCTTGCTACAATATCAAGTTTAGCTAATTGTTTGTGGTGTGCAAACATGAAGGGTACTAGCTGGGGGCCCCCTTCATCCCTCCAGCATCCCACTGCTCACACGAGGAGGAAAGTGGAAAAGCGAGTGTCTAAAACAAACCATGCGCAGCACAGGGCACCTGCCAGGCCTTCTGCAAGAAGGTTCCAGCAAGCACCCACAGCTGAAGGCTATCTGTTGTGTTTATGGGGCAAATACTACATGAGCACATTCAAGACAATGCTGAAGGAAGAATGACACCTTCCACCAGCTGCCTCTATTTCCTCTTCCTGTAGATATAAATACTATACAACTTTGTATTAATGAGGCAAATTATTTCCGCCCCCCTCCCCGCCCCGGAGCATGAGCACAGGAAGCGGTGTGGAGGGAAAGGGAGAGAAATCCTTAAGCCGACTCCCTGCTGAATGCAGAGCCCAATGCAGGGCTCGATCTCAGGACCCTGAGATCATGAACGGAGCTGAAACCAAGAGTTGGACACTCAACCAACTAAACCACCCAGGCGCCCCAAGGTATATTATTTCTAGTAATCCCAAGCTAAAGAGGGCAGGTCTTAAATTTTGCCAACTCAAAGAAGTGGTTAAGTATACATACACAATTTATACGTAATACTTGATTTCACTGTGCACCTGAAGAGGAAATCACATATAGGAAAGTCCCTTGTTTTCTTTGTATGTCAATTTTATCTCAACAAAACTGGGGGAAAAAAAAAAGACTCTTCTTATAATCTAGCAAAAGAAATAGCTTAAGGTAGTCCATTCTGTGCAATAAGAAGGAATAATTCCAGGAATGATTGTTAATACATTTATTTTAAATTATAGCAGTAAAGAGAATATGAAATAGAAAAAAACAAGTCATTCCACACATGGTTATCATTGTCATTTTTATATATTCCCTTCCCATTACAGGGCATTGGTGGTTTCAGGAGTCCGTACAAAACCTATTATTTCATCAACTAGAAAATAAAAATTCAGAATCAACTTTTCCTACAAGAACAATATGACATGCATTAAGAGAACTGCATGCACCCTATCTGTTCAATTAGCTTCTTGGATATATAAAGCTCTCAAAGACATCTTGAGACATACCCGTTTTTCCAGTTGCAAAATAAAGAATTGAAATCCTCCACACCTGGAATGAATGCTAAAATTAAAGTACACAAAAAGTCAGGCATTCATTAGGGCTTTCATGAGGAAGAGTGTGACAAAGTTCCACAAGACAGACTCAAAATTAAATACATTAATCACAAAATATTAGGGACACATCTTCAAAACTAAAAAGGGGCAAGAGAAAGCAACAGGGGTCTATAGGTTAGTTATTTCTCATGTTTACACCTAAGATCTGAGTTCAAACTCTACCACTGCAACCTTGAGCAAGTTACGGAACATCTCTGAACCGGTCTCCTCCTCAGCTGTTTAAAACAGATACATATGCACATACGTTACAGGTCTGTTGTGAAATTCAGTAAATTAAAATACCTGAACTGCTGGGACTAACGTTAGCTGGATGCTTACTAGGATACCAGCATTGTCCCAAGGGCTTCCTAGAAACGAATTCATTTAATCTTCATACAATCCTAACTAGGAAGATAGAAGTATTTTCCTTGAACAGATTTGGAAATTGAGGCTCAGAAGAGGTTAAGAACTGGCCCTGAATCCCTGCTATTCTGTCTTCCAATGCACTTAACACACAATAAATACTCAACATAGCGTGCTCACTACATTCCAGGAGCTGTTCTAAGCATTCTATGTATATTAACTCAGAGAATCCTCAGTACAATTCTAAGACAGGCACTATTATTACTTCTTATTGCACAGACAAGAAAACTGAAGCCAGAGAAATTAGGTATTTTTTCCAACATCATGTAGCTAATTGATGTATGTTAGAGCTGGGATTCCAACTGAGGTCCCAATACCATTCTCCTCCTAAAAAATAAAAAATAATCATTACTGTTTCTCTCATGAAAACAAGCTAGGACACATTTTGTCACATAAATTGTCCTTAGTTTATCTTCATGATTTTATTAAACCTTCACAATTCCCAGGATTGTTGGTATGTGATCTTTGTGTGTTGATAAAGTTCTAGACAAAAAGTAAAGATACTCAGCATTTCAATTAGGCCTAAACATTTCTAAGAAAGGTAAGTGACCGATTTTCAAACACCTTTTCCCAACTGCATCATTGTGAATAAACCGAAAACCTCCATTTCCAGTACACTGGACCCCTTAGAATTTCAAAATCCAGAATCCACAGTCTGGCAATAAATGACAGAGGGACTCCAGGGAAGAGAAGAATCTCACTGACACGAATGAGTCTACGTAAAGTTTTCTTTGCCATCTCTGGAACCTACATTATTGTAAGGATAGGAGATCTTTTTAATGTTGCAGGGGTTGGCTATTCTCCTCTTCCACTACATGTACTGCTGATCATTGTCAACAGTTTTGGAGGGCCAGAGGAGAGCGCTGGACAGACTAATCTTTTGATCTTTGCTGGCTGCAACAGGGCATTTTTAGCTGGTTTCCTAAGCCGGCATCATAAATACTGGCCAACAGCAGCAGTGACCACGGCCCACTGTGATGCTGCAGGCACGTGGCTGTGCTCCAGGTCTCTACCCTGGAATCACCCCTCTCCAGAACCACACTGGAGGATACACCCGGGTATGTCAACCTACTCCCTCTGAAGAGACATTCAAAGAACGGAGAACTAACAAATGTTTCTATACATCATCTCTTCCTTCCAAGCATATCCTAAGTTACGAAAACAAATACACAAATAATTTGTGAGCAAATCTATGTGTCTCCAAGAGAACCAGTTTCAACATGAAAGAGTAGTATCTATACTATGTATGAGCTCAACCAAATTATTTTTCTAATATTCTGTTCATTCATAAGCCATGAACCCATTTGGGATGAACACATTTTTAGTTGATGTGCTGCTTTATATGCATGAACATAAAGGCTATAATATAATCACTTTCCTTTCAAGAAAGGGGGAATTTTTTAATTTTGAGTTAAAGTAATTTTTCATTATAAGCATTACAAACAATTGTTCTCTTTGCAAAATTCACATCTAGAAATATTTTTAAGTGATTTTTAGCCTCACAACTTAAACACAAAATTTTTTTGATGCCTAACTAAAGACTAAAGTTCAAGAGGTTGCTACTGTTTTTCTCTTCTAAAAAAAAAAAAAAATACATCAAGTAAATGTTTTTTGAATTAGCACAAACGTAACAGCATGAATCAAGAGACACATGAAACATTTGGTCAAAGGAAACAAGTTCTATATAGATTCTGAGTGTAGAGAGAACTCTCTATCAGGAATACAAAAAGGATTTTTTAAATGTACACACAGCCAGTTTCTAGCACATTCTACTGATAAATCTTTTCAGTTCCCAAAACCACTATTAAACATCTAAAAGGAACAAAACCACCTCAAAGTGAGACAAGATATCTGGACAACATAATGTGAAGTCCCGGCCACATGAGGTGTCCATTTTATTTGGGATTCATTAAGATTTCCAGAAACACAGTCAGCTATTTGAAAACAGTATGTTCCTCTTCAACTTGTACATATAAAACCTTTTATTTCACAGAATTGCCTTTAAAACAAAAATAGACCACAAGCCAGGCCTGGAGCAAGTGTTTACATACCTAAACCCCTCACCACCAACCCCGAGAGCACCACAGTCACCCAGCATTTACAGGTAAAGGGAATACAGGGGGGCTCCGGAGTCGGGGGTCAGTAAACAACTCACATGCTACCATTAATCACGTAGGTCTAGAAATACTTAAATATTATGAATGTGTAAATATTAATCTAAAATGTTACGTGGGCACTCAAAACTTTTTTTTTTGCTTGACTGACCGAACACAGTCTAAGAGTTAACATATACTCTATCTGTAATCTTTGTTCAAAAGGGCAATTGTTTTTACCTGGAAACCAGCAGATAGAACATTCACTACCTGAAAATAGCAGTGGTCTTGTCTTCCCTTTCAAATCTTCCTCAAGAACTGTGGACATGTTAATAAACACGATGATTCCATGGTCTAAGTTTTGCCTTTAAGTATTTTCTGCACTTTTTTCTTGAGCCAGATCTGCTCACCAGATTTGAAGGCTAGAGCTCAGTCATATTATATGTAACTGTTAAATTTCTATTATCTAAACTACATGCATCCAAAGCATGAACACCAAATGACATTCTGGCAACACTTTAAAACTGAGCTGCGAAGTCAGGTTTTTATGCGCAGTATAAAACCCATTTAGAGCACTAAACCATTTCATAAAAAGACAAACCTTTAAATAATTTATAGCACTAGTAAATCTCGAGTTGCTAGTAGATTTAAAAACAGTATTTAAAATATCACTTTAGATTAAAACCAGCAGCAAGAAGCCTACGTCCTTATGTCATAACACACCAAGTTAAAATGCAGTACCAGCAGGCCATCTAGTGACCATCCAAGGGTTCCGGGAAAAACTTAAATCCAAAAATCCTCAATATTTTTCAGTGCCTTCTATTTTCTGAATAAAATTACGAAAATAGGCCAACTGCAGCACGTTAAGAAAATGAAGATGCTCTGACCAAACACTGAGAAATTAAGTACTTATATAAACAAACACACTCCCTTATCCCAACTATTCACACAGGCCAGATCGAAAGGAAAGTAAGACAATGCAGAAGCGACTGAAGATACGTAACATTACACTAACCACAATACCCATCATCCTAAAATACCCACTGTACAGAACATTAAAAACATATTTTTCTTTGACAGTGAAACCGCGACCATTAAAGATAAAATACCTGGTAGAATTCACTTCAGGAGAGCCTCTCCAAAGCAATACCAAGCATCAGATAGAAAAATTCCTTGGCTATCATGGACACAGCACTTCTCAAACATCTGTGTTCTCTAGAAAGCCCCAAACCAAGCTACTTTCTCTGCTCCAATAAAAAGTTTCCCATATATTACAATGGGAAATATATATTTAGTCTTTGTCTCTGGATCCTGGCACAAAGCTCTTAAAACTCTTGGAATCTCCTGAGTGGTTAAGAGTGTGTTTGGTGTGATAATGTGATAACTCCAGGCTAAGGGGCTCCTCAAGAGACCACGCCATACTTAGACGAGAAGGCTAGAACCTTCGACTCCATCCCCAGAACTCCGGGCTGGGGCAGAAGCTGGAAACTGAGTTCAGTCCCCAATGGCCAAAGACTTAATCATGCCTCTGTGATGGAACCTCCATAAAACCCCTAAAGGAAAGTTCAGAGCTCGTCTGAGTTGGAGACAGTGCCCCCAGAGAGCAAAGAAGCACCAGGGCTCTACCGGCCCCATACCGTGTCCTATATGCCTCGTCCACTTGGCTGTTCCTGAGTTGTAACCTTTACAATAAACTGATAATGGTAAGTAAAGTGCTTTCGTCAAATTACTGAACCAGGGTGTGGGGGGCCTGGGTCACCCCTGAATGTGTGCAGCTCTCTGGGCACCCTATTTACAGCTGACATCTGAAGTAGGGACACTCTGGTGAGACTGAGCCCTTACCCTGCAGTGGCCAAGCTAACTGTGGACACCTGGTGTCAGCACGGAATCGAACTGTTGAACACCCAGTTAGTGTAAGAGAATCACACAATTAGTTGGAGCGGGGCGGGAAAAAAAACAAAACCCTCAGAAGTCTAACAAATGGAGCCCGAAGAGGAAATAAAATGTACTTAAAATAAGATTTTGTTTTATATGGCTTAATAACCCAAGGCGCTCACTTACCATTTAGATGTAGGTTTCAGGACCTAAGTAAATTAATCCCTCTGGCACGATGCGCCCCAGCTTCGCACGGTAAATCAGGTAACCGACAATCACTTCCTACTTCACGCTACATAGAACAAACACTCACACTAACTGGAGACAGGCACCGGCAGCTTACGTCTTTACAGGGTCAACGTTCCCTCCCGTCCAGGCAGTGCTGCCCTGAGCTGCTCTGAAGTACTTCAAAGGTGTTTGAAAAATATCAACTCCTTCTAAGACCCAATACTCTCAAGTTCTCAATCCCAACTACACTTCAAGAAAAAAAAATGGTCAAGGAACACGCAAGACAGCCACAGAAAAGACTGAGGTTCCAAAACCAACTGGAAATGGAAAGAACCAGTATAAGGACAGGCAGTGTAGAAGAGAGTGGGCTGCAGCACCCATCACTCTGCGCTCAAATCCCGCTCTACCCCCCACAGCACTGTCCTGGGACAGACCACTTTACCCTCTGAATCGCCTCCCATCAGTAAACGGAGCATAATTATAACTACGTCTCAGAGTTATAACACATGGAATGTATGAATGTTACTGAAGCATCTACTAAAGGTCTTGCCTCCATGGGGAGTTCTTGCTGGGTTCCAGCTCTGCCTATGACGCTGCCTTCTAGTGCACTCAATTATAGTCTTACACGTAATGCTGGGGAGTGCAGGACCTCTAATCTTCATATCCTCACCCCTCACTTTCACCCCGGCACTTGACATCGTCAGCCCTTCACCTCCCCATCTGGCTTTGTGCGATTAGCTCTACTCTGTGAGCTCCCATAACCCACCTCTGCAAAACCTCACAAACGCCTCTGTGATGACAGTGAACTTGCACAGTGTGCACCATCCCGGGTCACCAAGGAAAGGGTGCTTTGGACGGTGCACACTGCACTAAGTTCCCTTGCGATCAGGGTACAGCAGGCAAAGACTCCTTGTATCACCAACTAACCGTCAACTCCAAGCTGATGCCGGGTCTGTCCACCAGCTTACCTACGTGCCCTAGCGCTCACGTGAGATTCAACTCTGTGAGGAAAACAATCAAAGGAGAATAAATACCAGAACAAAAACCATCATGTATGTGTGTGTATGTACGTCTTCCTTCAACTGCGTTCTAAAATTCTGTATCATGCTATAAAAGAAAAAACTGAATGAATTTATACTGTCATTCTAGTCTACAACTATAAATAATGGTGATGAGGACCAAAAATTAAGGTCCATGAGACAGGAATTTTTACTGTTTAATTCACTGCCACATCCCCGGTGTTTTACGACAGTACCTAGCATGTAAAGCACGAAGTATCTGTTAAATTAGCTAACGGAAGTAACCAAGTAAAATACAGAAATACATACTTTCAATGGGAAGTGAGGACCTACATTTTCCCCAAAGGAGGATGGTACCAAAAGAAAGCAATTACATTCTGCCCCTCCTCTCTCTAAAAAAAAAAGGAAAGGAGGGAGGGAAAAAGAAAGAAAAGAAAAGGGGCGCCTGGGTGGCTCAGTTGGTTAAGCATCTGACTCTTGATTTTGGCTCAGGTCATGATCTCGGGGTCGTGAGATCAAGCCCCACGTCAGGCCTCACTCTGAGCATGGAGTCTGCTTGAGATTCTCTCTCTCCCCCTCTCCCTCTGCCCCTCTTCTCTCTCTTTCAAAAAAAAAAAAAAAAGGCAATTGCATTAAGGAGCCGTTTGCATTTCTTCTGTCACCATCAAGCTTTACAATAAAAATAAATAATTTTTCAAAAGAAAATTTCTCCATCTTAAACTAATGTAACCAGGTAACACCTTTCTGGTTGTAAATTTAATTACACTGCATTTTAGGTATAATGAGAACACTGTTGAAAGTAAAAGCCAGAGGGGTGCCTGGGTGGCACAGTCATTAAGCATCTGCCTTCAGCTCAGGGTGTGATCCCAGAGTCCTGGGATTGAGCCCCACATCAGGCTTCTCCACTAGGAGCCTGCTTCTTCCTCTCCCACTCCCCCTGCTTGTGTTCCCTCTCGCTGGCTGTCTCTCTGTCAAATAAATGAATAAAATCTTTGAAAAAAAAAAAAAAAGAAAAGAAAGTAAAAGCCAGAGGCATATGGAAATGAATCCTAGGAAATCATACACCTGGAATCCTAGGTATAGAATCCAAGATGTCCATGAGCAAGTTACTTAATATCTCTGAAATACTTCAGAGGTTTACTCTGTGAATAAAATTAGAAAACATATATAAAGTACTCAGCACAAAGACCACCTGGAAGCTGTCACAGTGATTAGAGTGAAAAGTGGTTACAAGCTAAAGTAGGGGAGCGCCTGGGTGGCACAGCGGTTGAGCGTCTGCCTTTGGCTCAGGGCGTGATCCTGGTGTTCTGGGATCGAGCCCCACATCAGGCTCCTCCACTGGGAGCCTGCTTCTTCCTCTCCCACTCCCCCTGCTTGTGTTCCCTCTCTTGCTGGCTGTCTCTATCTCTGTCAAATAAATAAATAAAATCTTTAAAAAAAAAAAAAAAGAAGCTAAACTAGGAGAAAGGCCACTGGCCCTCAGATTCTATCAAAACAAATATTTTAAAAGACACAAAGCCCCACATATATGATCCTTAGAATAAGTACTCAGTAAATGTTACTTTTTTTTTTTTTAATCTATCCCTCTTTTTCAAACCTTGAAGGAAACTGTCCAATTATCAGACTGTCTAGTAGGCATAATATAGAGTAACATCCATATAAAAAAGCAATTAGTATAATAATTAATTGACTTTAATTAAAGTCACAGAGACTAAGGCAAGCAACAGCATCAATCAATCAACCAATCAATCAAGTGGCAGAATAAATTAAGGACGATAATATGAAAACATGCAGCCTGGAGCGAAACTATGGAACACCTTGAACACAAATCACCTTAATTCTATAAACCATGGGAAAATCAGTAAATTCTTTCAAGTAAAAAAACAACAACTAGACTACACTTGAGAAAGAGGATTCTTTGAACAATACAGGATGGAATAAAAGGCATATCGAACTGGAAGCGGGATAACCAGTTAAGGGAATATCAGGGAGTATGAGCCTAAAATCATACAGGAACAGTTTGCCCTCAAGTTTGAAGCACTGGGGGTAGGGGGAATTGCAAAATCCCAGGCACGACAGATGCTTTGTGAAGTCTGCATTTTCATTTCACAGAATCATGGTTAAAACCCAATTTCTGACTAAATACAGTGTGGGTCCTCGGTCAAATCCTAGTATAGGACAGCACTTTGGTAGAAAAACATGTGAAAGTCACATAAATGTGTGCTTTAGTTTACAGTATCTTACTGGGGTTCATTTCTTAGTTCTGAGAAATGTTCTACGGTCATGGAAGATACTAAAGTAAGAGGAAGCCTGGTGAAGGATATACCGTAACTCTCTGTACTATTTTTAGACTTACAGAAGAGTTGCAAAATTTTCTCAAAAACGGTTCTCTAAAAACAAAACAGCAAAATCATCTGCTCATTACAAAAAAAAAAAAAAAAAAGCCCCTATGTAGGTGAAGTGTCAAACCCAAAGGATACTATTCTATATCGGGCCCCAAAGAAATGGTTAGGAATGAAAGGGAAGATGTAATGGAGGGAGACCCCTGCAGCACCCACCACATGTTATGTTTAATAACCCATATAAGGGTCTGAGCACCTGGAATTATCTGTAGTCCCTAAAATGGCTTCAGAGATTCCTGAGCCCCCTACATAATATACAACACTATCGATGTGTATTTTCCCGAGGTTCTATAAACACTTAAAAAATCACTAATTGGATATGAAAACTAGATACCCAAACTAACAGAAAATAAAACTCCGTATAACTTCCTAACATTGATAGGACAAATCTCCACTTTAAAAAAAAAAGGCTCAAAACACAAAAAATGCAAACAAAATTACAGCCCAAATAAAAAAAAAAAATACTGGAAACACAGACAACCCCAGAAGAGTAAAAGCAGAGCGAGAATTGGCGGTCTGCTGAAAATTAAACAGAGATTCCAAAACAGAACATTACCTAACAAGAGGAAAGGCCCACTAATCTATGAAATCATAAACATTCCTGAGCCCATCACAAAGCTGAGGTCCTAAAGCAGTACCAAGAATCGCTTCCAAAGAGTGACAAGTCCCACCAAGGAAAGACAAGACCCATGAACATGTCCTTTAGGAGCGCAGGGGAGGAAGAGATGGCTGCAATAAAAGCAGAAAAGAAAAAACAGCTAAATGTTTTTAGCGCTCTTCAAGGCTGAGTGAGGACAAGTGTGACAGGTTCGCAACCTGGGAATCTGAGACACCAGGACTTCTACACTCATTCCCAAGCAGGTCTACGAGTGCGCTCAGAAGATCAGGAGCAGGTCTTGCAACCAGAGAGCTTCCCTCGGTGGCACACAGACACAAAACTCTGCCCACTCCCTGGATCACTGTCTCACACAACACAAAGGCCTTCAGCTGACGGCGAAGGGCAGGAAACCCTCCCAGGGTCCACTGTTTCTGGAAGAGGAGGAGAAGTAAAAATGGTCTGCTGAATGCACATGGAGGAAACTCTCTTGGCCCAGTATATCCTGAACTGATACAAACCAGAAATCTGCTGAAGCATGTGACTAAGACCTCCCAGGTTCAAAGCAGAGTCTGGCTACCATGCAGGGAGAGGAAAGGACACTGACAAAGACCCACTCTAAGACCCCAGAGCACAGGTCCTGCCTAAAAGTGGGGCTGGATCAGCACAATCGAGAACCACCACTGCTCCCCCCGCCCCCCCATCATGAGCCTAGCACCAAGTCCTGAGCAACAGTATGACTCTCTTTTCACTGAGAAAGGAGTGACATATACAGAGACTCCTCCTGAAGTGCAGGCATCCTGGGAATGTTGAAAGCTCAGAGTGGAGCAGAAACACTAAGAAAAATCCTCTAGAAGGCCAGATGCCACACTAGGCACAAGGTAGGGCAGCCTACTGCTGGAGGAATTTGAAGCTGATGGTGCATTAAGAGTAACTACAGAATAAGGAAACCCAAATCCAGCTGAGCTACCGGCTAAATTAAGTCAACACACTACACCAACAGTGTGAGAGAAAAAGAATATAAATGCCCAGAGGATAGCTACTACCTACCTCAGTCTCTACTATGCCTCCACACACAACATCTAGCATTCAATCAAAAATTACAATACACCAAAAAGAACAAGAAAAGCCAGCAATAAGAGATATAGCATGATCCAGAAATGACCCAGTAGAATGGAACTATCAGGTAGGACTCTATAAATTACTGTTACAATTAAAGGATCTAGTGCAAAAGTGGACAACACGTGTTGTCGAATAGAGAATTTCAATCAAGAGATGTACACTATATTAAAAAAAAAAGAACCAAACGATGATATAATTTTTGTGATGATTATCAGAGTTTAATAATTCTTTCTAAGTGCAAATCAATATAGTGGATATAACTGAAGAATGACTAAACTTGAAAATGAGTAGAAATTATTAAAACTAAAAAATTAACATAAAAGAGTGAAAGAAGGGTGCCGGGGTGGCACAGTTGGTTAGCATCCACCCTTCGTTTTGGCTCAGGTCTGATCTCAGGGTCACAAGATCCAACCCCACATCAGGCTCCACGCTCAGCACAGAGTCCACTTGGGTTTCTCTTTCCCTCTCTTTCTGTCCCCACCCCCCCTTCCTCCCCCCCTCTCTCTCTCTCTCTCTCTCTCTCTCTCTCTCTCCCTCCCTCCCTCCCTAGGGTGAACAAATAAATCAGGAAAAAAAGGAGTGAAAGAACAGAGCATCCAAAAGTGTGGGATAGTACTGCATTGTCTAACATATGTCTAACTAGAATCCCAGGAGGAGAAAGAATAGGGCAAAGGAAATATTTGAAGAGATAATGGCCAAGAGTTTTCAAAAACTATTAAAAGAACAAGAAAGCCAAAGAACCCTAAACTGAAAGAAAAAACTAAAAACACTGAAAGACCTAGACACAACATACTAAAATCACTAAAAACTAAGGAATTAAGAGAAAATCTTGAATTGAGGCGGAAATAAAAAGAAACATTACAAGGAGAGGAACCAAGAAAAGAACTGCATCAGACTTCTCATCAGAAGCATTGCAAACCAGAGGACCACAGAGCACCATCTTTAAAGTATTAAAAGAAAAAAAAAACCCAAAACAAACCTGTCAGCCCAGAATACTATGCCCAGTGAAAGTGCCTTTTAAAAATTAGCAGGGGCGCCTACATGGCTCAGTCGGTTGGGCATCCAACTCTTGATTTCAGCTCATGTCACGATCCAGGGTCGTGAGACCAGGCCCTGCATCGGGCTCTGTGCTCAGAATCTGCCTGTCCCTTTCCTGCCCGTCCCTTTCCCTCTGTGCCTCTCTGCACTCACACTCACGCGCTCTCTCTCTCTCAAATAAATAAAATCTAAAAAAAATAAATGAGCAAGCAGATGAGAAAGATCTGATATAAAACCTTTCTAAACTCACTCCTCTGTGCATCCCAGAGTGCTATGCACATGCTGAAACCGTGTTTCTAACACACCTAGCAGCTGTATGCTCTTATTCCCATTTCCATCACCTACAATGTGAATCCCTTAAGGACAGAGACATGGCTGGTTAATCTTTGTACTGCCAGTGCCTAGGACTGTGACGAATGACAGCAGACATCTGATTACTGACGGTGAGAACGGATAATGAAGAGAGGGAAGCCAGTGACCCAGCAGCAAGTCTCAAGAAGCTCCAGAGTCCAGAAGCTGCTCAACAGGAAACTCAGCAGTCACGACAGCAGTACGTCCGGAGAAGCACGTCAGAGCGGTGCCATTACGCATCACCTCACTTATTCGGCTACAATGTTTAGATAAGGGAGATACACGAGGAAGGTGAGTCCCAGGTTAATTATCTGGCAGATATTTTACAATATGAAAAAAAAATTCTAAGGCTAAACATTTTTAATATATTCAGACATAGGTCATTTTTTTAAGTTGTATGTCTAATCTATCCAGTAAGAGATACTAGATGAAAGAGGTTTATGGTAATAGATTTTAAAAATCAAGAGGGGGTGCAGATGCCATCGGCCACAGGACAGAATGGGGTGCAATGACATATCACTGTGTGTGTGCCACTATGACAGGGTCCCTGCACAGCACTAGGCAGCGAAGGTAAGGACATCCCGACCAGGGAAGGAAGTAACTACTGATACCCACACAAAGGCCAGATCCTCCCCAACTAGGTAAACTGTGTGACCCTCCACTGGGACTGGGGAAGTATGAAGATAGGAGCAGGAAAAACAGAAAAAGAATTTCTAAAAACTGACACTGGACTACCCTCTGAGAAAACCATGGACCTCCTGGAGGGCCTGAGTGCTCGGGAAACCAGCCAGCCTCTTTATGCTGCCGTATGCTCAGGAACCAGAGAAAGATCTTTATGTCCTGGAACCTTTCCCCTCCTAAAACCACCACCCTTATCATCATGTTGCACAAGGAAAACCCGGGCACTATCTAAAAGTCTCGGAAAAGTTAGCTACGTTATGTACCTCAACTTAAAAAAAGACAATAATGTCAAGCTGTAAAGCTGAATAATCACGGCTGAGTGTATTAGGTATGTGTGTGGTAAAATTACCAGGAGAATAAATAGAAGAGCATCTGGCTCTCGGGCCGCCTGTGGCTGACGCTGACCAGGATATTTCCCGTGCTGTATACACTGGTGCCCCCACACCACCTAACACAGGGACATACACACTCTGAAAACGGTCAGCACCGCACAGACTCTGCAACACCAACGGTATCCGTACCACCACCACCTGTCCTCTGGGCAAACACACTCATTCTGAGGACTCCCTGTTTGACCTTCTCCTACCCGTTCCTGCAGAAGCTCCACCACCTGCTGCACACAGTCGTTCACATCACAGGAGTCTGTCTTCAGCACCAACTCAGGAGCCTCTGGCTTCTCATACTCAGAATCGATTCCAGTGAAACCTACAAAAGGTACCAGATGACAGGGGGTGCAAATTAAAACGGGCTCTTATCTTCAGTGCAAGTCTCTGCTATGTCGAAGTTCGTACTGATGCCACCCCTTCTGAGTTACAGGGGGACACTACTGAAACTTCTCTCTTGGGGGAAGATTTCTGATTAAACTATTCGCTTCTCCTTTAAACACGTACAGTCGAGTCTCGTTCGCAGTTCAGTAACATTGCATAAACACTGAACTAGTGAATCCTGAATCACGGGCTCCTCAGGGAAACATGGGGTTAGGTTCCTAAGCCTCAGTCATCACAGAATTTTTTGACCCTTCTTTGTGGTATGAAAGCTGAAACATGAAGGCCAACTGTCACTCTGTTCAACCTCTGCTGGGAACACATACTTGGGGTGGCTAAAACTTGTGCCACTCTGCATGTGTCCACAAGTGACTGCCAAGTGAGTACTGATGTGGGGGTTAAAAAACTTTAGTGAGTAAAAAACTCACAAATATGGACCTTCCAAATGATGACTCTTCTTCATCTGTCATCCTCTCTGTTTTTTGTAAATGCCTAAAGGAAACAGGGATGAATACCAAGGGATCCAGAGTATCTCAATTTCCCCAGGGGAATACAGGATGCAGTACTTAACCCCTGGGCATGAGCCAAACTCAACAAGGTTTTCTTCCTCTTGATGCGAAAACTGACACCAAAGTCTACCTGTCCATTATATTCACAGGAATTATTTATAGCCAAATTGAAGCCCTGCAGGCTGCTTCTGCCACCAGGATTAAGTGTTCAGCAAGACAAATTAACTACTACTAGCTTTAGCAAAACATGAATAAGGGCAGTAATCCTGTTATATCACAAAATACACGCCACAACCAAACATAATTAGTTTAGATATTAACCCCTATTTAGATTTTCCCTTTAAATACGTGTTACCAAGGAATTGCCAGGAACAGAAAGAATGCATGATGTTTCCAAGACTGGGCTACCTGAGCTGGACATATGCTATTCCTATCTCACACCCTTGGTATCATCTCATACATAAGTCACTTAAGGCCTGTCTGTCTTGGAGTGCATAGATCAACCTTGGGGTAAAATGGTAAACACTAATTTAAACACTGATTAAACATAACTTATGAGGAACAGTCACCACGAGAGTTCTAAAATATATACTACAAGTCTATAGCCCACTTATTTTTTTCTATTTCATATTTCTAAGTATCATATTAAGTCCTGAATCCAAGAAGGAGATGTTTGCATTACCGATATTCCTAACAGAGTCACAGTAAAATAGCTGGGGGGAAATAATTCTAGTCAAAACATTAGTTTTGTTTGTTTTTGTTTTGTTTTGTTTGTTTTTAGAGACAGTGTGTGTCTGGGGGGAAGGGGCAGAGGTGGGGAGAGAGAGAGAAGCAGTCTCCATGTCCAGTGCAGAGCCCAATGCAAGGCTTGATCGCACAACCCTGAGATCATGACCTGAGCCAAAATCAAGAGTTGGACACTTAACCTACCGAGCCACCCAGTTGCCCCTAGAAATACTAGTTCTTAAGCTCTAATTCTCAAATGCACACAGTAGAATCGCGAGGCCCCACCCCCATGAGATTCTGATTTCACTGGTACAGCTTTGGCATTGGATTTTTAAAAGTTCCCCCAGGTAATGCTAATATGCAGCAAAGCTTGAAAAACACTGTGCTAGAAGACCTGGCTTAGCATTTTAAAAGTCCAGGAATTCCCTTCCTAGCTAATTTATCCTATAAGTGATTATAATAAATGTACACTTAAGAACAACATTTATATTTAAGTAGATAATAACTACTGAGTAGTAATCATGAAAATAATGTAGCATCAGAATGGCTGACGGGGATACATTTACAGTTTAGTAAATGTCACATAAAAGCCTAAGGTCCGCTGAACGTATGCAATCTCTTCTGTCCTCAAACGTGTACCACCACAGCTCCGAAACAGCACTGATAGGGAACTTTCAAGCACTATTCTGACCGTGAGTTAACCATTTTTTAAAACAAACAACTCTACAATCAGAAACTCGTTAACACCATGGCAGACGTAATGTTTGTACACAGGCACACATATATACGTGAACCTAAGGAACATTTTATCAATGTCTACTCAGAGGACTTTTTTTTTGTTAAGATCTGAGAGAGAGAATTAGTGCATGCACGCACATAAGCAGGGGTAAAGGCAGAGGCAGAGGGAAAGAATCCCCTAGCTAACTCCACTGAGCGTGGAGCCCGCTGTGGGGCTCAATCCCAGGACCCTGAGATTGTGACCTGGGCCAAAACCAAGATTCAGATGCTTAACCAACTGAGGTACCCAGGCGCCCGAAGTCAGAGGAATTTAAAAACACTCAAGAAAATAAACAAGTAACACAGAGAAAACGAAGCTAATACAAACACACTCCCAAATGGAGAATACAAATTGTAAATGACTCAAGGTATTTTGCATGCGGCCTTATTCATCTTTGCATCCCAGCACTAAATACATACCTCAGAAACGAAACACTGATCCATGTGTGTTGAACATCCAATCTCCACTCCCTCTTCCAATCTATCTAACAAGCATTTACTATGTGAGTGTCAGGTATGAGGCTCTGGGCTTCACACTGTGCTAAACTCCAATGATAGAAAAACATTCAAGACGTCACCCCTGTTCACAGTAGCTTACTCCAGAGCCAGAGACACGAATCTACCTCCCTCACCAATCCATCCTTGCAAAACAACAAAACCAACTACAATGAAAATAATATTTAGACGTCAGGATCCCAGACACATCACTTTGCTTCTCTTTGCCAAATCTCTATTACACAAAATTGAAGTGAAAACTGGCCATCAACAAACAGAGGGGAATACAGATGATAAAAAGAGCTCACCTGGTTGC
Organism: Ailuropoda melanoleuca; assembly: GCF_002007445.2. Lineage (NCBI taxonomy): Eukaryota > Metazoa > Chordata > Mammalia > Carnivora > Ursidae > Ailuropoda > Ailuropoda melanoleuca. Next base: position 24,055,139 of record NC_048228.1, on the reverse strand, counting down.
CCTCTTTGTAAATTATTCAGGTCAGGCAACCTGCTGAGTCAAGAAAGTGCAGACTTAACGGGTGAAACGGAGTCCCCGTGGGGGCACAACTGGATGTCAGCCTCGCCTAAGGAACCAGATTTCACCAGGCAGGTGGAACTTGCCCCAACTGCTAATGTGCCCCCAGGTCCAAATACAGAAGAGCCCAGAATAACAAGTATTGTCCTTCCTGTCCCACGTTTTCCTATGCAGGGCCAGAAGGAGAGTGACAAAAATCTCGAATTTGCAGAGCCCCCCAGGTAGCTCCTGTGATCGCCTCAGGCTATCAGACTTCCTATTGGGAAGGCATCAAAGTTCACTGCATGAATTACTGATCCCTACACAGTGCTGACTGAGTAACTGATCCTAGATTTTTTTTTTTAAAGCTGGCACGTCCTCTGTTAACAAGAGAACAGAACTAATGTCCAAGGATGTCCAGAAGATAAATATGATTGGTATCAAAGGCCACAGCAGACAGGTTCTTAATGTCTCTCATGTCCAAATGACCACCACAGTTGAAACTCTAGAAGCAAACCATAAAACCTAAAAAGCAAGGTACCTCTATTTTGATGGAATGAGCAATATATTAATTCAACGAAGTTCAACAATTGTACACAGAATAAATAAGGGACCATTCCAAGCACCATGATATAAATAAGAGCAAGACACTGTCTTTGCTCTCAAGATGTTTGTATTTCAGGCATTTTTCCCATTAGCTATGGAATTTCCTTCATCTTCACTGGAACAAAAAGCAGAAGGGACAACAGCTAGAAACTAATACCCAGTCTAACGCTAGGTACCTAATTGTATCACGTAGATTTCCAGCAATCCCTGAGGTCCCAACCCTCTAAAACTCTGTCTTGTGAGCAGGACTGCACTCTGATCAACAATACCCACTGAGTATACACGTGCCGGGTAGCACTGGTAGGCCTCGGACACACAAGGGTGTAGTAGGACCCATTTTTCTTCTCCAGGAGCTCCAAGTTGTTTGAATACTCCCAATCTCTCTGTAAAGATGACCAGTCTCAGCTATGGTAGGCTAAAGTACGCAAGCAAAGGTGCTCTCAGTCAGCAAAGCACACCGCTCTTGGTTTCGGGACTGAGTTCAAGCCCCACGCTGGGTACAGAGATTACTTAAAAAATAAGATCTTAAAAAAAAAAAAAAAAAAAAGGCAAACAAAGAGAAACTGGGATAAAAACAGTACTTACCTTTGATTTCTCCAGCCCGAGCTTTTTTGTAGAGTCCTTTGACATCCCTCTGTTCACAAACATGCAAAGGGGCATCAACAAACACTTCAAAAAAAGGTAAACTTGCACCCTCATGAATCTGCCTTGCATTGTTGCGATCCTTAGAAAAAGATATACAGCTGAGTCAGTGGAAAATAAATACTAGACAAAACAATTTATATTTTAAAATATAAACTGCGGGGCCTGGTTGGCTCCGTCGGTTAAGCGTCTGCCTTGCGCTTAGGTCATGGTCCTGGGGTCCTGGGATGGAGCCCCAAGTCGGACTTCTTGCTCAACGGGGAGTCTGCTTCTCACTCTCTCTGCCCCTCCCCTTTGCTGTGTTCTAAGTAAATAAATAAAATCTTAAAATATATATATATGTATATATACATATACTTACGTATCTACAAACTGAAAAAAACTAAAACCAGGAAATTATTAGGTTAATATACCCCTTTTTTGTAACAATTTTAAAGGGTACACTATTCTAAAAATCCAAGATATTGGGGAGTTCCAGGAAGGAAAACAATAGATGTCCCATAAAAAACTTCCCCAAGTTTTATGAGGAACCAAAGCCAAAGCCCAGCCCGAATGCGGATGTCATCGGGCCTCTCTCTCGTAACACGTTCAACCTCAGCCTGAGCTGGCTTGAAACCAACTTCACTTGCCAAGAAGTCCATTCAGAACGCTGAATGGTTTATCCACTTGCCAAACACAAGCTCCTGTGGCCGCGGCTCATCTCGAGCATTCCCAAGACTTGACTTTTCTGCCCTGCCCCTAAACCCCTAACTCTCCGGTAATCACCCTCCTTCTCTGCTCTGCCCTCTGGTACAGCTCCCTTTCTAAGCCAACCTCTTCTTTCTGGCCTTAGCTAAAACCAAGCACCCCCTCGAGATCCACTCATCTTCCCACCCTCATACCCCGTGCACAGGCAGTGCCGATGTTTCCAAAGCCAGCCCCTGCAACTCCCACCACCCACTCTATCCCCACCTGGCTCCTTTTAGCATTTAGTTCTTACGGCCCCCTGACAAACCGTGCCTACTTCCACTGTCACCACTCTCATCTTTCCTATTTCAGAAAGAAAATCTCCAGGCACAAATGCTCTCCATCTCCTCTCTGCCACGTAAGTGTGTCTATCTGCCCGGCTACCTTTGCCTCACTCAGTCCTGCCACTCCTGCCTTCAGATTGCACAGCCCCGGCCCCCCAGTGGATCTTGCTCAACCCATTATCCCTACTCCATCTGAAATCTTCAGCCTCTGCCCTCTCCACCAGCTTCTTCCCGGGCAACAAACAAGTACAAGTCACTCATCCGTGAAAAACAAATGAACAAACAAATCGCACAAAATCCCTTAATCATGGGTACTCTTCACCCTTGAAATGACAGGACTTTCTGCTGCATGTCACACTACTAACCCGAGTATGCCGACAACGCTAGCCCTGATCATTCCTGATGCAGGCTCCCCAGGGCTCTTCCTACTTTCCCATCCCGTCAACACTGCTGTTGCCCACAGTCCATCAGGAGCCCACTGCTCACCTTAAGTTCTGGAGCTCTTTTCTCAGTGGCCTTCACGATGTCGACTACAACACATACGCCCAACACTTAAGCCTGAGCCCTGCCCTCTCTCCTGAAATTAAACACATTTCCAACTTCTTCCTAAATTTACCTACCTGGAGATCCCACAGCCACCTCAAACTTAGCATGTCCATAATTGAGTCCATTCTCTTTTTCCCCCAAGCTGGAATCCCACCTAGATCCAAATTAAGGATGACACCACTACTCACCCAGAATCCCAAGAGTTGTTCTGGCTCCTTCCCTTTGCCCCACACTCCCACCCCTGTGCATTCTAAGACAAAGTCCTTCAGATTTTGCCTCTAAATATTATTTCTCATAGATCTTTACCTCATCGCCTGCCTGAACCATACTGCAACTGTTCACATCTCTATGTTCCCACCAGACTACCTAGGAACGATCAGGTTTATCTTCAGAACCAAGAAGCCCAAGTTCAGCATTTCTTCCCTACTCCCTAGTTCAACTGCACTCCTCCTCTCGTCAATCGCTACGACCCTTGTAAAAGTCTGCTAGCTTCTAGCTTTGATCTACTCAAAGCTATATTCTAACACTGTCCCCTAGATGACAGAGGATGAAAATTCAACCATGTCACCAACTTTTCAGAGATTCCCCACCAGTGTCAGGGTAAAATCCAAACTTCTTAGTGGGAGACATCAGGCCTTCTATACCTGGCCCCACCATTCTCAGTCTTGCACTTGATATTCTATTAATAATTAATACCTGCCCGGTCTACCAGGCTGTTTGGGCCTTGTGCCTTAGCCATCCCCCTTGCCAGAAATCCTTCATTCCTCTCTTCTGCCTAAAGCAACGTGCTCCTCACAGCGCGGCTCCGTGGCGAATTCCTCCAGGAAGCTCACCCTGCGTGCCCGGGCTGACAAAGGGCCCTTGCTCCCTCTGGATTCTCAAAGTACCCACTATATACCTGTCATAGATCTTATTCTCATATATTGATATCTTTTCATTAGCTTTACAACCACAGCATGTAGCAGAATGATTAAGTTGTGACTTATTGATTCCAACTGTCCTTTTAAATGAAGGTGTTTCCAAGGTTCCATCCGTGGCTCTCTTCTCATTCTATACAACTCTTCTATATACTCAACTTCAACTGGGTTTCAATCAACAAAGTTAATGATTCCTAAATCTATCTCAATTCTACACCGCTTTCCTGAACTCCAGAACCAATTTTCCAATGACCCACTTAGATACACCACTAGGATTTCAAACCTAACCCACCTAGAATGAAATAGTCATCTCCTCCCTTCCCATGCTGTATTTTCTACCACAGTCATTCCATCTTCTATTCAGAAAGCACCATCCCTCATGTTCACCCCAAATTCAGCCATCAACCAGGCACCACGTCCTTCTGATGCTATGGGCTCAAGAGCCTTCAAATACACCCCATCTTTTCCATTTCCATTGTTGCTGCTTGAATTCACTCCAACAGCCTCCTCACTAGTCTCCTATCTCCAGGCCACTCCTATTCCAGGTTTCAAAGGGAACCTTACTAAAATCCAAACCCAGAGATAGCATTCCCTAGTACAATCTCAACCGGCTCAGTCCCCCTGGGGCAAAGTTCTGAGCAGTGAAGGTTCACTGTCGGACCTCTGAATCTCTGTAGTTTCATCTCCCCTCACCTTCATCCTGCACGCAGTCATAACAAACCACCTACAGTTCCCCCAAAAGACCAAACTCCCTCACATCTCCATGCTGCTGCAGACACTGTACTGTCTCCTCTGTCGAAATGGCACTCCCCTCCCGTCCCACTGGTGTGCTCTGATTCCTCAGGACTCATTTCAAGCAGCACCTCCTCTGTGATTCCTCACAGCCCCTCTCGTAGACCTTTACCTCATCGCCTGCCTGCACCATACTGTAACTGTTCACATCTCTATGTTCCCACCAGACTAGCTAGGAACCATCAGGCTTATCTTTAAAACCAAGAAGCCCAAGTTCAATGGTGACATGGAATAAAACACGTATCCTAGATTATATGGTTTGATGCGAATATCACAGATTCTGACACATCCTAAGCATAGTCCAAACCTCATTCTTAGTGCTTTCAGAGATGAGAACAATACATTTTGCTCCATACTATGGAAACAAGGGGGCCAAAAAGCAGATCAGCATATACTTTTGGAGACCCAGCTGACAGCTCTCCAAAGCCCATGTTACTCTTTCCTCTTCCAAGAGTTGCACAAATTCCCAGAAAGTGCAAGAACATCAGTTATTATATTACTATGAAAACTGTTCATTTTCAAGGATTCAAGAACGCAGGGGCGCCTGGCATCTGCCTTTGGCTCAGAGCTTGATCCCAGGGTCCTGGGATCGGGCTCCCTGCTCTGCTAGGAGCCTGCTTACTCCTCTTCCATTCCCCTTGCTTGTGTTCCCTCTCTCGCTGGCTGTCTCTCTCTCTCTGTCAAATAAATAAATAAAATCTTTAAAAAAAAAAAAAAAAGAAAGAAAGAGAGAGAAAGAAAGAAAGAAAGAAAGAAAGAAAGAAAGAAAGAAAGAAAGAAAAACAACTATCATTCTCTTATACACTTCATTATCTAGTATACTTTAAACTGATATATTGACATTGTTCCCAATGTTTCAGGAAAATGAAAAGTAGTCCTCACAGGACCTTTTAGGACTCCTGCCATGGTTCAATTAAGTGAATCTTTATAATTAACACTCTCTCTGATTTCTGACTATTAACTCTAACAGCTCATATTTTGGTGTTGCTTTTTAAAAAGTCTAAGTAACCATCAAATTCACAACATAGAACTAGAACTATGCTATTATTTGTTATACTTACTGAATACTTAATACACACCAGGCACTGTACTCAGAGCTTTGGATGCACGATTTACCTAATTCTCAGAGCAACCCTATGAGGTAGGCATTATCTGAGCTTATGAAGGTCAAGTCAACTGGCCAAGGTCATAACAGCAACTGGCAGAGCTAAATTCCAACCCAGTGCTTCTGGCCTCAAAGCCCCTGCCTTTAACCACATAGTGATTCACCTATTCTTTCACACCTTAGTCATGCTGTCATTTAATAAACACTAAATATCTACTGTGTTCCAGGAGCTGGACTTGGCATCAAGATTATAAAGATAAATAAGATGTAGTTTCAGCCTTCGAGCAGCCAGTGGGGTTTAGAGGTAACAAGGCATGATGGGTGAGAGCATGGATTCCAGTCACACCGTCTGGGTACAAATCCTTGCTCTACCATGTACAGTATGGGACCCTGGGTAATTTACACCTGTCTCCTCACTGCTGCCATTTTTTTTTAACGATTTTATTTATTTATTTGAAAGAGAGAGTGAACAGGGGGAGGGAGAGTAAAAGAGAATCTCAGCAGACTTCACGCTGAGTGCGGGGCCTGACGTGGGACTCAATCTCAGGACCCTGAGACCACGACCTCAGACAAAACGGAGAGTCAGGCAATTAACCAACTGAGCCACTGAAGCACCCCACCTCTGCCTTCTTCATTGGGTGATAAGCACTCAATGAGTTCATTCACGGTACAGAGTTGGTGTTCAATAAAGGTTAGCTGCTATGATTTTTATTACTACTACCACCATTACTGCTGCTATTAGCACCACCAACCACTACCTGGTATTTATAATAAAACGTTACAGCACAATAGTAAAGGCACCAAGGACAGGTACCCCACAAAGCCCAAAGGACAAAGGAAGTATTCAGGAGGGGGAGACACCTAACCCGAGTCTCAAAGCACAGACAGGAGTCGAATGATGTGGAGAAGAGAAGGACCGTTGGAAGAACAGTGCCTTCCAGGCAGGGGAACAAAAATCTCACCGCAAGAAACAACACAATTTTTGAAGAGAAATACCAAAAAAGTGAATTGCTGCTAAAATAAGAGGAAGAGTGTAATGGAAGAGGAGATGGAAGACCTGGGAGCACAGAAGCCGTAGTCAGGCATATGTGAAGAAACTGAAGGCCTTCCCTAGCGTCTGACGCATGCTGAGGATTTACTATATGTTTACTGAATTGAAAAGTCAAGCTTGAAATAACCTGGCCACTGGCTTGAGGTCAACAAGTTTGGTTATACTGGGGGGGAGGGGGTGTCACAGCAAGTTTTCTATCAAAACTGAATTTACTCAGAAAGTCACAGCACAGAAATGCTACAGGTTAATTATTTTAATGTGAATTTAGCTTCAAAGCACATGTCAGTGTTTAAACAACTTGTTCTGCCTGATGGCATATTCTCCACCAACGACATGAGAACAGCAATAGCGCAAAGGCCACGTACCTGAGTATACGGGGATATAAAACTGGTGATGCATACTAAGCCGGCATCTGCAAACAGCTTAGCAACTTCTGCGATGCGTCGAACATTCTCCTCTCTGTCTTCAGGACTGAAGCCAAGATTTTTATTGAGACCTTGACGAATGTTGTCACCGTCCAACGTGTAGCATGGGATACCGTGGCACACCAAGTACTCCTCTAAAGCCATGCTCACTGTGGTCTTTCCTGCTCCAGACAAGCCTAAAAGTGAACAGTCCGAGCACAGTTCAGCTGCAGCATTAGGAGGATAACCACTGAGTAATAAAGAATTTAAAGCACAGCCTTCAGTACATTCATTATTCATAGCCACCTCTCAGTAACACTTTTCACATTTCTCTACAAGATTGACATCGTAGCTAGAAAAACACCTGTAGTTCAAATAAAATGAACATTTATATTTTGAGATTTTTTTTTTAATTACAATAGTGCAAATAGTTCTCAACTGCCTATTTCAGGTTTTATCCAACTTCTTAAAAATACTTGAGGGCAACTGCAACAACAGATTTCAACTCCGTGATTACTTCTTTGCCCATTCTTCTCCCTTTTCTTTCCCAAATAACTTCTTTCCAGTAGTTCAAGGTAGAATTTACTCTCCTCCTATTCTGTCCACTGCTCATTCGGCAAGATCTGCTGCCTCCTGGTCAGATCCAGCGCTCTCTCAATGTGAAACACCCTGCGGTTATACAGTTCGCAGGAAGCCTCACGGCCCCCTTCACATCATCCTTCTTATATACTGTATCATCGCACATTAATGCGTTTACTGAGCCCTGCGGCCCTGCGATACCACTTCTGAATACCCCCCAGCCACCTGCTCGATGCTGCACCAGCAGCCTGTTCGCCATTTTGACCCGAGACCCCAGCGTTGTCTACTCAAGCATTTATGTTTTAAATAACTCCTGTCTGTGCCCAAAGGTATCCTAGAAATTCCTCAGTTTCAGAGGGTAGATAGTCACTTTGTTCTCATTATCACTATTCCAAAGCTACATGCCAAAGTAAAAACAGAGTGATATGTCCAAATTATTTCTGGTGAGGTAAGAAAAAGGACAAAGTAAGTAAAAATAAATATAAACTTATCTTTATATCCCAGGATCAATACATCCCATAGACTCCCATGATAAAAGTATCTGGGCGTCCAATTTATAATATAATTAATTGAAGAATATCCTTACTTCAACTCACCTTCCTCTACCAATGACGTCTACTCACTAAACAAGAAGGAAAAGGAAAGCATGTATTTATGCACTAATACTTGCCACCTTGATGAGTACAGAATTCACAACTAAGGAAGTGATGAGGCAAGAGATAAGGATGGAAGTCTCACATACTGATTTCTTTTAAAGAAGTCATGATAGTATAGAAGGCTAACCAAAAAAAAAAGTGGATGCTATGTTAGAAGGATCGATAGTATTAATTGCTTTATATATTAAAAACTTGTATATTGGGGTGCCTGGGTGGCACAGTAACTCGTGTGTCTGACTCTTGGTTTCCACTCAGGTCATGATCTCATGGTCCTGAGATCAAGCCCCCGTCAGGTTCCACACTCAGTGTGGAGTCTGCTTGAGATTCTCTCTCCCTCTCTCTCTGCCCCTCCCACTCGTGCTCTCTCTCAAATAAACCTTTAAAAACAAAAAACAAAAAACGTGTGTTAAGTAGTATAGCAGATGGTATTTTCCGAAGATGGCTGCAACAGGATTTCCCAAGCTGCAACCTCTTTGACAGTGTGACATCACCACTGTCACATCAAGACGTACAGTCTAATTCCTTACCCTTGAATGTAGGGTGCCCTCAGGATTCACCTATCACCAAAAGGATGTAGTGAAAATGACCACATGTGACTTCTAAGGCAGGGTCAGATAAAGCTACTATGCCGTGTCTCTTTGACCCTCCACTTGAGGGAAGCCCACTATTGCATACCCTGAGGCCACCATGCTAGCAAGCTCACGATGAGCAGGTATTCAGCAGCTAAGCTCCCAGCTGACGGCAGCGTCAAGTGAGTTAGGGATCACCGACTCCAGCCAGGTGAGCCTTCAGACGTCAGGGAACACCGCCCAGCTGAGCCCTCATGAATTGGGCAACAGTAACTGAACAAAAAGATGGAGGCAGGGGTTTCTGGGTTTTTTTGTTGTTTTTAACCACAGTTAAAAGTGCTGAGCACTAAGTATGAGGGAAAAAAAAACCCTGAACTCCAAACTCTTAGACATTTTATACAAGACAACCTAAATAATAAAATTACCTATTTATACATACATGTATACATATACATATTCATTTTTATATATATTTAATTTGAAACAAAGTAAGAGAGACTGCTGAAAATTTAATTACTGACATAGGAAGTTTCACTGAGATGTTTACAGTGAATACAGACAAAAAGGCAATGAAATTAAAGCAGCTGGAGAAAATTAGTACACAATTACAAGAGAGATAAGCCAAAACTAGATAAGGAAAATTAGTACACCTGAAGAAAGGAAACCAAATGTACTGGATTGAATAGTCCCCCCACCCCCACCCCCAGGGGCCTCAGAATGTGGGTTCCGTTGGAAACAGGCTCTTTGTGGATGTAATTAGTTAAATTGAAATGAGGTCCTATAGTACTAGGAAGGGCACTAAATCCAGCGACTGGTGGCACTACCAGGCCACGTGAGGATGAAAGCAGGGACTGGAGCATGACATCTACAAACCCAGGATGGCCAACAACTTCCAGAAGCCAGGAGAGCAGCCTGGAGTGGAATCTCCCTCAGAGCTTACAGAAGGAACTAACTAACCCCACCAAAACCTTCATTTCAGACTCCCAGCCTCCAGAACTGTCAGAGAATAAATTTCTGCTGTTTGAAGCCACCCCGTTGTTTGAAATAATTCATTACAGCAGCCCTGGGAAACTAGTATACCAACCAATGTAAAAATATAAACGAAAGTTTATCTGAAATAAAAATCTGAGAAAAAGCAAACTGCATTCCAGGAAAACGGCAAACCATTCAATAGCTTGACAGATCCTGGTTAAGCTACTAAATTGCAAGAAAAAGAAAGAAATTTTTACTTCTGTTTTCAACAATATCGTCCAAAAAAAAAAAAAAAATCAACAAAGGCTACAGAAGATTTGACAACATAATTAACAAGCTTGATCTAACGAACATATATAGAACATTGCACATATCAGGGAATAGATGTCCTTTTCAAATATGTATTTATGAAAACTGATAAGATCATAAAACAAGCACCAAAAAATCTGATAAACAGTATTTATAAGCATCACTAGTGATAAGATCAATGGCATAAACCATGTTCAAGAAAAGGATTACCCAATATTTTTAAAGATCAATTTTCCCCAAAATTGACCTTTAGATACACTGTAATCCCAAACTAAATCCCAACCAGATTTTGGAGGAACTGGTTAAATCAATTACAAAATTTATATAATAATGCAAAGAGCCAAAAAAACAGCTCAAAATTTAAATAAATACACTACATCCTGGTTCAAGACTGTCTATAAACACTGCTTTTGAAATTAATTGATTTATCTCTCTAGACCATACCTGTTAGCCAAACTGTGCAACCACGAAAACCACCTCTGGTCCCCACGACCTGACCTCTCTTGTTCCTGCTGACATGATGAGCCTGATAGGTAACATTAGTTGCTCTCTGCATCCCCTGGAAAAAAGAAGCAAAATTCTGGGTCACCTGAGTCCTTTAAAAAGTAAACACATATTCCTTGCTGTCACTATTCTATGTAACATGCCAAAAGCAAAGAAAAAGATTAAAACCAACAGCTTTCTTTTCTGTATAGTATCTGGTATGCCCTTTGGCGCTTTACATACACCAATGAATTTAACCCTCAGAGCCACCCAGGAACGCAAAGACTCTTACCTCTGTGGTTCTACAAATGAAGATGTTAAACCTGAGAAAAGTTAAACGGCTTGCCCAAGTTCCCATGACAAGGGAACGGTGGACTCCCAAGCCCAGTCTTCCACTCACTTAATCATTCATTCAACCAGTATGTACTGAGGCCCTACCAGTATACCAAGTGAACAGGGTCCCCACTCACTGAGCTTACATTCCACTGGGAAAGACAAAGCAATAAAATTTATTGTAATATCAGAGAGTGACAAGTGCATTGTAGAAAATAAAACAGGGTAAGACTGGAAAGAAGGATCAGGGATGAGTGCCTCTTTAGCCAGGATGATCAACAAAGGCCTCTAAGAAGGCAGCATCTAAGCAGACTCCTGAACCAAGTGTGGAAGGTCTGCAGGTATCATGAAATGCATGATGGAAAAAAGCAGACGCATTGCTGATTTGTGGTTATTCCACAAAAAAAGTGGAACGCAATTTTTCTTCCAAATTCTTTTTTTTTTAAGATTTTATTTATTTATTTGACAGAGAGAGAGACAGCCAGCGAGAGAGGGAACACAAGCAGGGGGAGTGGGAGAGGAAGAAGCAGGCTCCCAGCAGAGGAGCCTGATGCGGGGCTCGATCCCAGAACGCGGGGATCATGCTCTGAACCAAAGGCAGATGCCTAACGACTGAGCCACCCAGGTGCCCCACTTCCAAATTCTCTTCTTAAACAAAAATAGCATTAATTTACACAGGCCTCAAAGAATCTGAAGAGCCATTTCTCCAAAGAAAAAATACAAATGACAGAACAGGCAGATTAAAGATGTTCAGGGGCGCCTGGGTGGCTCAATCAGTTGAACATCTGACTCTTGATTTCAGCTCAGCTCATGATCTCAGGGTTGTGATACTGAACACCACATCGGGCTCCACACTGGGCATAAAGCCTGCTTGGGATTCTCTTCCCCCATTGGCCCCCCGACTCTCTCATGCAAAAAACAACAACAAAAAAATGTTATATCCTTAGCCATCAGAAAAGGGCACATCACATCAAAGCCACAAGGAGATACCTCTACAACCCACTAGAATGGCTGTGATCAAAACGACAGTAACAAGTGCCAGTGAGAGTGCTGAGAATTTAGAATCCTCATACATTTGCTGGTGAAAATGCAAAATAGTACAGCCACTTTGGAAAACAGCACTTCTGCAAAATGTTAAATATACAGTTTCCATGTGATCAAATAATTAAAACTCCTAGATATTTACTCACAAGAAATGAAAACACATCCACACAAAACATATACACCTAAGTTCATAGCAGCATTATTCATAAAAGCCAAAAAGTGGAAACAACCCAACTGTCCATCAATTGATAATCAGACAAAATATTTTAAAATATATATATATCCATATATATATATCCATATATATATTCATATATATACCATACATATCCATATATATATCCATATATATATAGATATATCCATTCAATGGAATATTACATGGCAATAAAAAGGAATGAAGCACTCAAACATGTTACAACTTGGATGACCCTCAAAAACATTGAAAACATTAAGCTAAGTGAAAGCAGCCCATCACAAAGACTACATATGGTATGATTCCATTTATTTGAACTATCCAAAATAGGAAAATCTATAGAGACAGAAAGCAGATTAGTGATTGCCTCAGGCTGGGAGATTGGGGGGCAGGGGAATAACTTCTAATGGGTACAGGGATCTTTTGGGGGTGATAAAAATACTGTAAAATTGTTTGTGATGACAGTTGCACAACTCTGTAAATATACTAAAAACCGTTTAACCGTACACTTTAAGTAGCTAAATTGAATGACATGCAAATTATATCTCAATAAAGCTGTTTTCTACACAAAACAAAAAAAAATTAGAGTCTCTATTTTCTCTTCCTGTGGGGCAAAAACATAATTTAGGTTCTTCTTTTTTTATATTTATTTATTTATTGAGAGCGAGCGTGTACACGTGCACATGGGGGGGGCGCAGAGGGAGAGAGAATCTCAAGCGGACTCCCAGCTGAGCCCCAAGCCCCATGTGGGGCTCGATCCCACAACCCCTAGATTATGACCTGAGCCAAAATCAAGAGGCCTACGCCTAACCGACTGAGCCACCCAGGCGCCCCTAATTTAGGTTCTTTTTAGCAGCACGTCTTTATAAAACAGCTATGTGACAGCATTTTTTTGATAGGGTGTTTGTATTTGATGCCGCTTATAGCTCTTACTTTTCAAGACAGTTTTATTCAACATTCATTCAAAACTACTTACTGAACGCATAGTACATGCCTGACATTCTTCTAGGTGCTGATAAAACAAGAGCAAACAGTACCAATAAAAATCACGTCCTCATGGGGCTTATCTAGCCCTCACTCCTAGTGCAGCGGTTCTCCAGGTGTGGCCCTTAGGGAGCAGCTTCTGTATCTCCCCGGAACTGTTAGAAATGCAAACGGTCAGGTCCTGCCCCCAGGCCAAGGGAATCAGAAACTCCGGGGTAGGGACCAATAGTGTATTTTTTTTTATTTTTTTTTAAAGATTTTATTTATTTATTTGACAGAGATAGAGACAGCCAGCAAGAGAGGGAACACAAGCAGGGGGAGTGGGAGAGGAAGAAGCAGGCTCACAGCATAGGAGCCCGATATGGGGCTCGATCCCATAACGCCGGGATCACGCCCTGAGCCGAAGGCAGACGCTTAACTGCTGTGCCACCCAGGCGCCCCCCCAACAGTGTATTTTAAAGCCCTCCAATCGATTATGATGCAAGCTCGAGTTAAAAGCCACTGGACTAATGGGAGAGATGGGGGAAGATAAATAAGTAAATCATACAAGTTAGGCAGGAGTAAGTATCAAAAAGAAAAGGAGTAAATAAAGCAAAATTGTGAAGAAATTTCAGAGAAGGGATGTTCAGACAGGGCGGCCAGGCGAGGCTTCAGAGGAACAAGGACACTTAAGACCTGTGATGACTTCTGCGGGGGAGCACCTCCAGACAGAGCGCAGACTGAGCACAAGGAAGAATGAAAAAGTGACAAGGGAAATCTAGAATGGTTGCTGAGCCGTCCTAACCACTCACGTGAAGCCAATATTCAACAATTCAAAGCGAAACCCGTCACCAGGACAGCGTTTTCCACAGCCACAGCAGGGACACAGAATGAAGCAGACAGTCGCAGTGGATCCAACCAGAGCTGTAGCCCGGCCCAAAGGTCTTCAAAACGGGGTATCAACAGCCTCGCGGTAGAGAAGCCTGAACTGTGTCTGGGGTGGGCGTGGCGTTGTTTTTTGTTTTAGAAGTACGAACTTTGTAAAAGAATATTTCTATCCTTCTCTTCAACATCCAGATGGTACTCCTTTCTAAAAATGGTCTGCCTGAGGTGCGGGATCTCCTCTCCCACCTCCCCCTCCCCGATCGTCCTGGTGAACAAGACAAAGCATCTCTACCTTTCTGAGTCCTACTATCACTCAACGCAGAAAATCCTCTGGGGCCAAAGGGACAATCTGACAAGTCTTTTAATAGGCACACCACAAAAGCTGTACCAGTCCCCCACTAATCATCTAGTTAACAAATGCATTTCCAATAAAATTATGCTCTACATGTTCAATAATTACTTTTGAAAAATTACAATATGTGTGAACTAATTTTTTTTTCAGTGATCTAATGAAGCAAACATTACTTTCCAGCTCTACATTTCCAGGATCTTAAAAACAAGGTTCCACTTCCCATCAGTCACTAGTTTCAGCTCCCAGCCCAGCTGCCTGGGGAGAAGAACAGAATCTGAAGGAAGGGGGGTTGAGGGAGTGGTTTCAAGGAGGGTGCCCACACTGGCAGAACCTGTCTGACGTGGGTCATTTTGCTTTGGGGTTTATTCCAAGTTATTTTGCTTTGGGGCAAGAAGAAACATGTATCTAGTGAATTTTAATTCATTCTGGCCCTGTAAAATATCTCCTGTTTTCCTTTTTAAATTGAGTAGAATGTATAAAATTATCTGAGAAGCTATCAACAGCTGAAGATGTGGTTTGGAGAAAATACAGGATAAGCAGAGGTTGTCTGTTTTCACCACTAGAAATGAAGGCTACCTCGCCGTTCCTTGAGTCCTACCTTTAAAAACCTTCTGGCAGCAGATATGGCAATCTAAGGAGGCTTACTGTTATGAATGTTTGAGATTTTTCATATTAAAAAACAATCTTAAAAAAAAAAAAAGATTTGCCACAACCTCCTACCTCCCAGTTTCTCAGAGAAAATCAAAGAGCATTTTTTGAAACTACTAGAGTGGCAAAGTGGTAGAATTATGCCTGAATTTCACTGACAATATAAAGGCCACTTCCACAAGCAATCTTCTTTCTGTCCCTCTTCCCTTCTTTTCCACCCACACTAGCCAAATCCTTCCTATAATTCCGCCCAAAAGAAAGGACATTAGTGAGTCACTAAGGGCTAAGTGAGTTATTTCCTTCTCATTCTACATTCCTGCTCTCCGTCTTCAATGACCTAACTTCTCTCCACAAGATGGAGAAATCAGGCTTACTGTTTCTTTCCTTATAGTCTGGGTGGTTTGTAGAAATATTTATGTGTCTTGGTATGTACATCCCAGCAGTCCCTATATATTTACTGTCTACATGATTTGTTATTTAGGGACTGTTTTATACTTTCAGCCGTCTTTCTATGTGTGTATAGTCTGACTTCCCTGGGAGGGTAGGTCAAGCACATGAGTTCTAGATCTATTTTCCCCAGCACCCAACCTCTTCCCTTGTGCCTAGTCAGTGCTCAGTAAAAGTTAGACCTAAGGCATTTATTTTAAAGCAGGATTTGTTTTCTCTGCATAACTTGCAAATGAAATGATGACAGACATTCAGAAATCTTAAGTCTAGCAGAAATGGGACAATTCAAGAGAATTTACTCACTTTCTACACTTCAGGCTAAACAACCATCACTCCCGTTACTAGGCTAACAACACGAGGCCTCTGATATCTGTGGTGCAAATTTTTTACATGTTCTACAAACTTCTGTCATGATGCACACAAGTGGCCCTGTGTGCCTTATTTGACCCACCTTAATTTCCACATGGGCACTTCCCTATGGGACAAATTAACTTCTCCTACGATGTCATTTAAAGAAGTGTATGCCTTGGGAGTTTACTATGATCTGATGAACAACGCTGCCTTTTTAAGTGAAATCTGTAAAAGCACAGAATATACACCAAATATGAAGCGTAACTGTGGACTCAACATCCATCACCCACCCCACCACCCACCTTAAACTGACTGCTCAACTGTGTTCCTACAAAGGGAATCTCTGAAATGGTAACAGGCATGTTCCTTGTGTGTCTCAAGACTACGGAGAGACGGCAGAGTACGATGTGAGTAAGCTGAAGAGATGGTCGCGAACATACAAGGAGAAGCAGCCCTTACTTCACACTGAAATTAATCTGTTGAACCTTAACAAGCTAAAAACGGGGCGCCTGGGTGGCGCAGTCGTTAAGGGTCTGCCTTCGGCTCAGGGTGTGATCCCACCGTTATGGGATCGAGACCCACATCGGGCTCCTCCGCTAGGGGCCTGCTTCTTCCTCTCCCACTCCCCCTGCCTGTGTTCCCTCTCTCGCTGGCTGTCTCTGTCAAATAAATAAATAAAATCTTTACCAAAAAAAAAAAAAAACCAAGCTAAAAACGAACAGCAAAAGTGAAGACTGTACATTCCTGGAGGCTGAGAGAATCTGAAAATGCTATACGTAAAACCTTGCTACTGCAGAACATGTAGCACGGCAACAGCGCAAGATGCTTCCGTCCCTAAGTGACTCTCAGGCCCCACCCTCGACCTCCCGAATCAGGAGTAAGTTCCTGGCAGGCTTATCCGACTGCCGTCAACTATCGTGCATGTGCTCTCCATGTACACAAGGGCTCCCCCACAGGTCTGTTTTAAAGATTGAGTAACCCTTAAATATTTAATGGAGATTTTAAAACGTCAGTACCTTTAATGGAAGGGCCCCTGGACGACCTCCAGGTGGAAAGCCCAGCTCTAAGAGATTCCTAGAAGTCAGAAACGAATCTAAGACTATTTGGTGATTGAGCCCTTTTAGGGACTGCAGATAACATAAAACAAAAACATTTCAGAAAAGAGACAAACTATACACAGATAAAGAAATCATCACACCAGGACAGACCCCTGCATCTCCCACCAGGGTGACTACACATCAGAAGCTGGGGAGACAAAAATTCAGTAACCTCTATCTCGGAAGCTGAACTTGAGAGTAGACACAAAAACATGTACACAAACCCCCACGGCCAACGTTACCCGTAACAGCCAAAGAAGAGAAACAACTCAGACGTCCATCAACTGCTGAACGGATCAACAATGTGTGGCATATATCCATAAAATGGAATATTATCCAACCAGTGAAAGAAGCCAGACACAGCAGGCCATACGTTGTAGGATTCCAGTTATAGGAAAGTGTGGATCAGGGACATCCAGAGACAGAAAGTACTACCTGGTTGTCAGGAGCTACAGAGGAGGAAGGGGGAGGAAGGGGAATGACTGCTCATGGGTACGGGATTCCATCTGGGGGCAATGAAAACGTTCTGAAATTAGATGGTGGTACAACTCTATGAATATACTAAAAGACAACAAACTGTACACTTAAACATACGAGAGAGACACACAGGGAAGGTATGCAAGCATCAAAGAAACTCGAAGAAGAAACAGAATGGCTGCATTCATCTAAAAATTAGAAACTGGACTTCTTTTTTTTTTTTTAAGATTATTTATTTATTTATTTATTTATTTATTTATTTATTTATTTATTTATTCGACAGAGATAGAGACAGCCAGCGAGAGAGGGAACACAAGCAGGGGAGTGGGAGAGGAAGAAGCAGGCTCACAGCAGAGGAGCCTGACGTGGGGCTCGATCCCACAACGCCGGGATCACGCCCTGAGCCGAAGGCAGACGCTTAACCGCTGTGCCACCCAGGCGCCCCAGAAACTGGACTTCTACAGATAATGTCTACTATTCCCACTATTCTTATTCAGTTAAAACTCGCTTGGTAAGGAACTTTATCCTTAAAATGGTATTTCACAGAAATAATTACTATTTAGGTAAATACCAAAAAGACAAATTATTCTCTTCACTTCATTACTTATTAACTTGCTTTCAAAACGATTCAGGGTTGGAGTCTGACTGCTTTGTCATTAGTATGCTCTAAATAATTGATCTGCCACAGAGCAAAAGATGGTAACTTCCAGGCTGGTGGATAAGAAAATGGCATTACCAACTAGATTTTACTTTAAATTACTAATCTGGCATTTCGCAGTTATGCAGTTTTTTTTTCCTTTTTCTTACTCAAAGCAAAGAATAAAACAGTGTGTCTCAATTTCAGCATTAATGACTTTTTGAACCAGATAATTCTCAGCTGTCCTGTGGACCGTGGGATGTTTAGTTGCATCCCTGGCCTCTAGCTAACAGATGTCAGAAGCCCCGCAGTGCGTGCGT
Organism: Ailuropoda melanoleuca; assembly: GCF_002007445.2. Taxonomy (NCBI): domain Eukaryota; kingdom Metazoa; phylum Chordata; class Mammalia; order Carnivora; family Ursidae; genus Ailuropoda; species Ailuropoda melanoleuca. The sequence goes on along the minus strand of NC_048228.1, from coordinate 24,036,712 downwards.
ACACACCTAACAATCAAAAATGTCTCCAGACATTGCAAACACCCCACTAGGAGTGGCAAAATTGTATCTGGTTGAGAACCATTGAAGCAGAGAATTACCCCTCAAAACTCCATGTAACAGAACCAGGCAAAGCTTACTTCACAAATCACATTCAGAGACACAACTCTGCTAAGGGAAGGCCAACACTGCTGGTACCCTGTCAGAAGTCAGGGCTGCAGAATCACCAGAAGCATGATTCCAAAGAAGTCACTATCTCTCGAAATTTCCTTGCCCTGAAAGAAAGTAAAAATGAATACATAAAAACAGAGTAGAAAAAAGTGTTGGCAGCCATCCCAATGGTACTATGTAGAGATGCCCTGTCCAAGACAACATTGAGACCATGAAAATGTTCTAGACTGCACTGTCCAATACACGGGCCACTAGATACATACAGCAGTGTAGCACATGAAATGTGGCTAGTGCAGAGAAGGAAAAGAATTTTTCATTTTACTTAACTGTAACTCAGTTTAAGTTGCCACAGGTGGTGAGCAACTATCGGATTAGACAACACAGACCCAGACCTTGCTATCACTCTTGTTACTGTTAGTCAACATCAAGAGTCCATTCTTAGCAGAGGTCCAGCTTCAGGCATTTTTTCCAGCAGCATCTCCCTGGCGTCCAGTAGGAAGATCAATACCCGCCCCTGACCACAGTCAGGCCAATGTTGTTTAGAATGAATACACCGGCCTCTTCGTCAGCTTTTCATCAGCTGTGTGTTCCGTTTCCGCATGCTTGTTTCTTTTTTGTGCCACCTCGGTCTTCCCCAAAATCCAGAATGGGCTACCGGCCTTTTGTAAAAGGCATCTAGCGGTATAAGGGACTAATTGCTCAAAAAGGTAGAACTGGTATAAGGAAAAATTATCTTATTCATTTGTTTGCCTTTTAATTAACTCTCTCCCGGAGAAAATGCAACAACCATGACAGTATGTAGGACTCTGTCTTCTTACCACTGCATCCCCAGCACCTGAATAAAGGCTTGCACAAAGCTGGTGTTAAGTATTTGATTAAAAAATAATAACAAGCACACCATAAATAGTGCTCATGTGCCAGATGCCACCACTGTGCTCCAAATACATTGACTTATTTAAACCTTACTACAACTCTAGGAGGTATGCACTATTGCCGCCACTATAAGCTATGTTTTATTATCCATGTTATTACCTTTGAGGATAGTGAGGCCCAGAGGCATTAGGTAATGTCCCCAAGATCACATAGGTGGTAAGTGACAAAACTGTCATGTGAATCCTACCACATATAGAGCTTATTCTCTAACTTAAGCTGTGCAGATACTAATGTTATCTAGGCTTTTAATATCTGAAGCGCCCAAGCTGACTCTGTACCACACGCCTATCCCCATCTTGCTGTACGAGCTGAGTGTAGACACAGAACATCTGTAATGAAATCTCACTACGTAATACGTGGGAATAGCACCATGCAACATAACACAGGGGTGCACAAACAATTCGGCAACATGCAAGAGCGTGTGCACACAGAAGGGCCACACCATACAGTGAAGCAGCCCAGCTCTGAAGATTTTAGTAATTGATAAAGGTAATAAACAGGCATCCCAGGCAGAAGGAAAAGGCTTGTGTAAAATCAGGAGGATGGAAGGTACAGAAGGAAAGTTGGGGATGGAGATAGGGAGCTATGGAAATTCAGGGAGTGGTGGAAGAGAGGGGAATGGAAAGGCAAACCAGAGTGAGACTGTATGTGCTTCTGAATGTCAGATCACTCTGGAGAGTAGGCTCCAACTCCACTGTAAGGTAGGTCTACGCAACCCAACATGATTCTACCGAATGGGTGAATAACACTTGGGCCTGAACTGAGTGCCCCACATTTCCCTCAGCCCAGCTAACACACTTCCAAGGTCAGATAAAAGCTGATCCCAATGGAAAAAGGCTTTGTGAGATGCAAAATGGTATTCATTACATCGGATTGTTAGACTGAGGCAAGTTCACTCCTGAGTTCTCTTTCCCATTCTTGCAGATGTATGGAGGTATCTCCCCAATCCCACAACATTACATTTTCCCACGTCTCTCTGCCTATCTCTCATGAATCCACTTCTTTTACCAACTCCTTCACAAAAGATACTACCCAAAGCTTAAGACTTAATCTCTTTTTTCCTTTATATTCTCTAACTCAAATTTAACCATCAAATCTTTATTTCCAACCTTAACCTAATTTAATCCCTATCATTGTGCTGTCCACATGTCTCTACTGAGTATTTGAAATGAGGCTGGTCTGAAATGAGATGTGCGCATGTAAAATACGCACTTAAGTAAAATATCTTAGTTTTATATTCATTACGGTAGTATTGAAGTTAATTTATACTGAAGTGACTGTTTTAGATATGTTGGGGTAAATAAAATACACTATTAAAATTTATTTCAACCTGTTTCTTTTTACTTTCTGTAATGGGCTCTCTAGAAAATTTTCAACTATTTATGTGGCTCCCCTTATATTTCTACTGGATAGCCTATCTTCTAAAGCTGAACCTCACTCAGCATGCTGAAAACTGGATCCACCACTAACAACTCTATGACCTCTCTGGGCCTGAGTTTCTTCATCTATAATGTGGAAATACTAATTGTAATGAAGAGGGTAACTGTAAAACAAAACAAAACAAAACTAAGAACCACACACAACACTTATATATGCCAGACAGTTCTAAGCATTTTTATATATTAGCTCCTTTCAATCTTCACAATACCCCAGTGAGACTAGCATTTCCATTTTATAGACGAGCAAACGGAAGCACAGAGAAATTAAGTGACTAGCCAAAAGGTTACATGGTTAGTAAATAGTGGAGCCCAGATCTGAGCTCAGGCAGCTTTAAAGGACTATCTCTCATGACACCCACTTCAGAAATGTTGCAAAAACTCATTAATTCAGATAAAACATTTCAGACTGTACTGGGCACAGAGTAAACTCTCCTTCCATGTATTATCACCATTACCCCAGCCCCCAACCTACTTCCCCATTTCCCAGCATGTCACCACCTTTCTCCGCACGTCCCAGGATTAAAACCTCAGATCAACTTTTAACCCACCTCCCTCTTTCATCCCCTAATTCTAATCAGCTTCTTCTTACTCTTCTTTGAATGTTTTTAATGCACCTATTCCGCTATTCCCACTACCACCTTAGCCTAGCCCTTTGTACTCTCACACTGGGTGAATTCATACCAAGAACAACTTAAATAGTGCTTGTGCACCAGGCATACTTCAAATCTATTAATTCATTGAAACCTCACTATAACCCTGTCTGTTCTCCAGGACTTTCACATCTGGGCTCAAAAGTATTTAATTTCCTCAGCAGCCCAGTCTTCCTGGAAATCCAATTCCATCATGTGATGGAAAGTTTAAAGGTATATGGCTCTTCACACTACTGCCTCAGTTGACTTAAGTATGTGAAAGGGAAATACGAGGAATGTTCTCTATTGGGGCAAGAAGACTTCTAGGGCCCATAAAATGAATAATTCTAGCCTCCTCAAAAAGTTCCCAGGGAATCAAATCTTAATTCAGCAACCAAACATTAACAACTGCACAACCTAGAGCCCTACCCATTCAAACTTATCTCCACTCCTCAATAAAAATTCTCCAGAGGACAGGCGCCTGGGTGCCTTAGTCAGTTAAGCGTTCAACTCTTGGTTTCAGCCAAGGTCATGATCTCAGTGTCCAGATGTTGAGCCCTGCGGCGGGGCTGCCTGCTCAGCAGGAAGCCTGCTTGCAGATTCTCTCCCTCTGCCCCTCCCACCCCACTGGCTCTTCCTTAAGCTCTCCCTCCCTCTCTCAAATAAATAAATAAATAATCTTTAAAAAAAAATCCTCCAGAGTTGTTAGAACAGGTTTCTTCATTGTTCCTGGAGTAAAAATAATATTAATTCTTATTCCCAGCCCTTATTCATTCAGCACCTCTCTGACTCACAAATCTGAGTACATTTCTCCTCCATAAACCCTCCCCAAACACCCAGGATAAACTCCTCTCTGCTCTAAATTGCAATAAAATGCGTCTTACAACACTCACTGTGGTCTGATATATTCATTACTTAGCAAATGCCACTTACAAGCCCAACCAGGCCATGAGCAACTGGAAGGCAAGCACGGAGCCCCTCATTTTTCATCTTCTCCATGAGCAGCACAGGTCTCTACAAAGAACACACATCTATTTGGCAGAAGTTTATAGATAAATTATGGATGATGTAACTGAAATTACCTGTAAATACCCTAATTCAGTCAACCTTATTTCCCTAACTAGGAAATACTTCAAGGTACAGGAGCAATACTAAGTTACATGGTAGTGGTTTCCCTGAACCTTGAAATTCATTATCTTCTTTACTGCTCAAAACAGCCCAGTGAAGTGCACACTATTACACCCTTGTTAAGTCGGCTAAGGTTTAAAGAAACAGAGTGTTTTTCCACAAGAGTACTCAGCTACTAAATGGCAAAGCTGGAACCAGAGACCATGCCAGTAGTCCAATGCTCTTTCCAATGTTGTAATTCACCTTTTATCTCCTTTCCCTCCTTATCACATAAGGTTAAAAGGAGAAAGGAATCAGATGAGAATCCTTGGTAACAACAGATATGGTAAACTCAGGACTTCAAATGAGTATTTGCCTGAGTTGGCTTTTTTTTCTTCGACTCCTCAAGGGTAATGATGATTTGCCAGGTTGCATTTAAAATTAAACCTCAGGATCGTATTATATTGTGAAATAAAAACCCATCTAAACTTAAAACCATTTCCTTTCCTGACTTCAAAGTTGGACACCGCCTCCCCCTCCCCCACTGCAATCTGCTCTGTACTTACAAAATCTTAAGTCCGTTGATCATCAAAGAATTAAGGAAGGAAGCAACCTTCTGAGGGCACAGCACTTGACCATCAAATCCAACTGGCAGTTCTTGCTAAACGTTATAAACCATTAGTCTTCCCATACCTTACTGTCTCCAGAAATCGAGTCCTTAAAACTCCATGTTATTTGTTAGACATTCCAATTTAATACCGAGCCACAAAGAACCTCAGTTCAGAGCAGTCTCAACTCATGAATGGCCACATTGTTGGGTACTCTCCCTTCACACTGAAACTCAGAAATGGAAAGACGTGGAGATGGATCCAAACCTGGGTTAAGCGCACTAGCAGAGCCCAGAAAACCCAGAACGCACCGAATGCGCCCCCCTTCGCCGCCTCTGCAGACCTTCAGGCCACTTCAAGGGATGCGGGCAGCATCCCCCATCGGGGGTACAAGCTCGGCGGCCGCCAGCTCACTCCCAAAGGATTTTCTTCCAGGTCTCTTCCGAGCCGAGGAGCTGGGGAAGGGGGCATTCTTCCCCCAAAAGGTGAGTCGAACCGCACACTGCGCCAGCCGAAAACTCCCGCCGCGCCAGCCGGTCTGGCACCCCCCCCCCACCGCCTCAGCTGGGAGGTGCCGCGGCCTCGGGTACCATCCCCGAGCTCCAGGGAAGATGCAGAGGACGCGGGAGGGAAGCAGCGGCTCCGGAACAAGCTGCAGCCACAGCTTCCCAGAGCCTCCTTCGCTCTTCTGCCCCGACTCACCCAGTTCTGCGCATTATTGCTCAGCTTGACTTTCTTGCACAGGCTCCCAGGGACCTCCATAGCCGCAGGGTGCGCGCGGGCGCCGGGATCCTCAGCTCCCGGAGGATAGCAGCAGGAGAGGCCGGCGGGGGCGGGTCGGGAAGGCGGGGCCTCCTCGCGCTAGAGTCAGCGCGCGCTTACGTACGCACGCGCTCGTGCTAGTGCCTCCTGCGTGGCGCGTCGGTCGCGCCTCCGAAATGGTCTGGAGCAGAGGTATGTGGGGAGGGGCGAGGCGGCGGGCGCGAACCTTAGGCCGGAGTTGGGGGCGGGGCTTTGGCGCTCGCTTCGGTGCGAGCGCGCGCTACGCTCCTCCCCCTTGATTCTGAGGAAGGGGCGGTCTTGAGAAGATAGTCGTGGAAGTTTCCTGGCGTCTCCCCAGCTCGTCCGCTTGTGCTGCGCAGGCGCTAAGGCTGGAAGCGAGTTCCAGACGCAGGCCGCCCGCGTAAGGGTAAGGGAGGTGCCTGGCTCTCGGTTCTTGGCGTGCTTGGCTCTCTTGCAGCTGATGCTGGTTGGGAGAAGTCATTGATGTAGTCTCCTGCCCCTTTGGCTCTTCCTTCATAAGCCTGGCCACCGGTCTCCTGTCTACCCAATCGGTATCCTTGTCACCCTAGCCACATTTAAAAAGGGCTTTTACAGCCTCGCGAAGGGAAGAAATGTTTTGCCGGAACAGCTCGTTCGCCACACGTTCCGCTTGGTGCCTTTAAAATTCTGCTTGGCGGCGCACAACTTCAAAACACAGTCAATGCCCCATCCCTGGTCATCAATTATTAATATCTCGACTGGGATCTGTGGTTATCTGCAAAGTGCCTCCTTCCCCACTTTGAGACCTCTCTTCATATCCGGAGATTTGTGTCCAGTAATTCTCACCGGGTAGGCCCAAAGGACCCCTATATTATTAACTTTTCTGGAAATTCTTAGGGGACTGAAATCCAGATTTAGGGAGGGCTGCTGGTTACCACACCGTAGAATGCCCACCTGTGCAGGACATTTTCAAATTCACCTAATTATTACAGAGCTAGTTAATAAGAAAATGGGCTGGGGTATGGGGGGCTTCCTCCACGAGTTCTCGCCCTCCTCCCATTACTCTAAGGACTTTTCCACAGCTTACCCCTGGCACAAAAATAGTTGTTTGAAGCTCTGCTCCTCTGTAACCCAGTACTCTCCACATCTCTCCCACGCCCCCCCACACACACACCATCTTCCATCACTAAGACCTGAAGCTATTGCTCTTTAATAGCTAGCAAATCAGTTCTCTATGTATTTCCCCACTGTTACTGTCTTTTATTAGGCCTTCCCTCTATCCAAGATGAATCACAGCTAATACCCTTAACTAGGCATCCTCCCACCCCTGTCACACACCATTCTTGAACTGCTGTCAGAGTGGTACTTCTAAAATGGAAATCTGACTTTGTTTACTTGACCATGTAAAATGTCAATGGTTCCCTATAGCTTTTTCTAGAGGATGTTCAATTTGAAGTCTGTATATATATAGAACTGAATTTCAATATAATTCTCAATTCTGCCAGTAACAGGAATGAACTTCGAAGTTCAAACGAGAACACAACACCACATTTGAAATCAGCCATTTCTCCAAGGAGTCCTAGGAAATGGTATTTAGAGGGAAATGATATAAAGGCATCATAATCTGGGCTTTTAGTTGTGCTTATTGCTTTTCAGTCCATATTTCTGAGTTTTTCCAATGGAAGACATTTTTAGAGTTAAAATATATCATGAGTTTACTCTCAGTTCAAATTCATGATTCCAGGCATCAGTCATGCGAATGAGCCTGTAACATCTTGTCAAACCAGAAACAAGGAAATTATCAAAAAACACTAGAATTAAACAACAACAACAACAAAAAGCAGAATTATGTCAAAAGGACCTAGAAGCCAACTTAACCAAGTTTTCTCATGTCAAAGATGGCACAATTAGATTAGAGTACTAAACGGATAATAACTATAAGGTATTGATGCAAATAAAATATGTTTAAATATACATGTTGATGTGATGATAAGGATGATAATTAAAAAAGGACTCATTGTCATCTTTGGAGGATTCTAGGGAACCAACTCATTATTTTGAAAACTGATGAGGGGCGCCTGGGTGGCATAGCGGTTAAGCGTCTGCCTTCGGCTCAGGGCGTGATCCCAGCGTTGTGGGATCGAGCCCCACATCAGGCTCCTCCGCTACGAGCCTGCTTCTTTCTCTCCCACTCCCCCTGCTTGTGTTCCCTCTCTCGCTGGCTGTCTCTATCTCTGTTGAATAAATAAATAAAATCTTTAAAAAAAAAAAAAAAAAAAAACTGATGAATAAAAAGAAAGAATTAAACATTTACCCTGCCATCTCTGCAGTAACTGTAAGTCAGGCAATGAAAAAAATGATGAGAGGGGCACCTGGGTGGCACAGCCAGTTAAGCATTCAACTCTTGGTTTTGGCTTAGGTCATGATCTTAGGGTCTTGAAATCAAGCCCCGTGTCAGGCTCTGTGCTGAGCATGGAGTCACTTGAGATTCTGTTTCCCTCTCCCTCTGCCTCTTATGTGTGCTCTCTCTCTAAAATAGATAAATCTTTGAAACATTGATGAGAGGAAGTTCTCCTTGTAGAAATATAGCTAATAAATAAAGAAGGAAAGAAGATCATAAGATCACCATTTTTACCTTCTAATGAAATAATGGATAAAGACAATGATACTTATGGCTGCTAACAATATGAAAATAACATCAGAAGTTTTTTTGCCTCCTGATGATTTTTTGTCTCCTGTAGTATTAATGCCCCCTCACAATCAAACCTGATTATAATCAAGCTTTCAGGTCTAATTACCAGTTTACAGTGAATGCAGAGGAAAGAGCAAGATGTAAAATCACCATAAATGAAAGCAGCCAAATCCAAATGGTGGAAAACCATACATCATCATGACCTGATTCTTAAATAATTAAAGGGGGAAAAAAACCAAATGAAGAACTAAAGACTGAAAGAAAACTTAAGATAATTATTAAGTAATTAAAATATATGGAATTTGGGGTGCCTGGGTGGCTCAGGCAGTTAAGCGTCTGCCTTCGGCTCAGGTCATGATCCCAGGTTCCTGGGATTGAGCCCCATGTTGGGCTCCCTGCTCAGCAAGGAGCCCGTTTTTCCCTCTCCTCCTCCCTCATGCTCTCTCTCACTATCTCTGTCACTTTCTCTGTCTCAAATAAATAAAATCTTAAAAAATAAATAATTAAATAAAATATATGGAATTTATTTGACCACTGACTCACATAGTGAAGAATTTTTAATGTATATAGCAAGAGAGGAAATTTAAAGAATCCCTGGATTCTTGATATTAAAGGCTTATATTTTTTTGGTGATAATAGCTTTGTTGTTATAGTTTTTAAAGGAGTAATTTTAAAACTAAAAGTTGAAGGATTTATCAATGAAATGGAATGCCATAAGTATTCAGAACCAAAATGGGGCTCTTGGAAATTTAACACAAGATAGCCGGAGTGGAAGAAAAGGTGAAGATATCTCCCAGAATGCAGAGCAAAAATCCCCCAAAATAGAAATCGAATTTTTAAAAGAAAGAACAGTCCAGGAAACCCAACCTCCAAATACTAGGAATTCCAGAAAGAAAAATATCACAGGAAGAAATAAACAAGGAAATTATTCAACAAAGTATCCGAGAAGTGAAGGACTTGAGTCTTTCCCTTAATGTCCAGCTCAGCGGAAAAATTGAACATACAAAGCTTAGTGCTGTTGTTCTGGAGACCCTGTAAGCTTCCAAGGAGAAGGAGAGTTCAAAAACAAAGAATCAGGAATGAAAATGAATTGAAGGTACCAAGAAAAACACTGAGAGCTAGAAGACAAACAGAACAATACCTTCAGAATTCCAAAAGAAAAGAATTTCCAACCTAGAATTTAGAGTTATTATATACCCTTTCTCAAGGAAATTTGGAAGATATGCTCCCCTTAAATGAAAAAAGGGAGACATGGCATTCAGAAAACAGGAGTTTCCCCACAGGAGACAGCCCAAAGGGAATTCCCAGGTTGCTGATGAAGGAAGATCTGGGGATGACTGCCATGTACTGGGTCTAGAGGATACTCCGTCAGAAGGCTCTCCAAGGAGTCAGAAGGCCCTTGGAGAACCTTGGTTAGGAAGACAAAATAAATAAAGCATCTGATAGAAATAACCATACTGAAAATGATTCAGACAACTGAAAAGGATTTTGGGGTTATATTAGTGAAAACTACTTAGAAAAGTAAGTCATCAAAAAAGGACACATTTATCGCACCATTTCTTTTTTTTCCCTTAGATTTTATTTATTTATTTATTTACTTAGTTGTCAGAGAGAGAGAGAGAGAGAGAGAATGGCAGGCAGAGGGCGAAGCAGGCTCCCCACCGAGCAAGGAGCCTGACTTAGGACTTGATCCCAGGACTCTGGGATCATGACCTGAGCCAAAGGGAGACATTCAACCAACTGAGCCACCCAGGCATCCTTATCACACCCTTTCCATACAAACTGTACTTCGGGCTAATCAAATAGTTGATGAAGAACAGTTTATACTGATAACATTTTAACTGATAAATGCAGAAGGAATGTTAACATTTTAAAATCACCATTTTTGATGGGTAGTAAGGAGGGCACTTGTTATGATGAGCACTGGGTGTTGTATGTAAGTGATGAATCATTGAATTCTACTCCAGAAACCAATCTTGTACTTTATGTTAACTACCTAAAATTTAAATTAAAAAAGAAGGAAAGAAAGAAAGAAAGATCACCAGTTTAAACACCTGATGAGGTAATTAACATAGGCAATAATCATTAATGTCTGCTTAAAGTATTTGGTGAAAGATAGTGTGATGGTCATTTTGTGTATCAACCTGAATGGGTGACAGGGTGCCCAGATACTTGGTTGAACATTACACTGGGTGAGTCTGTGAGGGTCTTGCTGGATAAGGTTAACATTTGAATCAGTAGACTGAGTAGGCTGTTCTCTCTGATGTGGGTGGCATGATTAGAACAAAAAGATGACTTGTCTGCAAGTCAGTTGAAGGCATCCAGTAAGTTGAAGGCATGATTAGAACAAAAAGATGACTTGTCTGCAAGTAAGAGGGAACTCCTGCTTTACCTCTTTGAGCTAAGATGGTCTTTTTCCTTGCTTCAGACTCCAGCTGAGACATTGGCTCTTGGGTCTCACACCTGCTGTCATTCAGACTAGAACTTATGCCATCAGCTCTTCTGACTCTCAGGCTTTGGTGCGTGGAGTAGAACTGTACCCTCTGCCCTCCTGGGTCTCCAGCTTGCCGACTACAGATCTTGAGACTTCTCAGCCTCCATGATCAGGTGAGCTATTTCCTTATAATAAATCTCCATCTATCTAAACTATTGGTTCTGTTTCTCTGGAAAACTCTGACTAATACAGGTAGGAAAAGGAATTTTATAATGGAGGGATCAGGCTGATACCACCTGCACCCACTTAACCAATTTTAGCGTCTTCTTTTTTTTTTTTTTAAGATTTTATTTATTTATTTGACAGAGATAGAGAGACAGCCAGCGAGAGAGGAAACACAAGCAGGGGGAGTGGGAGAGGAAGAAGCAGGCTCATAGCAGAGGAGCCTGATGTGGGGCTCGATCCCAGAACGCCAGGATCACGCCCTGAGCCAAAGTCAGACCCTTAACCGCTGTGCCACCCAGGCGCCCCAATTTTAGCGTCTTCTAAAACTGGGACACCGGATATCATGTACCTTAAAATGTGATATAATAAGAAATACTCAGCACTAATTGTCTTAATTTGTGTTGTTCAAGAAGCAGGACATGGAAAGAGGATTTGAGTACAAGTCCTTTATTTAGGAGGTGAGTCCAGGAAACGCAATTAGTAAAGTGGGAACATGATACAGGAACATGAAGGAAGTCAATAAAGCAGCCATTATAGTAACTGGAGCTTAATCCCACTGAGTAACTCTGAGAAACAGTGTTGAATATGTGCTTCAAAATATATCACCTGAGAGGAGAGAGCTGGCGTATTTATACCACTCCCTTCAGTCATTATTCAAGGACTACTGCTAGGAAGTGGAGTGTTCGTGCTCTGGTAATTTTGGATTGCAATGTGCATAAGTAGAGAGAGCAGTGGTCCCAAAGAAAGCCTTCATGCAGAGAAATGGAGGTTTATTAACAAGTGGAAGTCAGGATGGTATGTTCCACAGCAGTAAGGGCTGAAAAGATATGCATGCAGCACCAGAAGTGTTTGTTATAACCACTTATGAAGGATTCTTAAAAAAAAAAAAAAAAAAAGCAAGGGCATATGTCTCTACTCTTTCTTTTATTACATAAGAGGTTTCTTAAGAAGAGAAAAAACAATAAAGATCTCCACAAAGAAAACCACATACACACACACACACACACACACACACATAAGGAAGGAAAAGAAAGAGAAAAAAAAAGAAACTATCTTCAGAGTAAAACTATCATGGTGGAAAGGAAGAGTAGCAGTACACTGTTATTTCAAGATATGGAGATATGTACCAAGAGATTTACCTGAAAGACTTAAGAGTGGTTGCCTCTAGGGAAGGAAAACTGGGGGAGGAGGTGAAGATGACCAGGGATTTGCTCTTTGTCTTAAAATTCCTTGTAGAATCATTTGAGCCTAAACTATTTGGATATATAATTTTGACACAGACATACAAAAAACTTTTTTAAAAGACTGAATTAGAGGTCAAAGGAAGTGAGCATGTGGGAACAACCTTTAAGATGTTTGGCTTAGGGGCACCTGGGTCGCTCAGTCGGCTAGGCGACTGCCTTTGGCTCCAGTTGTGATCCCAGGGTCCTGGGATCCAGCCCCACATCAGGTTCCTTGCTCAGTGGGGAGTCTGCTTCTCCCTCTCCCTCTGCCGCTCCCCCTGCTTGTGTGCTCTCTCTCTCTCTCAAATAAATAAATAAAAATCTTTTTTAAAAAAATAGATGTTTGGCCTTAAAAAAGAGTAGAAAAATGACACAAAGCTGAAGAATAATACAGAATCAAGGTAGGATATTTTAAAAAGAAAGGATAAACTACGGTAAATTATATGCTGGTAAGAATGACCCAACAGAGAGCAAAGGTAATTAACGGATCGATGGAGGTCTTCGAGGGTTGGAATCCAGGACACAAGTTGCAAGACCATTTGTATAGGAGGTAGGAAGATGAGATACTTTCCGCTGAGGGTTTTTTGGGGGTTTTTTGTTTTTGTTTTTTTAAGATTTTATTTATTTATTCGACAGAGATAGAGACAGCCAGCGAGAGAGGGAACACAAGCAGGGGGAGTGGGAGAGGAAGAAGCAGGCTCATAGCAGAGGAGCCTGATGTGGGGCTCGATCCCATAACACCGGGATCACGCCCTGAGCCGAAGGCAGACGCTTAACCGCTGTGCCACCCAGGCACCCCTCCTCTGAGGGTTTTTATTTTCTCACGTAAGTATGAGGCAAAGCCATTAGTGAGAGAGGACCATACTTTGAGAACTACTGCTCTAAATAATGAATGGGCGTTCCTAGATATCTGAGATACTTACCCTCATGACATATTGTATGTTCCAACAGTCATCAAAACTGAAAAGAGCAAATTAAATATTTTAAGCTAAACCAAGGAGCTATAGAAATTAGGAAACCCAGAGCAAAGTGTATCTTAACCCTTTTAGGAATATAGGTATTGTCAGGAAGAGGGCGATAGTTTTGTAAAAGCTTGGTAATATACCATAAGTCACTCACCTGGGTAGTTAACAGAGCATCAGTCTCAGAATGTGGTCTGGGATGGACAGAACTTAAAACTTGCTGCACAAGCCAGAGGTAATGTACACAAGGATCCCATTCACCCTCCACCCTCCCTATTGTTAGTTAAAGCCCCACCAACTGAGAAACTGGTGGGACGATTTGGAGGCAAGCCGAGATATTTTATTTCCATCTGGAAGGAATCACTGCAGTTTCTGGAAAATTCCCTTCCTCCTACTCACTTCAAGTCCCTGGGCTTGCCAGAAGCCAGTTTGTAGGAAAAATCACCCCTCTGGTCAAGGCAATTGCATTTCTTCACATTTTGGATAAATTTATCTCAAGGAATTCTTCCAGTTCTAAAATTATTCTAATTTAGGTGTCAGTTGTACCTGAAAACAAGAATTTAATCAAATCCACAAATTACCTTAAATTAAGCACCTTACCGTGTAAAACATTGTGTTAATAACTTCTCTCTGTTAAAGTAGCTGAGTACTAAGTAACGGGAAGCAGCACCAAACACAGCATATATTCTTTTCCCTAGATTCTTTCGGCATAATTATGATGAAACTCATCCATGTTGTTGTGTATATCAATAGTTTATTCCATTTTGTTGATGACTAGTATTCCATTGTATGGTGTTAGGATTTTGTTAGTTTAACATTTGTTAGGTAGAGCACAGGTGCTGGGTGGTAAATTGTGACTCAGCAACAGAATGCAAAAGACATAAAGAGGTTTATTACTCATAGGTCTTTGAGGAAGTACACGGCACACTTTGAGGGGCCACACTAGGCAGGGTAGAGGCAGGACCTGGGGCAAATGCCTTTATTAGGATCCCAAGGTGGAATGCTCTGGTCCCCAGGCTAAGGCCGATTAATTAATTCAAATCAAAGAGAACAGGGGTTCTGGTAAGTTCTGAGGGGGTCTCATCTTTCTTTTTTTTTTTTTTTGAGATTTTATTTATTCATGAGAGAGAAAGAGTATAAGCAGGGGGAGGGGCAGGGGAAGAGAGAGAAGCAGGCTCCCCATTGAGCAGGGAACCCAAGACCCCCAGATCGTTACCTGAGCCGAAGGTAGATGCTTAACTGACTGAGCCACCCAGGCACCCCTGTGGGGTCTTATCTGAGGAGCACATAGGGGAAAGTCCTGGAAGGTTGGGGAGACTGTTATCACAAGGGCAGTTGGGGAAGTCATATCAGGAACTTATATTTGCTTGTGACTCTGTGGGCTGTTATCTAGGGTATGTGCTTGCATGAGGGGCTAGTGTCAGTGTAAGGTCTCTGCAGGTCCCTTGGCCAAACAGAATAGATGCCAAAGCAGCAATACCGTGGAGTGGTTTAGTTAAACTCACAACGTATGCATGTGCCATGATTTGTTTATTCATCTATTGAAGGATATTCGGGTGATTTCAGTTTGGGACTCTTGCAAATAAAATTGCCATGAACATTCATATGCAAGTCTTTGTGTGAGTATATGTTTTCTTCCCCACCCCCCACACCCGGGGAAAAATCGAGACGTATTAGTATCAGGGGAATGACTGGGCCATATGGTAGGCATATGTTTAATTTTTTGAAAAACAGCCAAAACCATTTTCCAAAGTGGTGGTACAATTTTACATTCTTCCTAGCAGTGCATGAGAATTGTAGTTACTCCACATTCTTGCCAACAGGTTGGTATAGTTGGTCTTTTTAAATTTAGTCATTGTAATAGTATGCGATGGTATCTCATTATAGTTTTAATTTGCACTTCCCTGATGACTAATGATGTTAAACATCTTCTCATGTGCTTATTTGCTATCTGTGTATCTTCTTTGGTTAAGGGTCTGATCAGATCTTTTGCCCATTTTCTAATTGAATTGTTTTCTTATTACTGAGTTTTGAAAATTCTGTATATATTCCATCTCAAACATTTTATTTTTCATCTCTAGAAGTTCAACATGGGTCTCTTTTATTTCATTTTTGTTTATTTATTTTTTGAGGGGGTGGTAGGAGAGGCAGAGGGAGAGGAAGAGAAAGAATCCCAAGCAGTCTTCATGTCCAGCACAGAGCCCGACAGAGGGCTCAGTCTCACAACCT
Source organism: Ailuropoda melanoleuca (assembly GCF_002007445.2). Classification (NCBI taxonomy): domain Eukaryota; kingdom Metazoa; phylum Chordata; class Mammalia; order Carnivora; family Ursidae; genus Ailuropoda; species Ailuropoda melanoleuca. Next base: position 24,021,301 of record NC_048228.1, on the reverse strand, counting down.
GGATATCAGGACCCGAACAGAAATCGAGAGCCAGGGGCGCCTGGGTGGCACAACGGTTAAGCGTCTGCCTTCGGCTCAGGGCGTGATCCCGGCGTTATGGGATCGAGCCCCACGTCAGGCTCCTCTGCTATGAGCCTGCCTCTTCCTCTCCCACTCCCCCTGCTTGTGTTCCCTCTCTCGCTGGCTGTCTCTATCTCTGTCGAATAAATAAATAAAATCTTAAAAAAAAAAAAAAAAAAGAAAGAAATCGAGAGCCAGGCCATTAACCATCTGAGCATGCAAGGCACCCCAGTGTGGGTCTCTTTTTAAAAATGTATCTTCCATGCTTCCATTTCACATGAGAAATCTTTCTCCTACCTGTTTGAATATATGTAAAGTAACCATTTTAATGTCCTTATCCACTAATTCTGTTTTCTGTGTTTACATCTCTTTGTATTGATTCATTTTTCTCAGTCTAGGTTATATCTTCCTCTTTCCTTGTCCTTACCAGACCCCTAATATTGTGAATTTTACCTTGTTGTATGCTGCATATTTTTGTAGTCCTGTAAAAATTTTTCAGTTAAGTTACTCAGAAATAGTCCGGTCCTTTCACGGCCTTAGCTAACTATGACTAATTGTGCCCCACCACTCAGAATACCATTTTGAGTACTTTGCCCAAAGCCACGGTTTTCCACTCTGGCTAGTGGGAACACAACCTATTTTCTGCTGGTTGTGAGCTCAGGGCGTTTTCCCCTTTGCTTCTTTTGGATGGTATTTTTCTCTGTCCTGTGTTAGTTTCCTCACTTGCCTTTGGCCCGGTGCACTTTCTGCCATCTCTGGAGCTTTCTCTGTGGTAGCTCTGTCCTCTCAAGTACTCTATCCTCTATCTCCGTGAATCCCAGCTTCAAGTTCTTACCTCGGCGGGACCGCAGATTTCTGCCTGGGTTCCTGTCGCTGCACTGCGGCCAGGAAACTCTCTGCAGATAGTAAGCGGAGACGGTTGGTTGTAAGGCTCACCTCATTGTTTCCTGGTCTCTCAGGGGTCCCTGGCCTGCACTGCCTGGTGGCCAATGTCAGGAAGCCATTGTTTCATTTATTATTTTAGTGGGCTTTGTCCGTTGTTTCTGGTGGGAGGTGACATCTCATCATTGACACTTTATCTTCCCAGAAGTAGAAGTTGCTTCTTTGTGTGGTTACTTTTATAGTAATAGCTTTTTTGCTTTTTTTTTAAGCTTCACCATTTAACATATATCCCTAGACAGTATAATTTAATCTTGACAATTTAAAAAGTGTGCTATGTCTTTAAAATGATTTTATTTTTTTAAAGATTTTATTTATTTATTTGAGAGAGAGTGAGCAAGAGGGAGAACACGAACAGAGAGGGAGAGAGAGGGGAGAGGGAAAGGGAGAAGCAGGCTCCCCGCTGAACAGGGAGCCCAACGTGGGGCTCGATCCCAGGACCCTGAGATCATGACCTGAGCTGAAGGCAGATGCTTAACCAAGTGAGCCACCCAAGCTCCCCTTTAAAATGATCTTAATCTGTAAATGTACTCCTCCATCCTTTTCATTTTCTTATAGTGCCTCTAAAGGAGAGTAGGGTGCACCTAAGTAAATGTGGAAATAGCTGGAGTCTGAAACTAAAGGCAAAAGGAACTGCACATAAGCACTGACCTAGTTGATAAAGTCATTCCCCATAAGGGGACAGCTTACTTCTGCTGCTGCTATACACGTGTAATGGAATTAAACAATTCCATAAGTGGATGGCACAAAGTAGGAGCCAGGTTTCTCACCATTGCAGTGAGAGTCAGATAAGCAAGGTAGGGGGAGGAGAGGTGGGAGGACATAATAAATTTGGTAATGGATTCAAATTGGACACATTAGTAAGAACGCATGTTTAGCTTAATACAGATGCAGATGATTACATACAGAAATATTTATAGATGTGTGTATATACGTAAATGATATTCGTGTTTCTTTGCTCTGTCACCTGAGAGGACTCAAAGGAAACAGCACCCCAGTAAAGTGAGTCCAGACCTTGGTTTCTAATACCATTTCCAATCAAAGGAATCAAGTTTTGGGGAGAAATGGCTGATTCTAGGACTAGTGAAGAAATATACAAGGTGAGCCTGGAACACCTTGGAGTGCCAGAGTGTTTTTGAAGTACAAAAAATAAAAAACGAAAACAACAAAACAGTGCATTCTTATAGGTCTGTCAAAGGAGTGCAGCAGCCAAACAAAAGAGCTCCCAATGGCCAAAGCTGGAAAAAATTTGAGGAACAAATAAAGTGTATAGGATTATCACAAGTGTAAAATAAATATCTCTGAGTCCATATTGATACATAAATGACTGAATAAATATACAAATGGGGAAATGAGACAAATAACCCAAGCAGAAGGATTCCAAATAATTTATGTAGATATTCAAATCTCAAGGAAAGGGAGCATAAATTTCTACTCCTTAAATATGGGCTGTGCTCACTTCCTCTACATTATGGAAATGGAAAGCAAACAGTAACTTCACAGTGAAGAAACTTGACAAATACCACCTCAGCCAGGTAAGCAAGATCAACATCAATGGTGATAAATCACGTTGACAGCGTGTAGTCTTGGTATGATGTGATGAAAATGACACTTGACCCCGTGATCTTCCTCTAAAAACCCATAAGCCCAGTCGAATCATGAGGAAAACATCAGACAAATTCCATTAGACAGACAACCTACAAAATACCTCACCAGTATTCCTTAGAACTACCAAGGTCACCAAAAACAAGGCAAGTCTAAGAAACTGTCACAGCCAGAGGAGTCTAAGAGGACATGACAACTAAATGTAACGTGGTGTCCTGGTTGGGGTCCTGGGACAGAAAAAGAAATCAGGTAGAAATTCAAAAACTAAGGAAATCCAAATAAACCCTGGACTTGAGTTAATAATGTATCAGTATTGAGTCATTAAGTGTAACAATATCTTATACAAAGGTAAATACTAACAGTAGGAAAATGGGGTGTGGGGCTATATGGGAACTCTCTGTACCATCTGCTTAATTTATCTGTAAAGTAAAACTGTTTTTAAAAAATAAAGACTATATTTAAATAGGGATCATGACACCAAATGCTAAATCCCCAAATGGTCGGCATCCTCTGCGGCTGTCTGGACAACAGCAGGCAAGTTCTATTTACTCCTGGCGTCTCAACCTAATTCTCCCTCCTGAAAATTGCAACCATGCCCACTGTTTGACTTGGTGTTCAGATGTCAGTATTCTATCTCTTCTCACTGACATTCCAGACATACATTTCTGTGGACTTAATCTGAGTTTTCTGGGTGCTGTTCTCCACTGCTCACCACCCTCTCCTAATAAATACCCTAGGGAGTGGTTGCATTTTGACCCCAACATAGGCTTAGACTAGTGGCCAGCAACCCTTTCTCCTCGTTTCCTGCCGTTCCCTAGAAGAGCTCTGCTTTAGTAATTAGTGAAATTTGCACAGTTCCAGCTTCCCTGGTGTCCATGTACTCTTTCCTTCCACCTGCACCTTCCTCCTATATTTAATGTTCTCATATTCCTTCCCGGTAGTCGGTGGGGGAAAATAACATGTCCAGAACTAGAATTTTCATCATATATTTCTGAGATCCTTTAAAGAAACATCCTCGCCTATAGCCAGTTTCTTCTGCAGCTATTGATCAAAGAGTTTCCTACAACAGTTGAGAACACTGAGCAGTTCATTTGGCAGCTGCCTCTGTCCTACCTATTGTTGGGTAGGAGCACCGTGTTTGCATGCTCGCAAAGGGCCATGTCACAGTGGCACTACTCCCCTGACTATACAATTGAATAGAGTGTTTTCTCATTCTGAAAAAGAGAACATAGGTCTCACTCCCTGACGTCACGTACTAATTAGACTCTTTCAGATAGTAAAAAATAGAAACACAGATGGCCACCTTAGTTAATGGGGTTTTATTCTCAAGATGGGGGAAGAAAGGGAAAGAAGAGGAGTTTTTAGCAACCACACAAAATAGGATAATAAAGAAATAACACCAAGGGTGCCTGGGTGGTTCAGTTGGTGAAATGTCTGCCCTCAGCTCAGGTCATGATCCCAGGGTCCTGGGATCGAGTCGCACATCGGGCTCCCTGCTCAGTGGGGAGTCTGCTTCTCCCTTTCCCTCTGCCTCTCCTTCCCCAACTCATGCTTATGTTCTCTCTTTCTCAAAGAAATAAAATATTTTTAAAAAAGCAATAGCCCCGTCGTGCTCCATAGAATGGAAACTCCTTTATTCTCCACTTCTGCTTCTACTAGTTCTATCTCTACCAAATAACTGACTGATTTTCTCACAAACTCCCCAAGTAACAGGATCTAATTTGATCTGCCTATCACAATCCACTTTATTTTTTTATTAATGATTTTTTTATTATGTTAGTCACCATACAGTACATCCCCAGATTCCGATGTAAAGTTTGATGCTTCATTAGTTGCGTATAACACCCAGTGCACCATGCAATACGTGCCCTCCTTACTACCCATCACCAGTCTATCCCATTCCCCCACCCCCTCCCCTCTGAAGTCTTCAGTTTGTTTCTCATAGTCCATAGTCTCTCATGTTTCATTCCCCCTTCTGATTACCCCCCTTTTCTTTATCCCTTTCTTCCCCTACCGATCCTCCTAGTTCTTATGTTCCATAGATGAGAGAAATCATATGATAATTGTCTTTCTCTGCTTGACTTATTTCACTTAGCATTATCTCCTCCAGTGCCGTCCATGTTGCAGCAAATGTTGAGAATTCGTTCTTTCTGATAGCTGAGTAATATTCCATTGTATATATGGACCACAGCTTCTTAATCCAGTCATCTGTTGAAGGGCATCTCGGCTCCTTCCATGATTTGGCTATTGTGGACAATGCAGCTATGAACATTGGGGTGCATATGGCCCTTCTCTTTACTACGTCTGTATCTTTGGGGTAAACACCCAGTAGTGCAATGGCTGGGTCATAGGGTAGTTCAATTTTTAACTTTTTAAGGGACCTCCACACTGTTTTCCAGAGTGGCTGTACCAACTTGCATTCCCACCAACAATGTAGGAGGGATCCCCTTTCTCCACATCCTCTCCAACAATTGTTGTTTCTTGCCTTGTCTATCTTTGCCATTCTAACTGGCGTAAGGTGGTATCTCAGTGTGGTTTTGATTTGAATTTCCCTGATGGCTAATGATTTTGAACATTTTTTCATGTGTCTGTTAGCCATTTGTATGTCTTCATTGGAAAAGTGTCTGTTCATATCTTCTGCCCATTTTATGATTTGTTTATTTGTTTCTCGTGTATTGAGTTTGAGAAGTTCTTTGTAGATCTTGGATACCAGTCCTTTATCTGTGGTGTCCTTTGCAAATATATTCTCCCATTCCGTGGGCTGTCTCTTAGTTTTTTTGACTGTTTCCTTGGCTGTGCAGAAGCTCTTTATCCTGATAAAGTCCCATAAGTTCATTTTATCTTTTATTTCTCTTGCCTTTGGAGATGTGTCGTGAAAAAGGTTGCTCTGGCCGATGTCATAGAAGTTGTTGCCTATGTTCTCCTCTAGAATTTTGATGGATTCCTGTCTCACATTGAGGTCTTTCATCCATTTGGAGTTTATTTTTGTGTATGGTGTGAGAGAGTGGTCAAGTTTCATTCTTTTGCATGTAGCTGTCCAATTTTCCCAGCACCATTTATTGAAGAGACTGTCTTTTTTCCACCGGATGTTTTTTCCTGCTTTATCAAAGATTAGTTGCCCAAAGAGCCGAGGGTCCATTTCTGGGTTCTCTATTCTGTTCCATTGGTCGATGTGTCTGTTTTTGTGCCAGTACCATGCTGTCTTTGTGATCACAGCTTTGTAGTACAGCTCGAAATCCGGCATTGTGATGCCCCCAGCTTTGTTTTTCCTTTTCAACAGTTCCTTGGAGATTCGGGGCCTTTTCTGGTTCCATACAAATTTAAGGACTATTTGTTCCAGTTCTTTGAAAAATGTCCTCGGTATTTTGATCGGGATAGCATTGAAAGTGTAGATTGCTCTGGGTAGTATGGACATTTTAACTATGTTAATTCTTCCAATCCATGAGCATGGAATATTTTTCCATCTTTTTATGTCTTCCTCAATATCTTTCAAAAGTGATCTATAGTTTCTAGCATATAGGTCCTTTACGTCTCTGGTTAAGTTAATTCCAAGGTAACGTATGGTTTTTGGTGTTATTGTAAATGGGATGGATTCCCTAATTTCTCTTTCTTCAGTCTCGTTATTCGTGTATAGAAATGCAACTGATTTCTGGGCATTGATTTTGTATCCTGCCACCTTACTGAATTGTTCTATAACTTCTAATAGTTTGGGAGTGGATTCCTTTGGGTTTTCCATATAGAGTATCATGTCATCTGCAAAGAGAGACAGTTTGACTTCTTCTTTGCCGATTTGGATACCTTTGATCCCTTTTTGTCTTCTGATTGCTGTTGCAAGGACTTCTAGTACTATGTTGAATAATAGTGGCGAGAGTGGGCATCCTTGTCGTGTTCCTGATCTTAAGGGAAAGGCTTCCAGCTTTTCCCCATTGAGAATAATGCTTGCAGTAGGCTTTTCATAGATGGCTTTTATGAGATTGAGAAATGTACCCTCTATTCCTACACTCTGAAGGGTTTTAATCAGGAAAGGATGCTGTATTTTGTCAAATGCTTTTTCTGCATCAATTGAGAGGATCATATGGTTCCTGAGTCTTTTCTTGTTGATAAGAAAAGACAATCCACTTTAGGCTACCCCTTTTGGTAAAAGCTCTCATGCCAGCATATCTTGTAAATTAGTTGCTCCCAGGTCAGGTGTCCATCTGGAGTCTAATCACCTGCAACTAGGAGATGGGGTTCTGTAGTCTAAGGTACAGCAATTCATTCATTAGAAAGCACCTAGATGGGGGTTGTAGGTCTGGAAGAAACTCGGAATCATATACTCTCTTCTCACATGATAGACCTATTTTCCCAAAGTTCCTTCTGTTGGAAATATCAATTCTTTGTAATGTCAATGTGTGTTTTGTGGAAGAGGGTCCTGTGATAAATGTGATTCAACAAATATTTATAAATGATTACTAGGTGCCAGGCACAGTTCTATGCACTTAAATGTGTAGAAAATGTGGGTTAAACAAAATAAATTTTTATACTGCGAAATCCTGTTTTTAGCATGCCATCATAAGCGCAAGAGAAGAGCTATAGTTCGTACTGTCTCCCAAATCTTTTAAACCAGGTTCTCTTTTCCTGAAAAGCATTTATTTCTTAAGCCTCAGATTACATGAAAGATACATCTTCAGAAACACTTGATTTTATGATTGCGGTTCCAGGAAATGATGTTGTCAAGGGACACGTGCGCTGTAGTAGCTAGTCTCCACAAGGTACCTCCTCTCCCCTGATGAACCACCCCTCCCAGTATTCACCCCCTTGTGTAGCCCTCTCCCACACTGAATCTAGGCTGACCCTACGACTTACTATAGCGAACACAGTGTAGCAGAAGTGACAATGTCAGTTCCAGGCTTAAGCCTGACAAGTTAAGAAATCTAGCCACCTTGCCCAAAGTCCTACATGAAGAAGCCACGTGGAGAAAGAGAGGCTCTGATACTACATGGAGAAAACCAAGGAATCCAACCAACAGGGAGAACCAAAGCCCCAAATATCTGACTCTAGTGGAACTCTACCAGCCAAACCTCATTGTTCAATCCATGCTAGCTAAAATGGCAGACTTGTGAATGAAGAACTCCTCCTGGCCATTCTGGTTCTAGTAGTGAAATATACAAGCCATGGCCAAATCCCAGTCCACAGAATTATGAGGCATAATAAATGGTTGTTTTAAGCCACTGTTTTGAAGGAATTTGCTAGACAGCAATAGGTAAACAAAAATATATAAAAATAATTTGAAGAATTATTGCATAAACGTAATATATTGTGCCTAAATTATGTTCCTGATTACATGTGTCTGTTTCAGAAATGACCCATTTTAGACAAAATATAGATACTTATCCATATATTTATCTATAGACTTATCTATATAGGTATTTATCACTAACCTTCTTTTATTTTTGGAAATAACCACTTTATCAGTAAAAATTAAAAATCAAATAAAGGAAGTTTTGAAATATTTTATCACAGAAAAACCAATTTAACTGTGCATACTTCTTGCAGTAAACAAGATTAAAATACTTTCATACAATAAGGAACTAAGAAAAAATTGAATTGACTTGAGGCGTCCATTTATTTATAATTGGCAAATCTAATTTAAAAGCACATCTGGTCCGTTTAGCCTGTAAATATCAATAGCAATTAGGAAATTATAAATTCCTAACGTTAAAACAAGATCCTAATTTCAGTCAGGGAACATTATCCTTTATTTACAAGCTTGGGGATACTAATTATTTACTAATTATTTACAAAGGATAAAATGTTAAACACAGTCCTCTTTCCTCCCCCTCCTCCTTTCCCCTTGCCTTCTGCTCTGCCTTCCCCTCATCCCTACTTTTTTTCTCCTTAGATGTCCAGAATACTGAGTAGGTCACACTGGCCTGAATGTTTGTGAGGTAAGATTCTGAGAAACCCATGCATTCATTTCAAACAAGCCACTCAAAAGGCCAGACCTTGTATTACTATGTTGTAATAGCAAGAAATCATCCCCCACTTTAGGATTTGTTCCCTTCTGGGTTGAGCAGGGTAGCAACATAAAATGCATAAGATCCTAAATCAGAGCTCTTCACTCCTTACATAAAAGTTGTATTCTTGGCTGACTTTATTGGACATGACTCCCAGGTATTCACATGGAAACTCTTCCATATAGATATTTGAGTAAGTGAAATTCATGAAAGCAGAGTTGTAGAATAAGAATTTAAACATTTAGGAGTTAAGTTTTTATTTTGGAGTTACAGGAACACATTTCAAGATGATATGAAAAGGCACACTAAATGACAGTATGTCCAATGAAATACGAGTTAATATTGTTAAAGGAAAAACTGGAAGAAAGGAAGGCATTGTGGAGCATCAGAGACAAATGAAGAGTCCAGCTAATGTGTCATAGTACTTTCTATGTTTGTGTCCTCCCAAAATTCACATATTGAATCCTAACCTCCAAAGGTGATAGTGTTAGGAGGTGGGGCCCTTGAGGGCTGAGGTTATGAGGATAGAGCCCTCATGAATGGGATTAGCGCCTTATAAAAAAAAAAGACCCCACAGAGATCCCTAGCCCCTTCTAACATGTGAGTGCACAGCAAGAAGGCATCAGCAATGAACGAGGCAAATGGCCCTCACCAGAAGGCAGCCATGCTGAAGACTTGATCTTAGACTTACAGCCTAGAACTGTGAGAAATAAATGTCTTTTGTTTATGAGTCACCCCGTATGTGGTATTTCATTATAGCAGCCCAAATGGACTAAGACAATGCTTGCTTCTATTGTTTTTCCAGGGCACTCATTTATGTATCAGTTTGTAATATGTGCAGAAACAGAACTCAAGAACCAGGGTCCATAAATATTCAGGTATAGTTCCTTTAATGAAATATTTCCTCCAAAGATAGAAATTGGTGATAGTGGTCTATTTCTCTCAATACCACTGTTTCTCTGAAGCTTAGTATAGTAGGATCTGATTTTATGATTAGAAGATAAAGGATAACTGGGAACCTGGGTGGCTCAGTCAGTTAAGCATCCGACTCTTGATCTCAGCTCAGGTCTCAATCTCATAGTGGTGAGTTCAAGCTCCATGTTGGGCTCCATGCTGGGCGTGGAGACTACTTAAAAAAAAAGAAAAGAAAAAAGAGAAAAGAAAAGAAGACAAAGGACAGTTAAAACCAGGTACTACAAGCTAAAAGATGAAACAAAGTAAAGTAGGGTACTATCGTTACTTGACACAACTCATGAATTCTTACAGGAAATAGAAAGATGAAAGTCTGCCCAAAATTGCAATAGTCCTCTATTAAATATGTGCTTACACCCCAGCATTTATCTTGGAATAGTAAGATGTAGGAAAGAGACTAAAAGGTCAAACCTGAAGAGAATGAAGCCACATATGTTAAAAAGAAACAAAATAAATGCAGGTAACACTGTGCTGACAGCTAAACCCTGGGCTGCAAGAAAGAGAAAAATAATTCTGTGTTATATTCAAGAGTAAACCCGGGTAAAGCAAAAAATACAGAGAAATATACATAAGTGTGTTTTATTTCTCATCAAATCCTAAAAAGGTCATCTTACCTGAAGAGAAGGAAACCAAGGTGAATAAAATCTTTGATATACTTACTCCATTTTCCCTTACTCTGTGTGTGTGGCAGGGGTGTGAAGGTGAGAGATGGAACTGGTATATACAGACTGTATAAAAACAAAACCAAGTTTTTCCATTTGGACATCGAGCTGGAGTACTATAAATGCTTGTTAAAGCAGAATTTTTAGGGAAAAATCTATGCCTACCAATTAACTATTTTCCTTAACCCACAAAACTAGTCGAGTCTTTTGGTTGAAAGCAACTGAAATCATTGAAATGGATCCAAGTTGAAAATGACCATTGGCACAGCTGGTTCCAGGTGCTCAAGGATATTTGGACTGTGTCTATCTATCCCTTGGCTCTACTTTCCTCTGTCCCGGCTTTACACTCAGGAACGTTTTTTATCAAGAAATACCAGTTTGGTCAGCGGCAGCTCGAGGCTTATGTACTAGCCTAGCAGCCACAGACGAAAGAGAAGACCCAGAAAGATGCCAGAGAGCCAGAGAAGTGTCCTGGGACTGAGTCTCATTCTTCTGTACTGGACAATATGCCTACTTATTCTAAATTAATCACAGGGCTGGGGAGAAGGGATGCTATATGGTACGTTCTGTGGCCAAACTCAGTCATAAGTCTTCTGGAACTGCAGGAGTAGGAGAGTAGGGATGTTATCCCCACAAAAATCACAGGGAAAAATGGGGAAGGAATAACTCACGGAGAGAAGTTAGGGGTTCTTTTACCAATGTAAGGAGGAATGAATGAACACTTGGCAACCAACATCTTCATGTTAACCTGCCTATTTTTTTTTTCTTAAAAAGGTACACAATAGGTGGGGGGTGAGGGGTCCAGCTATTCGTGCTTAATAGTAATTTGAATTCTAGACCAGGGAGCGTTTTATCCAGTGAAAATAAAAATAGATTCAAGAAGAGGTTAAGGACTATGGAAATGACAACTAGGTCTCAGAGAAAGGTACCACCTGAGCAGCTGGTCAAGGAATCATACCACTGAGGGTTTGAAGTTGATTTCCTTTGTGTCTTTTCTGGCATACCACCACCCTTTGAGAATGCTTTCTCTGTCTGGGCATTTTCCTGCCTTTTGATCCACTTCTCCAAGGCAGAAGCCAGAATAGACTCCCACACTCAACCCACAGCTAGGTTGAAGGCATGGAACCTAGGTTCCTTCAGTCACACACACCCATGTGTGACATCAAACCAGAAATGAGTTACATGACAAGGCAAGGACTGCAGGAAATCCTTTTTATTTGTTTTTGTCAAGGTGACAGCTTAGATGTCATCTTTCATTGAAAGAGGACTTTTAACTACCTTTAACTACCTTCATTTTTACCTAGGTCTATACTTTTTAACTGAGTAAGTTCTTCTTTCCAGCTTATGTTCTAACTCAGTCAAAAGACCTCGTGGCAAATCATCCCCTAATGTGAACCCAAACTACCCCAAAATACCCCTCAAGCAATAATGACTGCCTTGTAAGACACTGTAGAATTGACCCCAAGACAATGATCTACCTGACCTTCACGGCCACCTGCATGTACCCACCAACATATGACCCACATTTTCCTTATATAAATTTGAAGTATTTGAAGACAGTCTTTGCGATATTAGTCCCCTATCTTTCTGGTGCTGGCCTCATGGAAATAATCCCTTTCTTGTTTCACCACCACTGGGTCTCTCTGCCTTTGTATGCTGTCAGCTGCGGGTGGTCTAACCTGATCTGTTTGGGACAGCCGGAGCCAGGTACTCTTGCACCCTTAGGCCCCAGTTACATCGTGATCAGAAGACAGATGTTCTGGCATCTCATGTCTACAGTGAGTGGCATGCATTATAGCATCTGGTTTCGTTGGAGCGGTTACTGGCATAATCTCACAATGTGATTTAGGCATTATTTTTCTGAAGTGCCTAGCCTCCAAACCTGGCTCTCTAGTCATCCAAAGATTCTCTGAGCTATCTACTTTTCCTTGAGAAATGTCTCTTTTCTTTTCAAACTAGCAAGGGTATTTGTATTTTTTTAAACTAAGACCCTGATTAATACAGTGACTGGATTAGTTGTCAAAGGTTGCCATAATAAATTGCCCATAGATCCACAGACTGGGCGGCTTAAACAACAGAAGTTATTTTCTCACAGTTCTGGAAGCTGGAATTCTGAGGTCAGGTATTGGCAGGGACAGTTTCTTCTGAGACCTCTTAGAGATAGCTGTCCCTGTGCCTTCACAAGATCTTCCCTCTGTAACCATCTGTGTCCAAATTTCCTCTTAAAAGGACACCAGTCATACTGGATTAGGGTCACCCAAATGGCCTCATATTAAATTAATTACCTCTTTAAAGACCTTATCTCCAAATGTAATCACATGCTGAGGTATTGGGTGTTGGACTTCAATATATGAATTCCAACTCATCTCATCATAGTGACCATAGTTGGGTCAAATAAGAGTAGAGTACTATAACATTTTTATTTAATTTAATTTATTTTATTTTATTTTTTAAAGATTTTATTTATTTGTTTGTCAGACAGAGAGAGAGAGCACAAGCAGGGGTCAGTGGCAGGGAGAGGGAGAGGGAGAAGCAGTCTCCCTGCTGCGCAAGGAGCCCACCCCAGAACTGGATCCCAGAACCTGGGATCATGACCTGAGCCGAAAGCAGAAGCTCAACTGACTGAGCCACCCAGGCATCCCACTCTAACGTTTTTATATGAAAGACATATATATGTACTCAAGTTTGTCGAGAGTATAACAGATGTAAAAGAGAAAACCGAGCACTTGTTGGATGAGTTTACCAGTGCTAACACCAGATCCAGATAATAAAAATAATAAAATTTGGTCAAAATTATTTGGATAGTTGACTTAACTTTCTATCTAATGTTGTATAGTGCCTTCAGCCTGAGTTCTGTAGTTATTTTAAAGGAAGAATAGCACATGGATTAGGAGCACAGACATTGGAGCCAGCCCCTTGGCTTAGACAAAGCACAGCTTGTACCTCAATTTTTTCACCTTTAAATGGGGGTTACTAACAGAGTAATCATAGAAGTCAAATATGTATTACATGCAAAGCACTTAGAATATCTGGCACTCACTAAGCATGCAACAAGTGGGAGCTTTTATTACCTTAAAATGTCCCTCAGAAGTTGTAAACGTAAAATACATTTTATTTTTTTAATTTCCCATTCAATATATTTCAGTGGACAAGTGCACTATTTTCCTACCACTTCAAAGACCTCAACGTTCTCCTCACATTTTTTATTCTTCCTAAAGTATCCTGTGCAATTGCCATTTTCTCCTCCCGTTGTCTATCCTCATTCATTGCTGTCCTCACATGTATGTACACGCACATCTTTAGTAACTTCCTCCTTTCTTAATTTTAAAAACTTCTCGGTTACCTCAGGAAACTCTCTCTTGATCTCTGGTTCCAATGTCAAGGAGTCAAGATCTTAACTACATTTTGGAAATAATCTGTCCAGATAACACTAATTTTATAGGGCCAATTCAAAAACTGAACACTAGATGGCAACATTCCTAAATTGTGCTGTTTTCCTAAGGCTTGGTTTCTGAAGTCTCGAAATGGGAGCGTTTAATTCTTGAATTTCTTTTTTTTTTTTTTATTTTATTATTATATTATGTTAGTCACCATAAAGTACATCCCCGGATTCCGATGCAAAGTTCGATGCTTCATTAGTTGCGTATAACACCCAGTGCACCATGCAATGCGTGCCCTCCTTACTACCCATCACCAGCCTATCCCATTCCCCCACCCCCTCCCCTCTGAAGTCTTCAGTTTGCTTCTCATAGTCCACAGTCTCTCATGTTTCATTCCCCCTTCTGATTACCCCCCCCTTTCTTTATCCCTTTCTTCCCCTACCGATCATCCTAGTTCTTATGTTCCATAGATGAGAGAAACCATATGATAATTGTCTTTCTCTGCTTGACTTATTTCACTTAGCATTATCTCCTCCAGTGCCGTCCATGTTGCAGCAAATGTTGAGAATTCGTTCTTTCTGATAGCTGAGTAATATTCCTACCCTATGACCCAGCCATTGCACTAATTCTTGAATTTCTTAAACATTTTGGCTCTGTTTTAAACCTAGAATAAGCCTTTGGATATCTGCATAAAGGAACTCTAGTGGCTCATTCTTGAAAATTAATTATTCCTATTTATACCTTGTATGATCACTAATTTTTACCTTTTAAAAAAATGTTTGAATCTTGCTTGTTTTTTTCCTTAAAATAACAGAAATATAAGTTCTGTCTATTTTTTAAATTATGTCATATTCTGTTTGTGGAATTTTAGGTAAATTTAGTTCTCTGACATAGCTAATAGATTTTTATTTAATTTCACAGGCATCCAGAAATGATACTTTACATGATAGACGTAACAGAAGGATACAAACATTTTTCTCCCTTTTTTTTTTTTTTATATTTTTCTTATGGAACTTTGAGCTTAGGGACAGGAAAACAATAGCTTTGAATTTCCTAATAGTGAAGATGAGAGAGAGCACAGGTGCATTTTCTTTGAAAAGGGAATTATATAAGTCTTCTAATTTTCCTTAGGAAATTAAGACATTAACTGGGATTTCATCTCTTGTAAAATGTAAGATTTATCAAATGAAAATACATTTATTGTTCTTAAGGCAAGGGCCTTTAATATGAAGTTCATTTAGGACTCCAGGAAAAAAATGGACAAAGAATATGAGCAGTAACTAAAGAAGAAATGCAAAAAGCCAACCACCACATGAAGAAAGTTGAAAATCACAAGCATTAAAAAAAGCAAAAGTAAAATGTTCTTTATCTAAAAACACTGTTTGGTTTCCTCCCTCTTTATACTGAGTATTAGAGAGAATATAGTGATAGCTCGAGTTCAAATCCCAGCTCAGAAATCTGCCTGCTATGTGACCTTGGTGAAATTCTTTGACCTCTTTGCTGTAATTTTCTAATCTGTAAAAGAGGATTAATCAGGAAAATGATGGCTAAATGAGTTAATATAAGTAAAGTTCTCAAAAGAATACTTCATTGAAATAATACTTTGGGAATACAGGGTTAAATAAAATATATTATTTTAAAAAATGTTTAAGGAGTACCTGGCATGTATGTGTTTGTCTAATGTACATAGCATTATATGTTAACACTGTGTAAATGCTACCTAACATAACAATTCTAACTTAACCGCAGATTGGAGGTTTAGGTATAGAAAATATACTGAGGGACACCTCAATCGGTTAAGCGTCTGCCTTCATCGTGATCCCAGGGTCCTGTGATCGAGCCCCACATCAGGCTCCTTGCTCAGCGGGAGCCTGCTTCTCCCTCTGCCTGCCATTCACCCTGTTTGTGCTTTCTCTCGCTCTCTCTCTCTCACACAAATAAATAAAGAAAATCTTTAGAAAAAATACTGAAATAAACAATGAAATTATTTAAATTACAATGGAATTAAACAATGAAATTAAGGATAAGCAGGCAAAACAAGACTAACAGGAATAATTTGATCTGAAAAAGAGGCAAAGGGTTTTCTAGAAATGTAATTGTTAAAATTAGAAAAAATCAATAAGCAAATTAAACTGGTTTTAAGACACGTAGAAATAAATTCAGATATATCACTAATCATCATAAACATAAATGAACTAAACTCACCAGTTAAATGATGGATTGCTCAATTGTATTAAAAAATCCAGCCAAATACTGTTTAGAAGAAAGAGATACAAAATGTAAGGACATATAAAAGTTGAAAGTAAAAGTAAGTGAAAAGACATACTTGGCAGGTACTAGCCAAAAGAAAGCTTGGTGGCATGTTAGCATTGACATAGGTTTTATGACCAAATGGAAATCAAAAAACCCAAAACATTATTAAGGAAGATTGAATTAATCAAGAAGATATAATACATTTAATTTGTATGCAACTGATAAGATAGGCTTAAAAATATAGAGCAATAAGTAATAGAGTTACAGGAAGATATTAACAAATCTACCATGTAATCGAAGATTTCAATATCCATCCATTCATTTTATTCAGGAAATACATTTGAGTGCTTACCTGCTAGGAAGTCCTACTCATTGATAACATGGCTATGAATAAAACAAAAAAAATCCTCAAGCTTTTGTAACTTATTTTATAATGAAAGGAGAGAGCAAAATAAAAAAATACAATAAAAACTTACAAAAATATACCCCAAATTTCATGAATTCTGAGATTATAAAATGGAAGATTTGCTCCCATCTACCATCCAACCCCACAGGTAGAACAAAGAGAGGAAGGAGGATAAAGTTCTTATCTTCTGACATTGGGAAATGGTAGAGGGGACAGGTAGAATGGGGGGGGAGCCAAGCAGAAAAATAACTTGAAACCCAGAGGGGAGGTGGAGTTTGAATCCTACTTGCTCAGTAATCTCCCAACTCATTATTCCCAAAGTGGACCCAAAAAACTGGCATGTTGGAGCCAGGAATTTCCTGGAATCATTGATGTTTTCCTGAAGCACAGTCAGCTACAGACCCGGAGTGGCTTCCATCAAGCGGGAGTGGATAATCACCACCAGATGGTGCCAAACTGCAGTGGGGACCAGGGTCGATGTGGCTAGTGATGCGAAAGCCCAGGGCTGTGCGGGTTCTCCTCATTTTATTAATCTTACACTGAAAGAAAGGAAAAAATAAAGACAAAAGTTTGGAAAAGAAGACAAAGGACTTCATTATTTCACAAATGATATGATAGTCTCCATAAAAATCCAAAAGAACTTAACTAGCAATAACACGAGTTTACCAGGAGATCAACTTGCAAAACCCAGTTGCATTTGTATAAAATCTGATAAGTACTCAGCAAACATTTCTATAACAACAAGCACATGGAAAACATAATTTAAAAGATATTCCATTTAAATCGCTCAAATATAAGATGTTTAAAATTAAGTCTAATAAAAGATGTATACGACCTGTACAGGAAAAAAAACTATGAAAAATTATAAAAGGACAGTTGGAAGGAATATGCTATGTTTGTGGAAAGGAAAATTCAACTTTTTTTTAAAAAGTGAAGTCTCATGAATGCGCAGGAATCTGTTGCATCTCTATACATCAATAACAAAGCAGCAGAAAAAGAAAGCAAAGAATCGATCCCATTTGCCATTGCAACAAAAACAGTAAGATACCTAGGAGTAGACCTGACCGAGAGGTAAAAGATTTGTATTCTGAAACCTATAGAAGACTTATGAAAGAAATTGAAGAGGATACAAAGAAATGGGCAAAAAATTCCATGTTCATGGGGTGGAAGAACAAATATTTTTAAAATGTCTGTACTACCCAGAGCAATCTACACACTTAATTCAATCCCTATCAAAATGCCAACAGCATTTTTCACAGAGCTGGAACAGACAATCCTAAATTTTTTATGGAATCACAAAAGACCCTGATAGCCAAAGCAATCCTGAAAAAGAAAAAGTGGGAGGCATCACGATTCTGGACTTCAAGATATATGACAAAGCTGTAGTCATCAAGACAGTATGGTACTGCCACAAACACACACACATAGATCGATGAAACAGAATAGAAAACTCAGAAATAGACCCACAACTATGTGTTCAACTAATCTTCGACAAAGCAGGAAAGAATATTCAATGGAAAAAAGACAATTTCTTCAACAAATGGTGTGGGGAAAATTGGACAATAACACACAGAAAAATGAAACTGGACCACTTTCTTATATCATACACAAAAATAAACTCAAAATGGATGAAAGACCTAAATGTGAGACAGGAATCCATCGAAATCCTAGAGGTGAACACAAGCAGAAACCTCTTTGAGCTCAGCCGCAGCAAATTCTTGCTAGACACGTCCCCAAAGGCAAGGGAAACAAAAGCAAAAATGAACTATTGGTACTTCATTAGGATGAAAAGCTTCTGCACAGCAAAGGGAACAATCAATAAAACTAAAAAGCAGCCTATGGAATGGGAGAAGATATTCACAAATGACCTATCTGATAGAGGGTTAGTATCTAAAATCTATAAAGAACTTATCAAACTCAACACCCAAAAAACAAATAATCCAGTTAAGAAATGGGCAGAGGGCATGAATAGACACTTTTTCAAAGAAGACATACAAATGGCCAACAGACACATGAAAAAATGCTCAACATCACTCGGCATCAAGGAAATACAAATCAAAACCATGAGATACCACCTCACACCTGTCAGAGTGGCTAAAATTAAAAACGCAATAAACAACAGGTGTTGGTGAGAATGCAGGGAAGGGGGAACCCTCTTACACTGTTGGTGGGAACTCAAACTGGTGCAGCCACTCTGGAGAGTATGGAGGTTCCTCAAGAAGTTAAAAACAGAACTACACTATGACCCAACAGTTGCACTACTAGGTATTTACCCAAAGGATACAAAAATACAGATTCAAATGCACACATGCACCCTGATGTCTATAGCAGCATTATCAACAATAGCCAAACTATGGAGAAGAGCGGAGATGTCCATCGACTGATGAATGGAAAAAGAAGAGGTGGCATGTATGTATAATGGAATATTACTCAGCCATCAAAAATGAAATCTTTCCATTTGCAACAATGTGGATGGAACTAGAATGTATTATGCTAAGTGAAATAAGTCAGTCAGAGAAAGACAAGTGCTATATGATCTCGCTCATGTGGAATTTAAGGAAGAAAACAGATGAACATATGGGAAGGGGGAAAGAAAAAAAGGAGAGAGGAAAACAAACCATAAGAGACTCGTAATGATAGAGAATACAGCAAGGGTTGCTGAAAGGAGGTGGGTTGGGGATGGGCTAGATGGGGATTAAGAAGGGCACTTGTGATGGGCACAGGGTATTATATGTAAGTGATGAATCACTGAATTCTATTCCGGAAACCAATATTGCACTGTATGTTCACTAAGTAAAGTTTAAATTAAAAAAAATTATGTGCTAGGGTCAGGGCCAAATACATTATTACATTAGCCCCTGTGGTCTTCAGCACACCCCTCTGTGATAGGTGTTACCCCATTGTGCAGATGAGGAACCCGAGATGAAGTAACTTGCCCTGAGCCGCACATCGCAGAGCTGTGGAGGTGGGATTGGAAAGCTCCAGGGCCCTGTGCCTCCCACTCTGCCCCGTGCAGACCCAGGATAGATCCTGATTCAGCTACTTGCTGCTTTTCCAGCCACCAGTAGTCTATGGGTCACTTAAATCTGAGGAGCCACAGTTTCTTCACATGGACATAATAAGGAGGTCCACAAAATTTAACAAGAATTACCATTGAGGCATTGCTTAGAACAGCAGCAATAAACAAAATAACAAAACAAAACCCCACCTAAAATGTCCACTAGAAGGTGATTTATTGAGGGGAATGTGGTGTATTCTATATGGTGGAATATATTAAATGAAGTCAATTAAATAAATAAATGTATTCAATTTCATAATTAAATAGATTAAATTAAATTATATGTATTAAATAAGTGTTGACAGTGGAAGATGCTCACAACAAAACTTAAGTTACAAAAATGTACTTTCTGGGTGACTTTTAGGTTATATTATTAATATTTATGTAAATATAAATAATACAATAAGCGTGAATTCTCCCCAAATTGAATTGCAGAGCTAATATTCCAAATATCAACAGAGATTTTTGTGAAACATGACAACTGATACTGATATTTTATATGGCAAAGGGAAATATCCAAGGCACTCCTTAATAAAAAGAGGGAACTTGGCCAATCAGACACTGAAACTAATGGTGAAGTCATGATAATTGATAGTGTTGCTTTGGCAAAGGGAAGACCAAATGACCAATTGAACAAGAGAGCTCAGAAAGATCCAGGAACGCATGGAAAGTTGATATATGACAGACGTGGCCATGCTGATCAGCGATGAAAGCTTAAGCTTAGATTAAATAAACAGATGAGTTTCTACTGATAATAAATAGAAAAGAAGGAAAAGATTTCCTTTATAGTAGACTCTCATGCAGAAGGAATGATGGAGGGAGAAAATCCCCATTTGGCAAGCATTGTAGTAATAATTGACTCAGACAAAATTGGCAATGGATGCCAAAACTATTGGGTTGTAATTTGATGAAGAACAGGATAGTTACACAGTCTCAAGGATCTCTCCACAAATTACTTATTACTTACAAAGGGAAAATAGTGCTTTTAAAGTGGATAAACCTGGAAGACATCACCTTAACTAACTGATCAAGTTGCCATCGCCAAAAAAATGAAGAAAAATGACATGTGGGCTTCCTGAGTGTTGCACTGAAGAGGACACGACCTCACTTACATAGTAATCCTGCCAAAAATTCACAACCTGAATCTAATTATGAAGAAACATTCTATGAAGAAAACCCACACTGAGGGACAGTCACAAAATAATTGGCCTGAACTGTTAAAAAATGTGAAGGTCAAAAAACACCACGACTGAGAAGCTGTCGCAGATCAAGTGAGACTGGAGACAACCTAAGATGTGACCCTGGACTGGATCCTGTGGTGGGGGTATGGGCGGGAGGAGAGGTGGAGCAGGGTGGCTACAAAGCATATTTTATCAGGGTAATCGGTGAAATTTGAAAGTAGACTGTAGATTATAGAGTAATGGAAGCAGTGTTAAATTTTCTGATTTTGATAACTGAATGTTTTTAATCCTTGTTTTTGGAAAACATACACTCAAGAATTTAGAGGCAAAGGAGCATGGTTTCTGCAAATTATTCTCAAATGCTTCAGAGATAACAATATGCATAAGAGAAAGAGAATGAGAAAACGAATATGGCAAAATGATCATTGCTGAATCTGTTGAAGGGTACACAGGAATTTTTTGTAAGATTTTTAAAACTTTTCTGTGCTTTAAATTGTTTTGAAATAAAAAGCTAAAAAGAAGCAAAGGAATGGTAAATGCAAAGCTTCTGGGAGGGAGAGGAGGCCAGAGACTGGGGGAGGGAGGAACCCAGGTAGATACAACAGGACTATGTTCCAGTTCCTAAATTAAACAATGGGATCGTGGACATTCATTTTATTATTTAGCTTTAATAATGATGTATATATTTTTGTCCAGATCAAATAGTATCTTTTAAAAGATAATAAAAGAGAAAACAAAGAAAAAACATAATAAGGCATGAATCAGAGCTATCTCGTGAGCTCTGTGTACGTATGACCCACATGTCTGTGAGTATGCTGCTTTCCCTCCCTGAAGTTCACTTTCCTCACCTACAAAAAGGGAATTGAAGACCCACTGTGCAGTTTGGTTGAAAGGGCTTGGCAATCAGTGCTCATTAAGTGGCAGCTGCTTTTTTATTTTCTCTGATAGGGCAGAGATAAGGGGAGTACACCTACAACCATAGGCTTGGTTAAAATGATAGAGGTTTCCCATCGTCTATATGGCCAGTTGGAAAGGAGGGTATCTAGAGAATAAAATTGAGCTCATGTTGGAAATCCCCCAAATAATTACAGAGCCAATGAGCTTCGTGTATCCTTTTCCAAACTGCGCTCCATTATCTGGAAGACTTGGAAAAAAACGAATATTTATGTTGGATGGTCTAGAAAAAGGTCAATGAAGCAGAAAATCTGCTGAGATGAGGCAGGTTTAACTGTTCAGGGCATCCTACCTAAGCAGTAAGCTTTCTTTTATCTAAAATTCTGAGAAAGGAGACTGTTTACAGGAGACGGAAGATATAAAGTGAGCTGATAATTTCGTAGATTAATTAGAGGCTGTGTATGAAAGCACACCTAGCAGAAAAATGCTTTTCCCAATGCAGAATATGTGATTCCATTTCTGCCTTTTTCTGCAGCACATAAAAAATAATTCTTACATGATATATGTACACCCTGTTTGGACAAATTCCCTTATGGCTTAGCTACTTTTTATATACCAAAAGCCTTGAACAAATTGCAAAGAACAACAAAAAAGCAAGCAAATATGTATTGAGCAACCACTTCATTTAAGGGTCGCTCTGCTATAAGGGATATAAGAGAGGAGCTGTTTTAAGCTCATAGTTGATTTAAATTTTAATTTTTCAATATTAATGGCTTTATAAAAATGAGTATATGTATATACACACAGCTAACTTAAGCTCATCACATGTAACTAAATTCATAAAGTGTGAACAGTAGAGCAAATTTGATAATGTTTATACATTACTAACAGTTAATTCAGTGAAGAAATCAATAATATCAATTGTTGGCCATCTCAAACCCTAACTGTTTTTCCGTTTGGATAGCATACAGAGATAATCTGCCCACCCTGTCACTAGAAATATTGCCGAAGAATGACTATTCCAGCTGCTGGTACCTAGGAGATGCTTTTGGTTACTTGATTTGGTGTTTAATTTCTTAAATGTTAATTATCTAAATTATATATCAACTATTATCACCTTATTTTTATATTGATAAAATACATATTCATTAACACAGTTTTATTCATGATTTCTCCTTTCCTTGCTTCATATACTATAAATACGCAGATAATTCCAGAGATGAAGGCAGGCATACATAATATTAAAGTTGGAGATTTTAAGAGAAATTCATTATAAAATTCTTGGAGTTATATGTACAAGAACTGGTAACCCAACCATTGTCTTGTTTTTACTTTGACAGTTTTACATCAGCTGCTGTATTCTCCAGAAATATAATTAAGGAGAGAAGTTATAATAACTAATGTAAATGTACTGAGAAATGATATTTTAGAGGAATTGGAGAATATGAGGAGGGATGATACTTGCAGAGACTTAAGAATGTTGTATTTGAATCAATGTGATAAACTGATCACAGAGGGAGGCATGGAAAAAGGAAAAGATTTTCAAGAGAATGATAAAAAGTCATGTATGAACAACTAAAAATCACATTTTCAAAGGCAGCTCAAAGAATGATCATGTTATTCTTATTTTAATCCTCATGATCAAAAAAGAGATGACTCAATTCCTTACTTATATTTCTGCCAAAATTATCTTTGAAAAACAAATTTCATAATGAAAGATAAAGAAAATAATGCGCTATCACAGGATTTTAAATAGAAATGGGGATTTTTGATTCAATATGGTGAATAGAATGCACCACTTCCATTCTCTCCTGAAAGCCTATTAAAATGACAATAATCATATTTAAAATATATAGGTCTAAAAGATTTAAAAAAAAAAAAAAGCCAGGAGAGAAGACACAGAGCGTAGGAAAGTATCAACATGCTTTGGAGGGTGGAAAGCTGTTGACTTAGGAGAGAAGGAGAAGCTAAACCTGAGTGTCTTCAGCAAAAGGAAAGAACCAACCTGCTAAAGCTGGAGAATGGGGTTTTGCAGAAAGGGGATGTGAAGTGCAGATCTGGGATTAAGAGAATCATTTGAAAGTCTGCTTAAGAGACATTTAGATCTCAAAGAGCCTGGTGACTTTCCCTCCCAAATTCTCAGACTTAAGATTGATTCCCATAGAGCATGAGTCAAAAAGATGCTGAGCTTAAGGACAGTAGGTACAGAAAGCTCCAGGGGAGTTGAGGGGCTAAAAATAGGTAGATTAACTAGAAGTCCATGTATTTATCAGAGAAACACATCCTCACCCATCACCAGCCCTCTTTCCCTTTCCAGGTTCCCAAACACCTGCAGCCAGGCACAAGACCTGAGTCTCTTTCTGTGCAGAAATTGGTGGCCACTGAGAATACCTGCAGACTCAAAGTCATTCTTAGGCACTCAGAGTCTCAAACAAATAGGGAGAAAACCTGTAGGGGCGCCTGGGTGGCGCAGTCCTTAGGCGTCTGCCTTCGGCTCAGGGCGTGATCCCGGCGTTCTGGTATCAAGTCCCACATGGGGCTCCTCGGCTGGGAGCCTGCTTCTTCCTCTCCCACTCCCCCTGCTTGTGTTCCCTCTCGTTGGCTGTCTCTCTGTCACATAAATAAATAAAATCTTTTTTTTTTAAAAAGGAAAACCTGTAAAGAAGAAAACATGATTCTCAAAGGATCCAACAGAGAAGGGGGTGAGGGGATTTCCTAGTATAACAGCAAAAGGAAGTGAAAAATGACAAGTCATAAAATGGGGCTAGAAAACAGTCAAGATTGGAGCAGGAGAGCAAAAGTTTCTGGAAATAAATTAAAAATGGAATTCAGATTATCTGACAAGTATTGGGTTATATGAAAACTTATTCAGATGACTACCAAATGAATAATTGACACAGTTATTAACTCCAGGGGAAAAAGAAAGTAGCGTAATCATGGTACACTACTAGATTCAGCAGTGAAAAATATGTAGACAGTCAAAATAATGTAAATATGGGATAAAACTCAAGACAAATCTGGGGTTTAATTATATTGGGAGGTTGGAAGGAAGGGAAGCAGGGTGGTTGTATAAGAGCTAATTTTTATTTACCAATGTAAAAAGATCAGTCAATCAAGATATAAAATGGCTATATCAAGATATAGCATCATAAATAAAGAATTCTTACGTAGAAAGATAAATACTGAAAGACATAGGGTAAGGATCAGAAATTGATAGGTGAGACTGGGCACAGGGAGAGGTGGGTCATTTTTTTGAAAATTGTAACTGTCAAAAAAACTATTACACTCCATTGTTTTAATTATATTAGTGAAAGGTAGCAATACGTGGGCTTACATTCTGTTTCTCAACAATTTTTAACCCATGATTGCATTTGATAAACAAACAAACAAAAAACAACCACCAAATCCATGTATTCTTTCAATGTTATTTGGAGATAAGAATAAAACAAACTTTGTGACTAAAAACAATTTAGAGCAATGAGACAAAATGCTGTTTTGCTTTCAATCAGAACATGCCCCTCTTGCCCCTACTCCAGGACTAAATAAGAACACGCCTCTTCATCCTTACAAAGATAACAACTGTTCACTTTTTTTTGTTTTCTGGCTGAGGATCTTAGTGTCTCCTTATTTCAATCAATCCAATTTAATGCATTCAATACAAACCCTCTTTTCTGTCTGGCTTTCACTGCCTTTTCTTCTCCTTCCCTGCCCTCTACCTATCTAACCTTATTTTCCATTACATCACAACAGGCAACTCCTGTCAAGTGGGATAGCACTCTCAGAACCAGGCATATATACCCTGGGCCATGCCTGCCTTCATCTTTTAGGTTAAGCTCTTGCCTGAATTCTTGGGCCCATCTCCTCTGGACCTGGCCAAGGTCTTCCTGTCCTTCAAAACCTTCTTCAAGAGGAGCAAAGACATTTCTTATCATAATTCTATTATTTTATCATCTTTGAAACTTTGGCTTTTATCATTAAAATTTATAGAAGAAAAAAACTGATAGAAAAACACCTTTTATGACCACTTAGGCAAAAAGAAAATTTAAACAAATGAACATTTGTCCAAATTCAAGAGACTGTGCTCAATTTATTGGGTTGGCACCTACCAGTAATTTTCAAGATATGATGTAACAGGGATTTTTTTCAGCATTATGCCACTCTCTATGAAGGAAAGATCATTTTTTTAAAGCACCCAGTCTCAACAACATGAACGTATGTATAATTTGTCATTGTCTGTTGGAAGGGATAAATAGCAGATTAAGGCTAGCTTGAGAAAAGCCAATAAACCTGGTAAAAAAAAAATTACATTGATCTTTTCTGTTAATTATTTAAAGTTTCTCATTTTTATTGCATTTATTGTACAAACAACATAATAATACCAAAGAACAAAAAAGGAAAAAATTATCTCTACTTCCACCCTCAAATAAACTGTTTTCACTTGTTCATGTATTCTTCCATTTCTCAACCCTATGCATATGTAATTGTATATACAAAGCATTCTACTTTTTACCCTTGGTATTGTAAACATTTTCATGTTGTAAATCCTCTTTGCACTTCACATTTTA
Organism: Ailuropoda melanoleuca; assembly: GCF_002007445.2. Classification (NCBI taxonomy): domain Eukaryota; kingdom Metazoa; phylum Chordata; class Mammalia; order Carnivora; family Ursidae; genus Ailuropoda; species Ailuropoda melanoleuca. The sequence continues at coordinate 23,995,330 of NC_048228.1, read as the reverse complement.
GTATTTATACAATAAACCATCTATGAATATCCATATAAGAATTCATCTATTGCAGTACCATAATTATTGGTGTCTCTGTCATTAGTTATTTATAATTCTTTCCAATTTTTTTCAGTAGGCTGTGAGCAAATAGGCAATTGTATGCACTGACAGTACTTATCAAATTTAAAATGTACATATCCTAAACCTAATAAATCTTCCTTGTGGAATCACTCCTTGAGAGATAATTACAAAAGTGTGCAAACATAAATATGCTATTTGCTGCTTTATCTGATGGTAAAAACTGGAGGTGATCTAAATGATCCACCATAGTGTAATAGCTAAATAAACTTTGGTATACCTGTATTGGTACACACCATATTATATGGGGTTATATACCATATTATATGGTGATTAAAAATAATGAGTTAGATCTGTTTGGGTTGACTTGGGTTGATAAACTGATAAACGGTAGGGTGAGGGTGGGAAAGGAGGTTTAGATAAATAGTTGGAACGCATTGTTGTGGGAAAAGTGCTATGGGGGTGTATTTATAATAAATATATACATAGATGCTTGCACATACATAAGAAATAAATGCAGACCGTGTAACAAACCTTTATATACATTATGCAACAAGCCATTACTTTTTTTCTTTATATACTTCAGTATTATTTGAATTACCACAAGCATGTATTACTTCTGTTATTTTTGAAAAATAAAATATAAATCATCTAAATAATACTCAATAGGGAATTATCACTTTATTTTCATAGATGGCCCACTCCGGCAGCTCTTTTTAATTGCTCTAGAAGGAACAGGAGACTTGGCAGAGCTGGTCAGTCCTCTCTACCTAAAAATGAGGAAAGCCCAATCTTCTCCGAACTCATTTTGGATCAGAAGTATGTTTGTTAGGTAATGAAAATCTGTATTTTGATGTGTTATCACTTAAGTATCAGAGGGGCTTAATTAGATCAATCAGAAAATGCTTTCAACTTTGGGACCTCTCACTCTTGCCCTCCTCAGAAACTACAGTTTTTACAAATAGGCAAAAGTTTCTGTGAATCCTCAAAATCATCTAGAGTTGTCAATTTCAGATTTTGTTTCTTTACTCTTTCATCTTATGGAGACTGGAGTGCAAGTGTACACAATCAGATTTCTGACTGTGAATATTTTTAGTTTAAATTTTTAGCTTAGAACAATATGTAAGATTCCCTTATTTATCTCAAAATTGCCATGGGAAATGCTAGTTGTGCAATATTAACCATCTCTCCTAAGGGAACACTCTACCAATGCTTAGACATGACATTTATCTTCACTAAACACATATCCTTGCCAAACCTGTTTGAAAAGCAATTCATTTGAAAGGTTTAGTTGATCAGTCTAGTTTGCAGCCTAGTCACCTTCCAGTCCTGCAGTCAAAATTTGGAGCATGTCTTCAAGCCAAGGATCCCATATATAAAAAGATAACTATGAACTAAACCCTAGTAAAACGATCCATAGTAACCACATAATCAAGATGAAAGGTGCACTGCTAAGCTAGATTAAAATCATATCTATATAAAAGGCACAGAAAAACAATTTTTTTATTATTTTTATGGTCAAAATAAACCGGCTAAACTCTTTAATTTTCTCCCTTCTCTTCTTTTTTTCTTTTTTTTAAAGGTATGGGTCTCGCCTTTATTTATTTTTTTAAAGGTTTATTTATGTATTTATTTGAATGAGAGAGAGAGAGAGAGCATGAGCTGGGGGAGGGGCAGAGGGAGGAGGAGAAGCAAGATTCCCCACTGAGCAGACAGCCTGATGCAGCTCATCCCAGAACCCTGGGATCATGACCTGAGCCAAAGGCAGGCACTTAACCAACTGAGCCACCCAGATGCCCTTCCCTTCTCTTCAACGAAAGAGTTCCCTACTGTGTAGTACAGTTTAGCGGTTAAGACTACAGGCTCTGGAGACACACTCCCTGCATTTGACTGGCACTTCCACCACTTCCTAGCACCATAACCCTGGCCAAGTTACTTAACTTCCTCAGGGCCTCAGTTCCACCTTCCGTAGGAGAGGGCAGGCAATACTCCTAGTTTCATAGGGCTGTTGAGGATGAATTAGACAATACAAGTAAAATGATTAAAACAGCATTGGCACAGAAAATACTTGCTAATTATTATCGTTATTTGACGCTACTGTAATTCCTCATTTAGTTTCCCAATTGTCCATCTAAGTCTTTCAGCTTAGAATATAAAATTGCCATTACGTGTCCCCGCAGCTAGCACAATACTCAGTGCATAGCATGGACTCACTACATTTTTCTTAGAAGAAAGGAGTGTGGGCAAGAAAGAAAAGAGACAGGAAGGAGGGAGGTAGGAAGAGGAAAAAGGAGTAGAGAAGAGGAGGAGTGAGAGGAGGGCTGGCATGGAGGAAAGAAAAGAAAAGAAGGGAGTAAAACTGAAAATGTATAGTCAGGAGCAGAAAACCGATCAGAATAAGCCATGACTTAATGCTTGCAAGTAGAAGTCTCCTATTCATTTCACAGGTAACTTGATTGTTCTTCCAATGTACTTACTCAGTACTTTTGATATATATGTATAATCACAATGGTTTCACTACTTTATAGATATGTTTTCTGGTTAGCTTTCCAAAACTTTTAAAACAGAGTCCATTTAGTTCACATACAAACATTGAAAAATAGGAGGGAACACATAGAGTGAAGCATCAATTCATGTACACAGGCTAATTTAAAGTTTAGTTTTTAGACTTTCTTACCACAAAGCATTTCTATGGGTAGGTATGGACCAAATGGTTAGGTAGTTTGATTTGTTAATTTAAAAGTTTTATAATCTGGGGCGCCTGGGGGGCTCAGTCGGTTAAGTGTCTGCCTCCGGCTCAGGTCATGATCTTGGGGTCCTGGGATCGAGCCTTCCAGTGGGCTCCCTGCTCAGCAGAAAATCTGCTTCTCCCTCTCCCTCTGCCCCTCCCCACCCCGCTCATGCTCTCTCTCTCTCTGTGTCAAATAAATAAATAAAACCTTTAAAAAATAAAATGAAATAAAATGTAAAAATACATTAAAAGCTGGTCATTATCCTGCTAATTTAACTAAATCCAATTAGAATGAATTTGAATGATTTAATTATCTAGTTTGGCCTCCTAAATATTCCCTTCACAGTCAATTTTTCTCTTTACTTTGTAGCTGATAAACTTAGTACAAAGGTACTTGTTTATAATTTGAAGTGACCTATTTTTCGTGATTTTCCAAAAATGCTAATTCCTATAGAACAAAAACCTTCTACAAAATATTTTTCAAATATTTTCTCAAAATCTTGTGCTCTCCTGATAGAATATTTTTATTCACTGAATAAACATCTTCTTGTTTATAGTCTTGTGTGGGATAGTTCTTTTTAAAACCACTCTAATTATCCAAATATTTATCTCACGAGTGGGATCATAATTTTTGTGGCTCCTTCATTTACTATGGAAAGAATACAGTGTTTTACTACAAAAGGACACCAAAAAGCCCTTTAATTCTGGAACTTCTTGCCCTTGTGTCATAAAAACAACCTAGGATTATGGGGGGAAAAAAGATTAGAAGGCAGTGTTCATTATCGTAGACAAAACTATGCCCTAGGGGTGCCTGGGTGGCACAGCGGTTAGGCGTCTGCCTTTGGCTCAGGGCGTGATCCCCGCGTTATGGGATCGAGCCCCACATCAGGCTCCTCTGCTATGAGCCTGCTTCTTCCTCTCCCACTCCCCCTGCTTGTGTTCCCTCTCTCGCTGGCTGCCTCTATCTCTGTCAAATAAACAAAACAAAACAAAACAAACAAAAAAAACTATGCCCTAAACTAGCTACAAAAAATAAGTCTTTTTAAAAACATCACACTCGGAACTATGATTTTAAACCCCTTAATTTAACTTTGCTTTGCCTTTGAAGGCAAAAGCTCCTTGAACTCTAAGTAGTTTTTAGATTTTAACTCTAGTCTCTCATTGAAGCTTTCAAGTCCCCAAGTCACTATTTGTTGGATTACAAGCAGCATTTTTTTTTTAAAGATTTTATTTATTTATTTGACAGAGATAGAGACAGCCAGCGAGAGAGGGAACACAAGCAGGGGGAGTGGGAGAGGAAGAAGCAGGCTCATAGAGGAGGAGCCTGACGTGGGGCTCGATCCCATAATGCCGGGATCACGCCCTGAGCCGAAGGCAGACGCTTAACCGCTGTGCCACCCAGGCGCCCCTACAAGCAGCATTTGTAAGAGAAGCCCCTCACCGTGTACGTGTACTTGCTGGTATCATTTCTGGAGCTCATTTCCATCCTAGTGACCAAAGGAGGAGGTCGTAACACACCCAGTGGGTAGAACAAGGGCTATGAGAGCAACCCTTTTGCTTTCAAGATCTTTTTCTCATGTTGAATTTTTTTTTTTAAAGATTTATTTACGTACTTGAGGAGAGAGAAAGCGCATGCACAGGGCATGGAGAGGGGCAGAGGGAGAGAGAGTCTTAAGCAGTCTCCGCACACTGAGCACCTGGGGCTCCATCTTACCACCTTGAGGTCACAACCCTGAGATCACGACCTGAGATCTCAAACTGCCCCGAAACCGAGAGTTGAACACTCGACCGACTGTGCCACCCAGGCACCCTTCTCACGTTGAATTTTTAAATGTACTAAATAAAAGTGGAAAGGAGGAGAAGGTGGAAAAATTATTTTTTTCTTGGCTTATAAAAGGCTGGGCAAATGCCTACATTAAATCTCATAGGAACTCTAGGTTAGTGGATGTTCCTGTAATGACTGCAAAAGGAAAAAAATGTAATCAGGGAAACATTAACATAAATTACAAAAAAAAAAATGTGACCTGCATGAGTGGTTCTCAGCCCCAGTACATATTAGAATCCCCTGGAAAGCTTTAAAATACTATGAAATGCCTGGGCCCCAACCCCCTGGGATTCTGACTAAATTGCCCTGCAGTGGGGCCTACACACTGACACTTTTCAAATCACCAAGATGGTTTTCATGTGCAAGAGGGCTGATAACACAGATCTACGGCTAACCAATTACGTACTTGGGTAGATTTTTAACCAAAGGAACTGGTTTCTTTAGCACCAGTAAATGCTCACAAAGGGCACATGCCAAGCCCTGTGTTAGGCTCTGAGAATACAAAAATATTTGAAAATGAAAGACTTTGAAAAATAAGAACATAAATGGCAATAACAGGTAAAAATTTTACTAATAAGAAATGAGGATCAGTGGCTCTAGGATTCAGGTCAACATTAGAATTATGAGTCGAAAGTAGAAGGCTGAAAAGCCTCCTCTTAGATTTATGCACAATCAGGTTTTAATGAAAAATCCTGAGAGTAAAAATATCCATCACTTAACTATGAATAAGCCAAGAGACCTCTCATAACACAAAGGAGATGGAAATCACAAATGCTGAAAAGCAAGAAAATGCAAAAAAAAAAAAAAAAACAGTTCAGGCTAGTGCTTTTCGGTAGAGAGAGGAGGCTTCCTACCATCAGTAGAAAAATTGAAGTGATGAGATGACTTTGAACAATTAAAATTAAGGAAAAGTCCCCAACTTCCTCAGCCAGAAATTTAATGTGGCTTTATTTTTCTTGGATATAGAAATTCTAAGGGACCATAACAATCTGTATTCAACTGTAAAGGCAAAGATATACTCCAAAGTTAAGGGAAATTACCTCCAGGTTATTAATATATTAATTAAAAACCTTAATTTGATCCATAAAGGGGTACTTTCACAAAAGCTGAGTGTGTGACCTTAAAAAAGCATAAACAATATCTTGGGCTTTGTTTGAATACCCAAATAATAAATATCAGTGCAAGCATTACGACCTGCAGTAACGTATATTGGTCTGATTCCAAAGCGAGAACTAATCATTGTGTTTCATGAGGAAAATCTGGAGAGTACATATCACCTGTTAGAAGATATTGATTAAAAATACATCAGGGGCACCTGGGTGGCACAGCGGTTAAGCATCTGCCTTCGGCTCAAGGCGTGATCCCGGCGTTGTGGGATCGAGCCCCACATCAGGCTCCTCCACTATGAGCCTGCTTCTTCCTCTCCCACTCCCCCTGCTTGTGTTCCCTCTCTCGCTGGCTGTCTCTATCTCTGTCAAATAAATAAAATCTTTAAAAAAAAAATACATCAAGTTTTCCTCGGATTTAAAATTAATCTGTATGCAAAGGCCACCTGTAAGAAAGCATTCTTCTTGAGAAAACTAGCACTTATCTTTACTCTCCTTGTACTTCATTTCCTGAGAATCAGAACGCTTTTCCAATTATGAGTTATCTGAAGGAGTTCTTATCACCTGATATCTTTAGAACAGTCCACTACTTCTATCTATGTTTACTATCATCCCCACTGCAAGTAATAATAGAGATTTTTGACCACGAAACCATTTATTGGGCCCTATTGTATACCAGGTCCTTCGTGCATACTAGGCATTTCCTATATTACCTCATTTAAACCTCAGGATTAACTTATTTATTCATATTTTAAGAGTGAGAGGACTGCAGCTACTCAAGATTTTAAAATTTTCCCAAGGTTACAGAATTAGGAATCAGCAGAACTAAAACCCAAGTTCTTCAGTTTTCTTTTCCTTTTCCTTTTTCTGTGGCCATCAACCCAGATCTCTGAGAATGGACAGCCTTAGAGTTCAACAAGATTCTAATGAAGGATGCTTTCATCTCTAATAAACACACACACACACACATACACACACACACACACATACACACACACACACACATACACACACATACACACATACATACACACACACATACACATACACACACACACACACATACACACACACACATACACACACAGACATGGTTTATAACTACCTCTCCACTGCCTTTCTTCTTGAGTCAATATTTCTGAAACACAAATTTCAGGAGTATAGATTGCTGTGACTTCTTTGAAGGGCATTTTGGAAATAGCGAGAGGAATGTAAAATATAATTAATCTTTAATCAGCAGTTTCATTTTGAGAGACCTTTTATTTAGACCTACTGAAATACACAAAAAGTATGCACAAGGCTATTAGTGGTGCAGTGTTTGTAATTGAGAAAAACTAGAAACCACTTACATGTCCGTCAGTGAGGGACTCTTGCATATGCTGGGGACATAGAAGTGGTGCCTCATGAAGTCATTCCCGTGGATGACTGACTTACCCTGCCGGAGCTGTCTTAGCCTCAAGCACATTCTGTGAGTATGCCTTCTGGAACCCCCCATGGCTACCTCAGGTAGTATCACTGAGCCATCATAAGATTAGCTTTTTTGAAATGATGGTACAGCAGGAACAACTAAATGGAGGACCAACCAGCTAGGTTCTGTCATTATTTGTTTTCTTTAAATGTTCCAAGAGTGCCATTAAATTAATTCCCCCTTAACATTTCTTTCTACTGCAACTCTTAAAATATGCTTTTCTCTCCCCAAAGTGGCAAGGGATTCACATTCTCTGTTTGCCTTCCACATTCTAATGCAGTGTGACAGTGGCACCTCGGTATCCGAATCACATTTTACTTATTAATTTTTTTTAAAAAATTTTGAGGGGGACAGCAAAGTGAAGTTCATTGAGTGATAGTAGAAAGCTCCCAAAGAGGGAGGGGACCTGAGAGGGTTGCCCCCAAATAACATTTTAAAACACCAGAGCCACCACTGGGGTCCTTCCAGAATTTCCATGGTTTTCAAAAATTGGGGAGGCATGTGGAAAAGAGTGAAAGTCCTTTATATCCACTGTCCCCAAGCAGAAAGATTCAGGGACAGGGGTTGTAATGTGTGTTAGACCATGAATGGCAAGAGTTTCAGAATGTGAGCAAAACATTGTCTTTTGGAAAGTAACTGAGCAACGTCTACTGTAAATCTTTGAATGGAGTTATAGCCAGCCATTGTGTACATTTTCTAGAAATTATCTACCCTTTTTCATTAATGCAACTAATTAGGGAAAGATGGGAAAGATCAAAATCAATGTCTAGACTACATATTTACTTTTAAATAAACACAATTGTATTATTTTCATACAGTAATATATATGAAACTACCACAAGAATCATGCCAAAAGTTTTAATAAAAGACACAGAGTATCCTATCTTAAATTAACATATTAACTATCTATATATTGGACTTCCAGGATTTGAAAACAATTTGTCTAAAACAGTCCCTAAATTCTTAAACCCACTATAAATTTCTATATCAAGCCATTTTGATAGGTCTTGAAGAGAAACTTCAGCATAACCAAATTCACTGTTATCACAAATTCAAAATCAGTGAACATTTAGACTCTTAAGGTTGGAAGAGATCTTAAAGTTTAACTGGTCTAACAATCCAACACCCCATAATATCCCTAACAGTTAGTGCGCATACATTTGTTGAGTACATACTATGTGATAATCCCACTGCGTGTGGTTTTTAGCCTATTCTGAAGAAATCTACAAAAAGAGGAACGCCCCACATCACAAAGCAACCCATTCCTCTTTGAGAAGCTCTAACCATTAACCATGAGCTGGCAGCAATGTGTCCTCTGAAACTGTTCTTACTACATTTGCCACCGACTTCACTTTTGCAAAAAATCCATGTCCTGTTTTAAATTTCATGGAGCACTTAACACTAATGACCACACCTTTTTTTTTAACTTCTGTTCTAGTTTCATTTCTTCCCCCAAATTAGATCATATCCCCTAGTGATAACCTATTATATTGCACCCTATACTTTTCCTATAGAACACTTACAAGAGTTTGTAAATAAATGCATAAGAGCATGGACCTTGGTGCCAGGATTCAAGTTCTGCTCTAACACATGCTAGCTGTGTGACCTTGGGCAGGTTTTTTATACTTCAATTTCCTCCCCTATGAAACAAGGATAATAATGATACCTACTTCATGGGTTGTTAAGTATTAAATAAGTTAATATAGATAAAGTGGTTAGGACAATGTAACTGGCAAGCACTAAGCGCTCTGTGTTTGTAAGTTAAATGGATGATTTGATTAAATTTTGTGGGTCTCTACTAGATTGTAGATTCCATGAGAATAAGAAATCACGGCTACTCTGCTTACCATTTTATTGTTCACTGCCTAGTTCTGTGTCTTTTGCATCAGAGTGTTTGTTGAACAAGTGAAGGAAGAATCAAACAACGTAACTGAGACCGATTTTATTGTTTCATATGGAAAGATGCACCCACCCAAGGCTCATCCCACATCTGGCCCATAATGGTCACTCATAAACACCTATTCTAGACCATTTCCCTGGAACGTTCCCTCCTTGAAAGCATGCCACTGACTGCCCTTGGTCTCTTCCTCTGACTTTTACATTTCTGATTACATGAGCCGAGCTTTGAGAAATGCTTCTGGCCCCTTCAGTCTTGGCAACCTGCATAGATACCACTTTCTAGCATTCTGAATGGGCTCCTTCTCTGGCCTTCAATTTTGCCCCTGCCCTTGATTTTGGTACTTCCCCAAATTCCAAGGTCTGCAGCTGGTGCACGTTTAAGCTGACGCGGGAAGACCAGTGACGCGGGAACCCAGGTCTTCTGACTCATGGGATGTGATGCCATCTAGACTCTAGCAATCTGCAGTTCTTGGATAGAAGGTTAGGAAATTTGGCAATCTACTACTCAGAGTACTTTTTATTCTCTTTATTTCTCTGATGTAGGATCTTTCCATTTTGGCCAGATCTAAAGGTGTGGCTCCTATTCAAGGTTTGCCCTGCGTGCATTTGATAAAGTCAGCTTTGCTTTGCAACTTTACTCTGTTTTATGCTCATTGCTGTTGTTGAGTTCTCTGTCATCTTTTGAAAGGAGTACCTTATAGCATTTGGATCCTGCAAAACATTGGGACCATGCTAGAAATTCTTTGGCAAAAGGGAAGATTATGAGGGTATAAAATCAAAGTCATGGGTATCAAAATAAGTTTATCTTTCTATGTCTAATTCCTTCAGACAGAATGATTAGTAGAAGTTGGTTGAGGAGGTAGACCTCTTGGCCCTTGAAAGTCAAGAGAATTAATATAACTGAACCATAGGAAAACTAAGGTCAAAAATCACACAAAGTGCTCTTGATAAGGGCTCTTCAAATAAATCATTTCTCACTATCTCAATTTACCCTCTGGATGGTTCAGAAGAAAACAAAGCTGGTGGTGCTTACTACGTACATACAAGTAGATTCCATCCAGCCAGAAACAAGTCCTTCCCTAAGTCTAAGACCAAAAAAGTGGTAGTAGAGTCAACTCCAAATGATATGGGATTTTTTTTAATTATTGAATTGTTCAAACCCTTCCAAATACACCCACACATGCACACGCACACATCACATTTCAAAGTTAGTATCTGAGATGTTTATGAATGTTGATTTTGTTGTTGTTGTTGTAGTTGGAGATCTAACTGGAGATCTATTTGCTATTTATCTGGTATTAGGGTGAAAGTTAAATTTTTTTTTATCAAAGAGACTCAATACCCCGTGGACTAAAAATAATGCAGTCTATTTTTCTCTCATTTAACAGTCCCACAGGGTGAATAAGGATCCAAGTTCCCTCCGTCTAACTCAGTTCACCTGCCTTTCAGATCATCACACTTACCTGACAGACTTCTGTCCTTTTGCCTCTCCTCCTCAGTTTGGGGAATGCTAGGTCTCCCTCAGCAACTCTACCTCTAAAGGTTAGGGTACGGGCTTCCGGCCTCAGATCATCTTTTTTCTCTGTATCGCTCACTCCCTGGGTGATCTTACCCGGTCTTGCCGTGTTAAATAACATCTATATGGATGATTCCTAAATAAATACTCTTAGTCTATTTTGACCATATTTTTCCTGGTCACTTAACACCTCGGTTGGAATCTAATGGGCACAACCTTGACATGTCCAAAACCGAGATCCAGATAGTTCCCTCCAGGTTCTCCTACAGTCTTCCCAACCTAAGTTAATCTCAATACCATTTTTCAAGTTCCTCAAGCCAAAAATCTTGGTATCATCCTTGACCCTTCCTTTTTTTCTATCTCATACCCCATATCCAGTCCCTCAGTAAATCCTCTGGGCTCTGCCTTCAACATACATCCAGAATGCAGCAGCTTCTCCCCCCGTTGCCTTGTCTATACCTGTATTTGGTCTCATTTCATTTCCTATTATGGCCTAATACCTAGTCAGCACTTCAAATCTCCCTTCCCTGCCTTATTTTTCTTTTCTTTTCTAAAAGATTTTATTTATTTATTTATTTATTTATTTATTTATTTATTTATTTGACAGAGAGAGAGAGCCTAAGCAGGGGGAGCGGCAGAGGGGGAGGGAGAAGCAAGACTCCCCACGGAGCAGGGAGCCAGATGCGGGACTCAGTCCCAGGACCCTGGGATCGTGACCTGAGCCGAAGGCAGACACTTAACCTAATGAGCCACCCAGGCGCCCCCCTGCCTTATTTTTCTCCTTTGCATTTGTTTCCAACAAATTGTACATAATACTTATTTACCTTTTCTTTTTTTTTTTATTGTCCATCTGAGCTCAAAGTGGGGGAGGGGGCAAGGACTCTGGTCTCTTCTTTGCTGACATATCCTCAGCATGTAGAATGCTGCCTGCAAGGAGTAGCTGCAAGAATGAACGATTCTGGTTTCTCCTCCCTGGTCTAAGGAGGCACGCGCATGTGGTGTTTCAGGGTCTGAACCTAGAAATGGCACACATCACTGCCATTTATATTCTCTTAGGGAGGCTTAGCTAATGGTCATATCTAGCTCTATGGGAGTTTGGAAATGGCATTTCTCACATGTAAGCTATGGGCCCACCTAGAACTCTATAGTTTAGAAAAGGGTGGAACAGAATTTGGTGAACAGCTGATAGTCTCCACCTTACCTGTTATTTACACAACTCATTTGCATCCAGAATGACAACTTAAACCCACTTTGGAGTCCCAGAGGTAAATTACAGGCTGAAGGTAGGCCAGGCTGTTCAATACGTGCAAACCCAAAGGTATTTTATAAACCATTGATCACTAGTTTGCTCCTTAAAGCGTGGCTGAGGCAAATCCCATTTGAAAGTCTCTGCCAAGTCCCAGATACTCTTACTAATTGCTTCAGACAAACTGCCCAGAACACACAAACCGTATTTTTAGACTTTTATTATTTTATTGCTCAGAGCAACCTGCAAAACTTCTGCAGAAATAACATTAAGAATGAAAGGGAAAAAAGAAGTGTAGGTGAAAATTCCTTAAATAGTATAACGAAAGAAACTTGTTACTAAGTTTCCTATTATTATCTCTTCAATTTCTAGAACTCCTGAAATAAAACAATGGATTAAGTTTCCTGCTTCTCATAGATTATAGCAATCTATGAAATGACCTCCAGAGAAGTGAATGATGTGGAGGCATGGGGTGTGGAAAAGCTACAATCCAAAGTCCAAGCATAGATCTTTGCAGGAAACATAATCTCAGGTGTTGAAATTAATCAGTAGCCTAGCAGTGACTTTACTGTGCTTTATCTAAAGTTAAAAAAGTCTTAAGTCCTTTTCAGTCGTATAAAATTACTTAATTGAAGCTAATTCCCACAGTTAGCAGGTAGAATTTTTGTTGTTGTGCATCAGAATATAAACACACACAAAAAACATTTGTTAATGAGGCCTACTCTTTCAGCAAATGAAATGTATTACATATCTGAAAATAACCATGGTTCACATCAAAAAGGTTTATTATTGCCTCACTGCAAGAATTCATGGTATTTTAAGCAGTGAATTTGTTCCTCTGCCAAAGAATCCAAAGAAACCATTTAAAATGAATACCCTTTCCTCTGGTTTTCACTGTGTCCCATGAAGGGCGTTCAAATAAAGGCAGCTGGTGGGAGCAAGGCAGGAAGACTGGGCCTCTCAATTGTTCACAAAAAACTAATTATCTCAATTGCTATAGCTAAAAAATCAGCTTCTAGATTTTTTTCTTCAAGTCCCTCCCTTTTAAATAACTAACGGAATTTTGGATTTTATCAGATTTATAATTTATTAACATATGTAAAACATTAACATGTAGGTATGCAAAGTAGATTTATAGTTACTATTCTAGAAGCTTCTTGATTATGGCTATCTCAGAAACTCTCAGTTTATTGAAGAAGTTATATACCTTGATGCTCTCAGCTTTTACTTATTTTTATTTTTAAGGACTTCACAACTTCTTGTTTGGAGATTATAAAGAATCTTCATATAAACTGAGGCAGTAAAATAAAGAAATTAAATAGCATTTTCCATTTCAATAATACTCAAATATCCTTTAACTATAACACCAAACAAAGCACCAACACAAATTGTAAAAGCAGAAGGGATCTCTATGCAATGCTAAATAAAACAGTGATTAGTGATGAACCCTTTCCTTCTTTACCAGCACTTCTCAAATACTAATTGATAAATCATTGGAACAACTCTTTTAGGGATCATTCCTTAAAATATTAGTATGTTACCTAAATGGGTCCTTAAGTTTCTTGAAACCTAAGTAACTGAAAAGAAAAATTAATTTTCAAATGACAAAATTATGGTACAAACTTTGGGAATCATTTGGACTCTGAATGGTAATCTGAATTTTACCCTCTCACCTTTGAGCCATGTTTACAGCTGAGAAGTGCTCATTTCCCTTGCACTCTAGTATGGAATCTCTGGAGTTTTAAAATGGGACTCAATAGGGGCGCCTGGGTGGCTTAGTTAAGTAGCCAGCTCTTAATTTCAGCTCAGGTCATGATCTCAGGGTCCTGGGATGGAGCCCCATGTCAGGCTCCATGCTCAGCAGGGAGTCTGCTTGAGGATTCTCTCACCCTCTCCCTCTGCCCTTCTGCCCCCACCCCCATGCATGTGCTCTCAATCTCTCTCTCAAATAAATAAATCTTTTAAAAAAATAAAATGGGACTTAACAGACAATCAAGAACTAGTAACGATGAAGCCTTTATGTAATACTGAGTCTGTATTGTGCATATCACATTCTATGGGTAGACTGCCTAGTCAAGCTAGCTAAATCCACGTTTCATGGTCCAAGACTAGTTTGGGAATAAGACTGGCCCACTGTGCTTTCTGGAAGGCCAACTGCACAATCCTGTGGCATATAGGACTTGAGAAATATTTATTCAAACCTCATTCTGCTCAGTTCTGTGGATCCAGCCCCCAGCTGCCAAAGGCTTTAGAATCGTTTTTCTTTGCGACCATATTTCTAGTTGTCAAGTGGCTTATTATTACTTTCCCATTTCTCTTAAGATTATGCAAATGAAACAGGAATGTGAAATGATTTTTCTACGGAGTAAGGCACATAATTTATAAGTTAAGCATGAGTTCAGATTTGCTGCCTTAGGACTGGTGGCTGTCGGTCATCTATTAGGCAGTGCGTGGAGTTCATATACACTGTGCAATCCTAGCACTTTTTTGTTCTCATTCTCAATCTTCTGAAACCATTAGTCCATTGCCTCTCTGACCCATTCAGATTCATTCTGTAACAGTCATGGTTGTCATCTCTAGTATTTACTTAAAACCAAGAATTTATTATTCTTCTGACCTAATACATCTGTAAACAATAAATCATATATTTTGTGGTAGTCTATAAATAATGCTTTTAGACAACAGCTTCCTTTTTTAATATTTGATGGTTGAGCTCATAAAAACATAACTTGAAATGATAGCCCTTTCCTCTACTAATTCATAGGTTTTCCCTGATTCGTTGGAGTTGTAGGTTTTGACAGATAATTATACATATGCTTCCCACTCACCAAATTTAAAAGAAAAAGCAATCACTTCCCAGGTGAAATGCAAAACATAAAACATGTTGTTGTATTACATACGTAGGAAACCATCTCCTTAAGTACATACTCCTTGGGATTACTGTCAGAGTCTTAATCAAAACCAACATCCCAGCTCAGGCTTTGCAAAAGTGGGCAGAAACATGGGCATTCTTTGGAGTGTTAAAAACTTGCAGCTTGGTATTTTTTGGTTACTCTTTCCTAAGAAACATACAGGAAAAATTGTTTTCAGGCTTAAGAGAAGGGCCAATGAGTGAATTATTTAAACTCCCTTTTAATTTCTTGAACTGACAGGTGGGAGGGAGCAGCTTACAAGGAGAGATCCTATTAGGGCAGGATGAACAACTGCCTTCAGACTCCCCTTTCGGCAGGGACCCTCTCTGTTTACCAGCCCCTCCTTCCTGAAAGTCTACCGTTGTGCTCTTCGCACTTAAGGTTTGTGGGAGATCTGGTCAACATCAAGTGTTTTCCTGCATGATTGCATACCCTTCTCACAACCTTGATAAAG
Organism: Ailuropoda melanoleuca; assembly: GCF_002007445.2. Classification (NCBI taxonomy): domain Eukaryota; kingdom Metazoa; phylum Chordata; class Mammalia; order Carnivora; family Ursidae; genus Ailuropoda; species Ailuropoda melanoleuca. The sequence continues at coordinate 23,980,113 of NC_048228.1, read as the reverse complement.
CACTATCACCATCATTGATAATCTGCATAATATGTTATGAAATGTGACCTTGTTTCTCTGGTATTGTACCCAAGGTCACACTCCAATCCCTTTAAAACACACACACACACTCTGTCATTCAGGTCAGTAGCTGGGGTGTTCCCCAATCCATCTGCCCACAGCAGGTCCCTGACAACCACACTCCATCCTTAGGATTAAATCACAAATGCTCCACACGGCCTACGAAACCGTGAATGACATGTTCTCTGCCTACCTCCAGCTTCAAGCCATACCCATCTCTGTCTCAGGCACCACGTGACAACCACCCTGGCTTGCTTCCACTCCTCAAATGAACCAGACTTTCCCCGCAAGACCTTTACTGTTCTTTCAGCCCAGGATACTGCCCATCTTCCCAGCACCCATCTCCCACCACTCATACACGCAGGCACATGTTCTCTCTCTCTCTCTTTCTCTCTCTGTTTCCACTAACTTCAACTCCAGCCTTCAACTTTTGGCTTAATGTACTTAAAATATGGTGGCCTTCCCCAACCCCAAATTTAATTTAGGCTCTTCTATAACAATGCCTCGAAGTATTCCGTACTTCTCTTTTAAAACATGTATCATTATTTGAAAATATGTATTTATTTTTATGACTTGGTTTTAAAGCTTTTTTTTTCTCACTAGGCTAATAGCAAACTCCATCAAGGTCATCTGGGTCTCTCACCTCTGTAATCCTGGCAACTGTCATGTAGCAAACAATAAATAAATATTTGTTGAAAGAATGCACTTCACTTCCACATTGCATGTCAGGAGGAAAGGTCTCAGAACATTGGCCAACCATTTTCCAGATTCTAGGTCCCTGCCCTATGATGAAGCTATTGAAAAGGGCCAGGATGTGCCTTTTAATTGTCATAGAGCCAGCTCATACCCAGAGATTGTTATCTAGGCCTGGTCATTCAACCATCCTTCAGAAGAACAACAAGCTCATTCCCTGACTGTTGCTGGCAGGAGGAGGCTGGGTCCAGGCGGCCACAGAGTCCCTGTGCGTGATGGTCAGAGGCTATTCCTATGCTTCCCTCCAGTTTCCACATGGATTGTACACTTTTCCCACATTCTTTTGGACATCTTCCTCCACTCGCACAGTTAGAAGGCATTCAAGCACTTCCAGCAGCTGTTTGTATGTCTTCAAATGCTAGGGGAAGCTAAGGAATGTTATCTTTGCAGTGCCGCAAATCCAGTTGTCCCGTGTTATCAAGCCTGAACTCCAAGGAGACCACTTCCTAGAAGTGCCAAGTCCAATCCCTTATCCTCAAAGTTCTTTGACTAGGAGAGCTTAAGGTACATGCCACTACTTGGTTGCAAGACAGCTGTTGCCTCAAGACCTTCTTCTGCAGCTGTGGGGAAAGCCATGGCTGAAGCATGTTCAAGCCAGCAATGTCACTGGCCCTGAGAGTGGACACGTGCAGCCCTGTCTCATGCTCTTCTGTCCATATCATGATATGAAGAGGCTGCTGCTCAGTTATAAAGGACACGGTCTCATGAAGGGGGCTTTGTGGCCCTCTCTAAGCAGTCATCTGTGGAGATGAGCGTAATCCTACCACCACTGGTAATAGTAACTCCTAGTGCTTGGCAGGCACTGGGTCATACATATGCGCTCCACAGCTGGTGTCTGACCCCTGGCTGTAGCCACACCAGAGACACCCCTTCACATCCAGTAAGGCCGTGAGCGTGACTAGTAGCCGTTACGAATAAATTATTGTTAGAAATTCTTGCTCTAAGCCAGCTGACTTTACATTTCTTGGGCCATTTGTTTTAAGTGTAGTTTCCTTGCAGTTCCTAATAGGTCTTGGCTATACATAATTTATGGCTTCTATTTTAAAAGTGCTATCAGAAATCAATAAGAATATAAACTCACCACTGTTATAAATGTCCTCACAGCAACTGTCATCCCGTGCCATGCTATTCTTCTCCCAGCGGTAACTACAACAATTGATGCCCTTTTTATATTAGTTGTTTCACTTGGGTTGAGCCACCGCTGAAGGAAGTATTAGTTAGTGTTAAGGAAGAGCACACTACCCTGAGACTTTTACCTCAGGATGAATCGTTTAAAGCACAGTTAGAACACATCAGCCCTGTAGCACAGTTGAGGTTTCAATATATTAAAGAATGTATACCATATAGGTTATGTTGGGATATTTTTCCAACCAGTGAATCTAATTAAATTACTACCATGCATGTCACTTTTTGGCATTTATTGAAGTCTTTGACTGTATTCTGTGTATTTTGCAGTTTAACACCAAAATGTGATAATTGCTTTATTAATGGATGACTAATACCTTCGTTAAGACATTCAATAAACATTTATTAAATGCCTACTATGTGCCAGTCACCATGCCAGGTATTGGTGTTACCCAATGAATAAGTTGTATTCCTGCCTTCAAGGTGTTACTAGTCTACTCCGTTCCCATATTTAAACTCTTTCCTAAACTCTGGAAGATGAGCAATAGGTCTCATTCATTTCTGTATTCTAAGTGTGCCACCGAGAGCCTGGCACACAGTAGGTAGACAATAATGTTTGTTATTCAAGTTATTCAATGATTAAATTAATAAATCAATGACTAAATTAAGAAACAAAAGCTACTGAGCAAATATTTGAAGATCTAGTTTGCCAAAACCACCAGACCAAGAAGCAATATCCATTTATTCTCTCTTGAGTTTAGAAAACAGAAGAGACATACTCTTTGCCACCGTTCCTACCGTTTGGTCCCACCCAGTCTCTAGTAGCTATTTTCCCATGAATACATTGTTTCCCCTTGTTCTATATGAACACAATGTCTATAATAACAGAGGGACCAGGGTGTTGGGTTTAATAAACAGCTAATTAGCCAGGACTTCCTGCCCCTTCCATTTCCCAAAGTAAGTCACAGGGTCAGTTACTGCCAGATTTTGATCTGAGATTCTTCTGATATGTGTGTTTCCTTCTGTGAATTGATTAGACCCAGCCTCTGCTTTGGGGGCTCCAGAAATCAGGTACTTCCTAAGAAATAGAATGTAACACAAGGGTCAATCAGCTCCTTGCATTCTAAAATCCACTGTATAAAGGAACCTCAGGTGTGAAGGGGGCACCAGATTAGCCTCTCTACTGACAATGACTGAGAGTCACCTTATCCCGCTGAGTCTAGAAAGAGCCTCTGCAGGTGACCGCTCAGCAGGTTGCCTGAAGATACTAAGGCAAGCACTGAGCACCTATCCCTGGACACTTCCATGAAGAGACCCAAGAGGAAACTGGGCTTTCTCAATTTAAACTGCAGGGAAAGTTCTAGGTAATAATAAAGAATGGTCAACATAATGTCTCTTCTCTGAATAGAGATCATTAGCCTGAACATTTTGTTTCTGGGTGTGAAGCAATCACAATTCATAAATCATTTTACTTTCAAGACTGTAATATCTGTGTGGACCAGAAAAATCCTCAAAGGATTCTTTGGCAAAAAATTATTCATTCATTTAACTAAAAACTTACCTGCAAGGTGACAGTGAATTCGATGAGTGTGGGTCTCACAATCAAGGGAGGGAATAATTCCAAATGTATCGAGTGCTGTGGAAGAACTCACACACACACCTCTCTTGGGGCGAAAGGATAGGAGCAAACATCCTCTGTTTCATGCAGAGGAGGGAATGTAGCTCAGTTCTTAAAAGCGCAAGCTCGGAAGACAGATTGCCCCAACCCACAGCCCATCAGTCCTCACAGGGCATGAGGATTGAGTGAGCCAATCCAAGTCAAGCACTTCATAAACATTTACCACTTGCCCCCTCCCCTCTCCGGACTAACATGCCTGGCTTGTTCTGTACATTGCTATTTGAAACACTGTCTGCCCCACGTGTAACTCCACTTTTTTCTCATTATTAGATAGCCAACCCCTCCCCCAAAACTTTATTAAAAATCTAAATATATATTGTTGTTGTGCATTAGCTGCTAAAGGTTGTTTCTAAGACTAATGAGAATATTGCCAAAAAAAAAAAAAAATCAGGCCTGAAAGAACATAGGTCCCAAGGGCAGAGCCAATTGAGGTGGCCCCAAGTGCAACACCAAGGAGTACTCAAGTCTTCCAGTGTCTAGGTAACCAGTGCTTTCTTCAGTACACACAGATATACCCTTGAGCCCCAGGAGAGATGGAACTAACACATTTTAAGGCAGGACCAGAACCAGTTCCAAAGGACCTATTTAATCCCAAAGTTATCCTTGGGCTACATTGGGGGGGGGGGCACATTTAGCTACTTCTTCATTTCCCCTGGGATAGGGTAAATTTCTAAATTCCAGCCCTAGGAGAAGAGAAAGGACTTGGAACACTTCTGGATTCTCTTTTGGATTACCAAGCAAAAATTATGTCTCTGATTGGTGATGTGGGGAAGAAGTCTCAGAATTTACCTTCAGTCCCTTTTCCTCTGTTTTAGACACCTGGTCTCAGGATGTTATGGGTTGAATTGTGTCCCCATAAAAAAGATACATCAAAGTCCTAACCCCACCCTCACCCCCACCCCTCCACCTCAGCATGTGACCTTATTTGGAAATAGGGTCTAGATTACAGAGATAAGCTAGTTAAAATGAGGGCCTTAGTGTGGTTTCTAACCCAGCATGACCGATGTCTTTATAAAAGGGGAAATTTAGACACAGAGACAGACACACATAGAGGGAAGTCCACAGGAAGAGAAAGGGAGAATGTCACGTGATGATGAAAGCAGAGGTGGGAATTACATTGCCACAAGCCAGGGAACATCTGGGGCTGCCAGAACCTGGAAGAAGCAAAGAAGGATTCTTACCGTATAGGTTTCAGAGGGACTGTGGTCCTGCCAATACCTAGATTTTAGACTTCTAGCCTCCAGAACTTTAAGATGTAAACTTCAGTTGCTCTGTTGCTCATTTGTGATACTTTGTTACAGTAACCCCAGCAAACTAATACACCAAGACAAACACTTTCCCCGCTCACTCTGCCCCTACAAAGAAAGATTCCAAGTCCATCCTGGCCTCTGACTGAGACACTTGAATCAAAATGGGTGAAGTCGGGTGGGTAAGGCAGGGAAGCGGTGGATCCTATGAGCAAACCCATCAACATGCCTCCTTCTCTGAACAGCTCCTATCAGTAGCACAGCCAACAGTTAGATCCGGATCTTATTTCTCAGTTGTCAGATTTGAAGGACAGAGGCCTGATTTTCCAACCTAAATCCCACATCTAGGCGAAGGCACTTAGTTTGCATGTATTAACTCACTTAACTTTCACAGCAGCGTGTAAGGGTGTATCATACTATTGTTATGCCCGTTTTATAGACTAGAAAGTTTAGGCATCAAGCAGTCAAGTAATTTACCCAAGGACAACGAATGGTTAAGGAGTGGGTTGTAAGCAGCCTGGGGCCAGAGTCTGTCCTCTCTGCCTCTGCAAAGGCTAGTTCTGAGAGCTGAGCCATAAATAATCCTATTAAAAAGGGATCTCATGGTCAAATACATGAAGAGAATTCTGAATGAAAAAAGCAAACATTTCTTTAGTTTTTCCTGATCTTCTCAGAGCTTTTATAATGCCAATGTGCTTGATGACTCTTTATCAGGATATGGAATTCAGCATTTGGCCACAGAGCACTCTTCAAGAAGCATCTCTCAGGATTAAAGCTCTGAGGAACAGCAGTTTGGGAAACGAGGAGAGACTATTTGGGGGAGATACTCTGGTTTGGATACAGATATAGGATTTTTTGTCATTTCTATATACCCATTAAAATACCAAGAAATTCCTTCATTTAAATTTTACAAAGAGTTATATGAGTTTTCGTAGGTAAGGCTGTGCCATTCAGAGGCTGAAGCTGACACATGCCCAAGCCACCGCTGTGACAGAGATACAAAGTAGGGTTAGCAGAAGACACAGCTACATCGTCAAGGGAGAATGGGATAATTTCATGGAGTTGGAGTTTAAGCAGGACTTGAAGGATAGGCAATTATTTTGGATTAGCTATTTTAGGCCTCAAATCAGGTCTGCTCCAGGATGGGGTCAGAAACCCTGGAGGCTCTGGAGGTCAGTTATGATCCTAGAGCTTGTACAGGGCCAGTATCCCCACAACCAATCAAAGATCACAAATTGGCAGCCCCTAAGAAGGACTCTTGTTTGGCCAGCACAGTGTGGCTGGTATGTGTACGTATATATGTATGTACAATATTCCTCCCTCTTATCCACAGTTCGGTTTTCGCAGTTTCAGTTACCCACAGTCAACAGTGACATCATGTAGTAGCCTAATGCTACATCATGACAAACCATGTCCTTCACCTCCCTTCATCTCATGTAGGCATTTGATCATCTCACATCACCACAAGAAAGGCAAATAAAGGTATTTTGAGAAAGAGACCACATCCATATAACTTTTATTACAGTATATTGTTTTAATTATTCTATTTTATCATTAATTATTGTTGTTAATCTCTTACTGTCCCTAATCTGTACATTAAACGTTATCATAGGTATGTATGTATAGGAGAAAACATAGTATATAGGGCTCGGTGTTATCTGTGATTGCAGGCACCCACTTGGGGTCTTAGAATGTATCCCCCACAGATAAGGGGGGATTACCATAAAAGGGTAGGTTCAGTTTAATACATGTACTCTTGGGTCCCAACATCAATTCCATTTTACTTACCTGCCTGGTCCCTGAAGTTGTCTGAGTCTCCCTCTTCTAGGCTGTGACTATGTGTCACAGCTAAAAGATGCAGGGCCTCTACTCCTCTACCAATGTGTCAGTATGGCAGTATCACGGAAGACTTGAGAGTTGGGTCTCTGTTGGGGAATACATATGAAATATCCCTCTGGAGATGGTTGGCTGATTCTTCCCAAGTTGGTTATCACAACCTCCCTCCAGAATGAACTCCCACCCCTGGGTAGTGGCTCCTACCTGTGCTTAGCCCTGCCTGTAGAATTTGAGTTCAGTAATTTTTATAAAGGATTATATTACATTAAACTCGGCAGATCTGTCATTCTTTTAAATATGCTGGGAACAGGAGAAGCATAGGATGCCAAATAATGTAAAATGTAATCTTTAAAGTCATTAGATAATGATCTGTAGGCCAGTGAAGTCATTTCCCTTAGGGGCTTTTTAGGTTTGTTTTGAAATCTTTTATAGTTTTGGTTGTTCTTCTAAACTAATATGGTAGTTTCATTAATGTTCAGAAAGTAAACAGTATGTGTTTACAACATATTGTTATGGTTATAGGCACTCCAGTGCAATAAAACGTATCCTTACATACGATACTCTTGCAGAGCTGTGACCACAAGAACTATTCTATGCCTTTTCATAATCATGGCCACACAGGGTCTGGACAGAGATGCCAACAGAAAGCTTTTGTGAGCCTCTCCTCACCTTTTTTCTCAAGAAGGACAGAGATGGAAAATCACTTTTTACTTCCCCTGTGGAATTCAGCCCTCACGACTTGAAGCTACACCACACACGGAACTGGGTTTTCTTTCCTCATGCAATAGGCATCTTCCCAGGGAGAACACTGATTCTGAGAGATTGCAGGATTCCACAGAGCAGGGCCACAGAAATGCCCTGACCGCTTCCTACCTTCCTCTCTGGGCATTCCTCCCTGTGAAGGGGCACCCAGACCCAGGTGGTAACCTGCACTGAGCAGCTGTGCCCGGCGGGCACATAGTGAGACCCTCCTGTCCCTTTGTGGAGATCCTGTGTGAGCCTTTCTCTCCCAGGGTGGGAAACTGTATGTCCGAACTGCGCTGAAAGATGCCATACGTTTAAATGTTTATAAGTGAATGGACAGCCATGAGCTGGGAAGGGTGGGGCAGGAAGCTTTGTTTTTCATTATAAACCCTGCACTATTTGATTTGTTAACTAAGTATTATTACTTTAATTTCTAAAAGATGTTTAAGTCCACCCTTGAAGACTGGAGCAGCAGCTGCATACATACCTTTGTTCCCCTTTGGGGGCAAAGCTTCGTGAAAGATTTTTCCACACTTCCATCTCCCCTTTCTCACCTTTCATTCAAAGTATTTTAAAAAGTTACAATGTATAACTGTTTTTTATCCAGTATATGCATACAGTTTTTAAATACCCAGCTAGTACTAAAAGGCTTTAGTGAAAATGAGCACTCCTCTGCCCAGTCCACAGTCCTGCCCTCCCACCCCCACCCCCACCCCACTCGCAGTGGAGACCACTTTCAACTGTTATGTTGTTTCTACTAGTAATTATTTATATATTTTAAAATTATACGATTATACTGCTGTTTATTGATCTAAACATTTTCTATATACTTCTTGTTACAGAAGTTAAAGTATGCCATGAGAAATACAGACACACACACACACACACACACACACACACCCCTCTTTCCTTCTTCATCCTCTCAGTATAGCTTTATTATAATTTTTGGCTGTCAGCAATCATTTACATTACTATAACCAGGAAATATTCACTGTTCAACCCAAGTTGTACATAATGAATATTTCCTTTTCATACAACATTTTCTTTTTTCCTGGAGTCAAAACTGCCATTTTTTAGCTTCCCATATGTCTACCATTTATTTTGTTCTAAATTCTTTCCAAGAGATCTGCTGAACCTCTTTGGATAATTCTTCCCAAACATTTAAAAACATTCATTGCATTTTTCACCTAGGGACCTCCCTCCTAAAGCCCTCTGTCTTCTGTTCTAGTTGGGCAATGTTGGCTGCCCTCTAGAACAGCTTGGGGCATGACAACCTCCTCACTCTTCTCTTCTGTTGGATCCCCTTGCATTTATCATGGTCACCCCATCATGATAAACCGATCCCAAAATATATTAAAAGACACACTTTTGACATTTATTTCTTACTTACTGATGTGGACTGAATTGTATCCCCCTCTAAATTCATTATGTCCCCCTCTAACCCCAATGTGACTATATTTGGAGATAGGGCTTTTCGGAAGTAATTAAGGTTAAATGACATGGTAAGGGTGGGGTCCTAATTGGATAAGCTTGGTGGCCTTATAAGAAGAGGAGGAGAAAGAATCCCTTCTCTCCACCATATGAGGACACAACTGGGTGTCTTGCAAGCCAGGAAGAGGGCTCTCACCAGATTTCCCAGTTTCCAAAACTGTGAGAAATAAATAAATGTTTAAGCCACCCAGTCTATGGCATTTGGTTCTAGTGGACTGAGCAGACTAAGGCAGTACCTTTTCACTGGGTGAATCTGAAAATATCAGTATTTGTTAGTCTTTTCTTAGGGTTAATTTAGATTCTCCAGGGAAGAATCCTCCAATCTGCTTTCCAGTCTGTTGACAAAATTCTGGGAATATAGCAGAGGAAAGGAGTCCAAGAACTGTAATTCAGCATGAAAATTTTCATTCTATCCGCATGCTTACAACTCCATGCCTTGTCCTGTCCTTCCCTTGGTCTAGGTGTCTCAAAGTCAGGAGTCTGTGTCTAATCCAGTTTTTCCAGAGAATAAAACACCTTGGGCAGGCTGGGAGCACGTGGTAATGAATTAGTCCGCTGACTGGGGTCATGTAAGGAAAGGGATCAGTGAGCTCAATCATAATATAAAAACTTTCAACCAACACCTCTGTTTTCATCCAGACACTCACCTCCACTTTCTGAAGTACCTGCTGGATCCACTCGCAGAACATCGAAAGAGATCTACATGGCAGACTGACTTGTTACTCATCAGAATTCCTCAACCCTGCTACTGCCCCCAGGTACCTAGGGGTATATCCCACATGCCCTGCTAAGTCAATGCTTTCCATCTTCCAAAAATGTGTTGACATTGCCTTATCTGCTGTTGCCTCCTTTCCCATTAATTTTGACCTCATGGTTTATTATCTCTTGTTGTTCCTCTTTTCTTATTTGGAAGAAATGTATTATGATGCCGTCCCCCTCATATCCTCAAGCCCTTCTGGCAAACTCCACCTTAGTTTCCATCTCCCCAGAAACTGTCCTTACCACGGTCGGCAAATATGTCTATGATAGCCAGTGTGAGGGAGGCTCTTCTTAACATATCTTAGCCAGCTACGCAGTAGGAGATGACACTGTTGATCCCTGTCTCCTTCACGCAACACTCCTCTGCAGACATCTGCTGGTTTTCTCCCACATTACAGCTTCTAATCCTCCTCCTCCTTTATTGGTTTCTCCATCCTCCATCTCTACTTGAAGACAAAATGTTGGAGTTTCCCAGGTGTTAATATTGGAGCTTCTCTTTCCTACTTGTGCCTTTCCCTTGGGTAATTTCATCAAATTCTCATTGGTTTAGCTATTTTCCACTCTCAGATTAATATTTCCAGACTTTATCTCTCCTCTGATCTACAGCTCCCTCTATCCAACTGTCTATTTTACGTATCTCCCACACCCATGCATCCTACCCCTCATCTCTGAACTCCCCATCTGCAGGCCAATGTCCCTAGTTAACAACCATTGTCTCTTGTCTCTTAAAAAAAAAAAAAAAGATAGCAGCCAAGTCAAATAAGGCTCTGGCATCAGATTCGTGACAATTACTGGGGGTCTTCTGCACAGGAGCTGCCAACAGCCAAAGGCACAGATCTTCTGACGTTTGGGCAGGGGCCCTCACTCTTGCCTTCATATGCGCCAAGTCATTATCCTCCAAAAAGAAAAATTTTTCCCATTAATTCAAATTTCTTCTATTTTATAAAGAGGGAAAAAAATGCTGAGATGATCGTTTAGAACAATTCACTGTAGTAGAAAATACCAAAACAATGCAGAAATCAGAAGAAACAGCAATAAAATTTTCCATTTGGGGAAGGGAGAAAAACACAACTAGGAAAGCATTCCTTTGCTTTTTTTTTTCTCTCTGCCGCCCAAGTTCTATTTGTACTTGACAAGGCCAAACTAAACTTTTTGCCTTGTTAGGAACTGCAAGGATTTTTCCATTCTTTTTTTTTTTCCTCCCTAGACTACAGCAGTCCTCTTCCAGTATAGTCAATTGACTTCAACTGCTCACCATAATTCCATTGGAGTTCTCTCCCCATTTTCTCTAAAGAATGTCATTTGAGACATATTTCAGTGCAAAAAATTTTTAAAAAAAGGAAATTTTAGTTGATTTTTTTAAAAATCACTGTTTACTGCTCAGTGAAACCAGGATGATGCCAGTTAAAAAATAATTCTCTTTTAGACGTGTTTTCATTTTATAGGAACTTTGCGTTCACCCTTCTGTTGTTGGTGCTGTGAAAGACTTCATGGGAGCATCCTAAGACTGACAAATTGCCTTATTAAATGGTGCCCTCAATTTGCTTTGGTTTATTGACTGTTTCATTCATTTCCTTAATATCCCTGCTCATGCAAAGGGAAAACAGGGCAGTGGTTAAAAGTGTAGTGGTGCTGAAGCCAGCCGCTGAGGTTTAAATCCCAGCCTGGCTACTTAGCTGTGTGACCGTGGGCACGTCACTTAACCTGTATCCCTCAGGTTCCTTATGCTATTGACAGACAAGATTGTGACATGCCCAGTACATTCTAAATGCAATGTAAGTGCTAGTTACTAAAGGCTAGGTATACATTTGTTGCCAGGGATCAAATGATAGGCAAGACCAACATCTTGCTCTATGGAGCTTTCTAGCTGTAGGACTTAAGCAGATGACTTCACATAAGCCTCGGTTGAATTATTTCTAATCAAATGTCTCTCTCACAGAATTGTTGTGGGAATCACAAGAGATATGCTAAGGATATGCTTAATAGGGTGTGGTGAATATTAAACACTCAGTGTGAGCTAATATTGGTCAGCAAGAAGGGTAGATAATTAAACAGCCAAAGGCATATAATAACTTATGGTAGAGAAGTTTAGGTTGCTATACCAGCACCCACTAGTATATCTAAATTGAGTCCTGATAAATAAGAATGAGTTAGCCAGAAAAAGAAGTGGAAGACAGCTTCCAGAGAGGCGAAGCCACTGGTTTAAGCAAGCTGGAAGTTTAATATAGTGAAGAATGAGAGCCGGGAATGGCAAGCTTTAAAATTGGAGTGGTAGAAAAAAAAAGAAAGAAGAAAGAGAAATTGGAGTGGTAGGTAGAAATCAAGTCCTAGTAGACTTTTTCAGCTATTCTCAGAGTTGTACTTTATCCCGAGACATGGGTGAACCAAGCAGCCATGTACTGGGCTCAGGTAAGGGAGTGATAAAACCAGAACCACCTTTTAGAAAGAGCCTGATGGCCGCAGGAACGTGGCATGGAATGGAGGAGGGCCACCACTGGAGGCCGGAAATCATTTGGAAGCAGCTGCTTGTCCTAGGTTCTCTTTGGTGAGCACTTCATGGCTTCAGTTTGAAGTCCTCTTTTTTTCCTATATAGAGCCCCCTATGACCATCTCTTTGGCTCATGTCCTCTCACCTACTGCAGTGAGGGGTATTTTTTGTTCTCCTGCAACTTTCCAAAACATCCCGCCAGGGCAGCAGGCTACAAAGAGCTCACCAGTGTTTGCCGGGTTGAGTGCTGATTGTTTCCCACAACGAGAACAATTCTTAATCAAATATTGCTTGAGGCTCATACCATTTGTTTTGCCTTCTGCCATCTGGAGCTGCCCCCAGATATGTCATGTGACTGGAGTGCTGCAGAGATGATTAGGACTGCAGTTTTTCCATCTAGAAAGTTAATGTTTACCTCACTGGGAGAAGTGCAAGTACTTCTTTGTGAAATAAAATAATGAGTTACCAGCTTCTTCACCACCTGACCATACTTTATCCAACTACTTAAAAATAGCTCCTTGGAAGCGACTTGGGTGTTGGGCAACGGGGAGGGTGTATCTAGCTTTTTCCTGGGAGCCCAACCCACCCCAGTCGTTTAATTCCCCATGAGAGTTCAAGGTGACTCGGCGTAATCCGATACAGAAGTAGTGTGTGGGTTGTGATAAGATAAGTAAGCAATAAATATCTTATTCAAATAAAAAGACATGATATTTTAGAGATTATTGGCCTCTGCGTTTCTCTCCTAAACCATCATGGGAGAGAGTTTTGTGGGGTTTGTTTCCAGTGCCATCTTTGTTCAATAGAAGCCGTGGTCAGATTAGCCTCAAGCAAAATTGTAGGGAAAGGAAGTGAATTTAAACAACATTTCCCACTTTCAATGACTATGCATTGCCAGACTTCACTGCCTTTGCCTGATACCCTCTTGAAAGCAGGCAAACGAATGAGCTAATTCCCAATAAGTCTTTAGTATATTTGTCTTAGTGTCAAATGGATGCATTCCCAGCGTAGCAGTAGCAAAGGTGATCTCAAGACTCAGAGGGCCTGAGGAATTTGCTGGAAAACATGAATCTGGGGGTCATGAAGCTAACAGGAGGAAGTCCAAGTCAGAACCAGTTCACTTGAGATCAATGTCCAACCTGAGAGCAATGAACATCAAGTCTTTCTCCCCTCCTCTCTGGGCATCCTCTGTGCAGCTTTGACATTTAACTCCACAAACCTTCCCACACCCTAACTTCAGATTAACTGCCGTTACAATAGCAAGTATTGCTCCGTGGTGCCTACACAAAGCGTCCCCTTGGCTAGCGTTGGGGTAAATTTTAACTCTTGCAACGGTGTCCACTCCAAAATGATAAATTTACAATCCCTGTCTGTCTCTGAAAGCAGTGGCCTCAAACCTACACTTCAGGTTCATGGAGACTTCGCTATTTATCCCTTTTCCTAGTCTCAGCCCTGAATTCCATTCCTTCATTCACTGAAGTAAGTGTATTAGCTTCTTGCTTTGTTATTAAATATTGTTTTAGACCAATTGTTCTCATCCTTGCCTGTACACTGAATCATTCGGAGACCTTTAGAAAATACTGTGCCTGGGACCCGCCCAGAGATTCCGATTTAAGGGGTTCCTGCTGTGGTGTAGGCATCAGGGATTTCTAACGCTCTCCAGGGGAATCTAAGCCACAGATAAGATTAGAGACCGCTGCTGCAGGTACCAGCGATCTGGCAATGACCAAGATAATAAGGCAGAGCTCCTATTCTAACAAGTTCAAATTCTATCCCTCCTTTTATTATCTACCATCTTAATACCCTCACCTGTTTACCCTTCTACTAAACTTGCTGCTCCAGGGCCTGGTCCTGGAGAAAACCATCTATGTGCCTGTCCTCAAGCACCCAGGTGTCCTGGCATAGCTGTGTTAAACATATAATTCTGCTGATTAGCTCCATTATATATTTATGAGCTCCATCCTCAGCTTGGCTCTCCACATTGGCAAATTTGTACTTATCTTTTGCCAGCTTCCTTTCTCATTTCTGAAAGCAGCTATCTCAAATCTTTATCTCTCTCTGAAAACCCTATATCAAGATCCTACCTCTCTCACTCTCAGCCTTTAACTCGCCTCTTATTTAACAAAGAAAATAGTACAGTAGTGCACTCCAGGTGGGAGGCTCTCCTTCACAGAAACTGTGCTGGCGAAGGAAACAAGTGACCTCACTGACAAATGCAATATTTGCTTCCCTGTCCTCATCCGTTCTATAGCAGAGATTATTGATCATGACGATTCTTTATTTAAAATGACCACAGTTTGGTCGAGATAATGTGGAATTGGAGGCCAGGAAGTAGGTGGAGAGGAGAAAGCAGGCTGCTTTCCTTTCACTGTCTCCTTGATGAAAGCCCAGTTGTTTCAGAGAACTCTGATATCAGCAGACAATGCCCGGGATCCCGTGGTCAGATTACATGGCCAAGAGAAGGTCATTTGCTACAGGCAAAGGGACCCAGAGTCTTAATTGACTAAACAATTGGCATATCATAACACTCAAGAATCATTTTTTAAGGGGCACCTGGGTGGCTCCATTGGGTAAGCATCTGCCTTTGGCTCAGGTCATGGTCCCAAGGTCCTGGGATCGAACCCTTCATCAGGCTCTCTGCTCAGTGAGGAGTCTACTTCTCACTCTCCCTCCATTCTCTCTCTCTCTCTCTCTCTCAAATAAATAAATGAAATTTAAAAAAATAATCATTTTGTGTATCACTGTACTCCTTAGAATGTTTCCACAAATTAATTCTAATTAATTGAGATTCTGAGTATGGATTATCTGCAGATTTCTGAGGAAAGGCCATTTAGGAAATCTTTGAATTACAAACCTTAGGATGATTTTTGTGGTATGTGTGGTTTAACTTGGGATTGTCCGGAGCATACCTGCATAAGTGCTCACCTTACCTTCCGGATGGCTTCTTTTACTCCTAGTTGGCCCTTATTATAAAGATAAGATTAAACCTGACCAAAGAGCATTTTCTCACTGCAGTAACAGGAGATATAATGTTAAAACCTTGGGCTACATTTAAACTATAATATAGTAGTTGGTGTAGGGGAGGAGTTTGGGAGAGTGATAGGTTAAGCTAAACTCTGAGGTCATTGGTCTTTTTTTTTTTTTAAGATTTTGTTTATTTGTCAGAGAGAGAGAAAGAGCACAATTAGGGGGAGTGACAGGCAGAGGGAGAAGCAGACTCCCCGGTGAGCAAGGAGCCCAGTGCAGGGCTTGATCCCAGGACCCCAAGATCATGACCTGAGCTGAAGGCAGACACTTAACCGACTGAGCCACCCAGGCGTCCTGTCATTGGTCTTTTTAATTTGGCCTACTATGCCTATTCCCAACTGGGTTCTCCCAGTTGGGGATCTGGATGGAGTTCACTGCCTTTAGAAATACCTTCTCATAAATGGGCCTGTCATGGACTCCCAAAATCTGTAGGGAGCTGTGATGGTTATTCTCCATTTGCCTTCCAGATCCATTCGGACCCTTCTCTGCCCTGTTCTATCGCCCTGGACCCTGAACTTTACTGACTGTACCGTGTGGCCCTCCTCCCTGCAGGTTAGTCACCTGCAGGAAATCTGAGGGGAGGAGGAGAGAGAGGTCAGTATCGCTGTTCCTCTCACTCTCTGCAGTCTGAATGGCTACATTCCTCTGCCTAAGGCCACAGCTTCTATCTAGCAGCCCGTTTTCATGGTGCTAGCTCTTATTGACTGGAGACAGCTTTCCCTCCCTTCCTCTTCAGGCGCAGGGGTGATACTGACTTCCAGTCATCGTTTCTTGTTTCCTCTTTGTACTGGCCTTTCTAGCTACTTCCTTTATAAATAGTCCCTTAATTAGACTCTTTTCAGTTCATCTCTTTGGGTATGCCAACTTTATCCTGCCAAGACCCGACTATATTGAGGACATGGGTAGCTGTAGGCCTATGGTGCAGCATTTTGGTGAATATAATTACTACCATTATTCTGTGTTTTCCTCTTAACTTTTTCTATTAATTTAGTTACATGAGCTAAATTAACTAGCATGTGGTGAAGGGTGTTATCCTAGAGGCAAAGAGACAGGGGAAAGCCAGAAGCCAGAAGTGGTTGGCACTGGTAGACACAATTAAAGTGGGTTCTAAGCAGGTTGTCATGCAGTCCATGAGTCGGGGCAAAAACCTTTGAAAACAAATGTGAAATAAATACATTAAGTTTTAAGTTACTTCTGGGTGAAATATGATTCCATTCTGATAAATGTAATTCTAATACATTCATCTTATTTTCCCAACTATATTGAAACACTTTGAAGATTTATATATTTAGAGAGAGAGAGCAGACACACATGCAGTTGGTGGTGGGGGGCACAGGAAAAGAGAGAATCTCCAGCAGACCAGCAGACTGAGCAAGGGGCCTGATGAAGGGCTGATCTCACAACCCTGAGATCATGACCTGAGCTGAAAGCAGGAGTCTGACCCTTAACCTACTGAGTCACCTGGGTTTCCTGTATTGAGAACACTTTGAAACCAGGGATATATGCTACGCCTTTGGTCTCCCGCATAAAACTCAGCATGTAGTATGCACTTGATAAATGTTTACAGGATAGAGGGAGTCAAAATAGATGAAAAGTACAATTAATCAAATGTATTTATTGAGTAGCAGCAGGTTGCTAAGTGGAGAAACCTAGAATACATATAATAAATAAAATAATTTTTCCTTCAAATTTAATCAGAAGGAAAGTAAATATAATGAATGAAACCAGACCAAGGAATAGATGGTTAAAAGAAGAACAGGATTAATTTATGAGAACTAGCTAAGAAAGGGCAAGGGCGGGAGAGAATGAAGACTGCCAGGTTAGGGGTGGAAGTGGGTGATACAATGTTAAGAAGTTAAATACAGAACAATGGATTTTAAAAAACACACAAAAAAGTAGGAAATGTTTTTAAAAATGATTATAGGCAATCACTTTCTTCTGAATCTTAAGGCTTTCATATTAAATATTGAATGCAGACTATGGAGCCATCAGAATTTAAGAGGATGTTGTAAAGATATAATAAATGAGTTAATGATATATGAAAGTATTCTGGCTTCTTTTCAGTGACATTAGTATAAAAGCAGGTGTTATTTCATGTCAAAATTATAAATTGTACATATGATATAATCTTTAGTGGCCACTGCCTGAAAACATACCAAAGATTAGAAGAAAAAAACTGAGAAGTCAAAGATTTTCATCTATTATTATGCACCTTTCCTGTCTCTTTATCCCTGACTACATTTAGTTACTAGGAAGTTGTATATGGTATACACATGACTGATACAGTATTTATTACATAATTAAGGTCGTTGGCTGGATACTTTCACATAGAAAGCATAACACTGCACAGTTATTACCTCCCTTCATTATAGGAAGGGCCTAGATAAACAGGTGGACTCTGTACTTCCGCCTTAGACAGTTTGGTTTGAACTAACAGCTGGAACGTCAGATCTACATAAAGTTAGCATGTCCTCCAGCAACATCATCCTTCTTCACATTTTAAATTAGGGAAAAAAAAGTATGTTTTAATTTGCAATTCAAGTCCCATTCCTTTTAAGAAAGGCAAGTTGGGGTAAAGTGATGTAATCATATTTAGTGCCCTAATAAACTGTGTGGGGGAGGATGTGTGTGTGACCATTCTGATTGGAATAGAACTAGGAGGAGCAATTGGAGAGGCAGCCAATGGAGAGAGTGAGTGTGGGAGGTGAGCAGGCTATCTAGATGTGTCCTGCAAGGGGCCACTTTCCTGGTGTGGGCACCAGCCTGTGAAGTCTGATCTTTAGTATGGTTGGCTTAAAATTCAGCTTTGCTAGAATGCAAGGTAACTGGCTTACTAGAGACTGACTCACAAGAATTATAGTCACAGAACACTCTAAACCTTAGAATTTAACTATTAAGCTTGTTGAGTAAATTCTCTTCCTTCAGACTAGTCTGGACCAGTGACTCACACAGAGAAGGAGGTTGGCAGTAGAATGGTGGTGGATGACCCTCCCTATTGAAAAGGAGCCTCAGTGTGCCTGGGGAAGCTGGTTAAAGCTGAAGTCCCCTCCATCCTCCCTTCAGCCCTTCTTCTTACCTAACTCCAGACTGCCTTGTGATTCTGATAGCCCCTTCTAAGATGGCATGATTACAGATTGAAAATTATGGCTAGTATTTCTTTGGGAAGAGTGCAGTTTGCTAAACAATACAGGAAAAAAAGGTAGAGAATCATTGCCTTGGGCTGGAATTGTCCGATTTTTTCTCAACATTAGAATCATCTCAGGCGGGGCGCCTGGGTGGCTCAGTCGGTTAAGCATCTGCCTTGGGCTCAGGTCATGATCCCGGGGCCTTAACTGAACCCCCGCATCAGGCTCCTTGCTCAGCGAGGAGTCTGTTTCTCCCTCTCTCTCTGCCTGTCCCCCCAGCATGTGCGCGCTCTCTCTTTCTCTCTCTCTCTCGCTCACTCTTTCACTCACTCTCTCTCAAATAAATAAATAAAATCTTAAAAAAAAAATCATTTCATGCTCTGACTCAAAATGGTGTCTGGAATCCCTCCCCAGAAGATGCATTAAGTCATAGGTGGGCTTCACAGGATGATGATTCTCACAAAACTGCCAAGTTTGGGCAGTGCTGCTCCAGGCTAATCTGGGAATCAAATCATTGTCTTTGTTTTGTTTTGTTTTGCTGCTGCTGCTGCTGAATTTTCTAAAGCACTTGTTGCCACTACCTTCCAGGAGACTCAGAACTCCCTCTGCCGTTTCTCAGGTGGTCCCAGCGCTCACCCCTTTATGGTAGAAGTGTCATACAGTGAAAACAAAGCCATCTCCACATTAGCCGGTCAAGCATATGCACAGAGCCCAGAGTTTAGACCAGCCCTTACTTCCGGTTCAACTATGATATTTCAACTGACCAGACTCTCCCCAGTAGTACTGGGAGAGGGGTTGGTACTGTTTTCTGCAGCCCAGTCAGTTTATTCCCATTCCATTCCTGCTCCGTCCACAGCTGTGCGCTCTCCTAACTGACTCCAGGGCTTCCTATCTTGATTGGTAAAGCATGGCCCCCCAACCTCCACCCCTCTGGATCGCTCTCTTTTCCCCAAGAAGAGCTGCTCAGAACTTTTAAACCCATTTTCTCCCGCCTATTCCCCAAACATTGTCATGATTCGTCATTCAACATTGTCATGATTCGTCATTCATTGTCGAATACACATCATTCATTGTCGAATACATCTAAGTGCCTGCTGGTGATTAGGGGCCATCGTCATTCAACATTGTCATGATTCAGTCATTCATTGTCGAATACATCTAAGTGCATCTAAGTGCCCGTGATTAGGGGCCAGTTAGAGGATTTCGGACCCTAAGGGAGGAAAAGGGGAGGGGCAGGGATCCTCATAGTAGTTTGGCTTCTGAATGGGACAGCCAACGTAAAATGAGCCCATTCCCGCTGAGATTCATCTCTTCCTGATATATATCCTTACTTCTATTATGCTAAATAAGTACATCTGCCCTTCAGCCTTCAGTTGTCTTACACAAGACTGCCTTAAACTGCCCTGGCTTTGGGAGAACATCAAGCTGTTGGCTCCAGAAAAGGTAGGGGGTGAGTTAGGGAGAAAACCTCCCCCACCTGACTCACCTGCCTATACCATCTGCATACATATTTCCATATACTTATTCCTATAATACTCTGTGATTTATTTCCCCTGATCTCCCTGACTCTACCCATGGCTCTCTAAACCCTTCTCCTATAACCTTTGAAATTCCTACTTTATTTTTTTATTATTATTATTTTTTAAAGATTTTATTTATTTATTCGACAGAGATAGAGACAGCCAGAGAGAGAGGGAACACAAGCAGGGGGAGTGGGAGAGGAAGAAGCAGGCTCATAGCGGAGGAGCCTGATGTGGGGCTCAATCCCATAATGCCGGGATCACGCCAGGAGCCGAAGGCAGACGCCCAACCGCTGTGCCACCCAGGCGCCCCCCATGAAATTCCTACTTTATGATCACAAATTCTGTCAGTTCAGTTGTGTCTCTAAATATTCCTTATATTTTTTGGCCTTAACTGCAATCTGGGGATGTGCTTCTTTGCAGTCTGTCAAGGATATCCAATGATCTCCTCACACCCTATGTACCTTGGTGTTGAAAAGTAGGGTCTGTGTCTCTTTGATCTCTAGAGATACTTCTGGACTGAGATTATGTCAGCCTTTCGTAAAATGCCCTGCTCGTTTGAGGCATTCACATCTTCTATACTGTCTTCTTCCTTTCCTCATTCCAGCTCATTATTAATTGTTTGGCACCTGATTTCTGGTCGTCTTTTCTACCCCTTGTCTGGCCCTTATTCTGGGTAATTTCTGCATCCATGAAAATTGCACTCTGATCTCTTTCTCTTCTCCTTCCCTCCATCCCAGCTACCCACTCACAGCCACATTTCAGGCCCTGCCATTGCCCAAACTACCCAGATAAGTACTTCATAAACTGCACCACCCAATCCCCTGTGCTTCCAAACTCTCTCTTACCCATTGTTCACATCTCTGCAATGTCTACAGATCTCTAGGCTACTGATCCTTTTACTTTTCCCTTATCCATCAGCCCCCTCCTCTTTTTGCTTCTCTCCCTGACCATCTTTTATTCCCTGACCCATTGCTTCATTGACACTACCCTAAATTCCCTCCCTCCTTGTCTGTCTATCCCATCCACCAGCCCCCTTCTCTGTGCCCGTGCCCAGGTGTCTGAGCACTGCTAAAGAAGGACACTCTTGGTATCGCTATGGCCCTGACTTCAGTCTTCAGTGCTATCTGCCAGATTTATGTTTTCCTAGCCAGTGAATCGTCTTACTCTCCGGTGTGGTTACTTCAGACTGTTTCCATTCTTTCTAAAACCACCCACCTCTCCCACTTCCTTATTGTCAGTTGACAATGTCACCTTGTGGTCAGCAGAATGGGCCCCCAAAAAGGTCTGCACCCTAATTCCTGGAACCTGTGAATATGTTACATCACAGGGCAAAAGGGACTTTGTAGGTGTAATTAAGATTATGGGCTTTACTGTAGAAAGAGTATCTTGAATTATCCAAGTGGGCCCAATTTAGTCACATGAGTCCTTTAAAAACAGGAAACTTTCTCCAGCAGAGGTGAAGAGATGTGACAGAAGGAGACGTCAGAAAGATTCCAAGCGTGAGGAGGGTTCAACGCTCTGTGGCTGGCTCTGGGACAGATGCCTCTGGCTGCCAAGGGTGGCCGCCAGCTCACAGCCGGCAGGGCTACAGAGACCTTGATTCGCAACTGGAGGGAACTAGATTCTGCTAACAGCCTGAACGAGTTTGGAAGCTTGCCGGAGCCTACTGATAAGAGCCCGGCTTGTCCACACCTTGACTTCAGTCCTTGTGAAATCTGGAGCTGAGAAATCAGCAGAGTCTGGCAGACGACTGACCTGGAGCATCGTGAGCTAATCCTTCGTGTTGTTTCAAGCTAGTAAGGCTGTGACTTGTTATAGCAGCAACTGAAAATTCATACACAACCTCCGAACGCACAGAAAAATGGAAGCGTGGGGGCAAGGATTGCAACTTCTAGAAGCAGTCTACAAACATGATTCCCATGCCTCTTTTTTCCCTTTTCCCTCCTGTGGTAGAGGAGCTATTCCTTCTCATCTCCAGAAAGCCGGGTCAGCTTCAGCTCCAGCCGGCTCCCCGCCAGCTCCAGCTCTCCTGCACTCCCCCTCAATCAGATCCCACTCTGCCTTGGCGTAACCCACCCCCCCACATCCCACCCCAGTTAAAGCCAACAGAGACCTCCATGTCACCAATGTCATGGACTTTTTCAGTCTTTATTTTATGTACTCTCTCAGGAGCATTTAATGTAGATGGCCATTCCATCTTTCTCAAATAGCCTTTTCCTCAGTTTCCTTAACACTACATCTCTGAATTTTCTTCCTAGTTATGTCTTTTCAGGCCCATCTGCAGTGTTCTCCTTTCCAGCTCTCTAATGTGGGGCCTCTCTTGGACCTCCTCTCTTCTTACTCTGGATGCTATTTCCAGGCCATCTCATTTTTTCCTGTGGCTTCCTTGTTATCCACATGCTGACGATTCTAAAATTTATATCTCTAGTTCATGCCTCTTTTCTGAGTTCCAGACTAACGTCGTCAGCTGCCCACTTGACATCTCCATTTATACAAACCACATCTCAAACTCCTTTTCTAAAATTCATTCTCTGCCTTCACAAACCTGTTCTATCTTGGCATCCCTTGTCTTGGTAAAGGGCACCACCATCCACCCAAGTGCTTCAGTAAACATAAAGGAGTCAGAGTCATTTTTGGCTCCATCTCCATAGCTCATCAACCTGCAAAATCTGTTCATGATGCTTCAAATCCGGTCCACCTCCTGCAATCCCGTCCCTCATGCAGACACTCTCCTGACACATACCATTCCGTACCTGCATTACTGCAGAGCTCAGAGCCACCCTCCTTCCACCCCCCGGCTTCCTTCAGGCCACAGGTCGATGGACAGTGATATCCAATGTGGCACACAGGACCTTTCACTTTTCTGAAAACTCAAAACACTTTTATTTAATGTAGAACATTTACACACAAGGTATAGTTGTATTAATATAAAAAAGAGAGTCCAAGAGTTTTCATTAATAGGAAAACGTAAAAATATTATCCTAAACTCCCAGATTAACAGACTACCAGATTGAGACTCAGTTTGATACACACACATACGTGCACAAGCACATACATGTTGGGGGGCACACCACAGAGCCACTAACATGATAATTATGAGGAAAGAATACATGATATAGTGCTAAATTTTTAAAAATCAGAATAACAATCCTCTGTATGATGTTGTTGAAATTATCTTAAACAATAGAAATTTAAGGAAAGGACACCAAAATGTTAACAGTGGTCATGTTTTTTCATTTTTCAATTGCTTTATAATATGGTAATATTACCTTATTGTTAAAATAAAGTTTAAAATAAACATGTTTTAAAAACTAAAGAAAAGTAAGTATTGTTAAATCAGAAGAGTTATATCTGTGCAATTTAAGGAACAGTAGTCAAAAAGTGTATACTTTGGGGCATCTGCTTTCAGCTCAGGTCATGATCGAGCCCCATGTCGGGCTCTCTGCTCATCTGGGAGTCTGCTTCTCCGTCTCCTTCTGCTTCTCTCACTCTCTCAAATAAATAAATAAAAATCTTTTAAAAAGTATGCGCTTTGAAGCCAGAAGTACTGGTTTTATTCCCCAGTGTTACCACTTACTTGGGTGTGATCTCAGGAAAATGATAATCTCTCTTATCTTTGGTTATCTCCTATAAAGAGGAGAACATTTTGAGTACCTACCTCAGATCATCGCTGAAAGGATTAAATGAGATAATATAGCTAAAGCAATTTGCATAGTCCCTGGCATATATTAAGTACTCAATAAATGGCAGGTGTTTGGCTCTTGGATGGGCCTGGCACAAAGTGAGTATCTAAGTTCCAAATCCAGAAGGTGAACAGCCTTATTCTCTAATAGTTCTGTGTGTTACTGTCTCTCCAATGAGACTGTAAACCCCCTGTCATAAACTTATGTTATTGTTTTCTTAAGTTTTAATGTTGCTTGTGTTGCTGTTTTTAATTTCAAAAATTATACAGGTTCATTGAAAAATAGTCCAAAAATACAAGTTTCTCCTTCACACTCTGCCCTTCTATATCTTCCTGTCAAGAGGTAACATAGTTTGGTTCTGGATTTTTTCATGGGAGTGGTGTTTGTTTCACAAAAACGGGGTGTGTGTGTGTGTGTGTGTGTGTGTTGTATTTTCCCTCGGCTTCCTTCACTGCTTATATTTGTCACTAACAAGGACAGTTTCCTTTCCTTTCTTTCTTTCCTTCTTCTTCTTCTTCTTTTTTTTTTTAAGATTTGTTTATTTCAGAGGGCAAGAGAGCATGTGCGTGAGCAGGAGGGGAAAAGGGAGAGAGAAACTTAAGCTGACTCCGTGCTGAGCAGAGAGACCGATTCTGGGCTTGATCTCACAACCCTGAGAGCATGACCTGAGCTGAAACCAAGAGTGGGACGCTTAACCAATTGTGCCACCTAGGCGCCCCAAAAAGGACAGTTTTCTAAAGTCAGAGACTATGGGACTGTTTTCTTCTTTTATTGTCTACATAGTATCCCATAACATGGAGTCACTCACTATTGGTTTGCTCTTTAAGGCTTGTTTATGTGTTCATTTGTTTATTTCACACATTGAATATTACGTGCCAGGCACTATGCTGGATTCTGGAAAAATCCTGCAAAACATTCTCATGCAAAAATTTTTTTAAAGAAAAATTTCCCACTGCTGAGACCGATGTTTAGAAGATACACGTGATGATTCTTAGATATTGTTGGTTGAGTCAATGATTTAGGTTATATCCCGAGTAGGAATTATTATAAGAGGAGATAAGTACTACAAATGTTTCCCTAACTTAATCAGTATGTTTTATCATAACAAAGAAATATCTATAAAAATGGTATTTACGGTATGCACTGGTTTAGAAATAATTTGCGAGAACACACTGGCCAGCCCTTTCCTTCCCTTAGAGCATTCAGCACTATAATTTTTGGAAGCTGACTATATCAAGGACTTAGGAAACTTTGATACATTGTAAGAACAAAAAGTTAAAGAAAAAAATCACCTCTCTGTGAGGACAAGTCACTATTTTTCAAAACATAGAAATTAAGATGAATGATTTGCTTTCTCATACGTTAGCAATGAATAAAATGTAAAAACTTCATGTAGCTCAATTCTACTATTACATTTACTGGAGGATATTTAAGTGTATAATAAAATGACCTAATTATTTGTTTCACAATATTTAAACCGAGCCAAAGTAATAACCACAAACCCAGAACTCTCCATTCAACTGCCTTCCATACAGATGGAGACCCTCCGTGATGCAGTTGCAGGATTTACATCATGGAGTAAGACAGCAGGATGGCAGGCTTTGTTCTGAGCTTTTTGACTTCATCCTTGTGCATAGGCCTGAGAGCCCACAACATCGTTTTTTAAGAACTGCCGAAAACCTTGTTCATGCTTATCTCCATAATGTCCAAGTATTTGAACATTATAAAGTAGGGAGCCAGTGGGATATTCACCCAAATTTGCCGGTGGCTACGCACTTGAATCTAGTCCCTCTGTGTTACCACTGGACAGGACATTCAAGCTCCTGATTAGGTCTGTGATTCTCTACAAAAAATGTTGGTTTGAATTTCCATTTACTTTGACTGCATCCCAGCAAACCAATCTATTTGCTATTGTCTTCTGGGCAAAATGCCTGGGCTTTGTAAAATTGAAAATGAACTCCTACTGAAAAGGAAAAATAAACCCAAGGAAAAGAAACTTCAATTGTTGGTGTTCTCTTCTGGGTTCTTACCTTTCCGTAGCTTTTTTTTTTTTTTTAAAGATGTATTTACTTATTGAGAGAGAGAGAGAGCAGGGGATTGGCAGAGGGAGAGGAAGAGAGAGAATCTCAAGCAGACTCCCTGAGGAGCGTNACTGAGCCACCCAGGTGCCCCTTATCTTTCTGTAGCTTTAAATGAGTGCATTTTCCACAACAGTGATGCTGAACCTTTGATTTGTTTCAGGAGCATTTTCATTTGGGGGAAACTTCTGTAGTGGCCTCTCACAGTGGTGTGTTTTGCGGCTGCCCTCCATATTTTTTTTTTGTTACAATAGTTTTTAATTACCATAGATAAATGATTGTTTACCTACATGCTTTCTGCAATAGGCACCTAGAGATGCCACTGGATTATTTTTATTATATGGAATCACCCATAAGCCAGTGCAAATTCTAAACATCATTACCCTGTCCAGAAGTAGAAATGAACATAAAACATTTGTCATTTAAATTCAATAAAGTTTTGGCCACATTCTAATTCATCCCAGTTAGAATCTGAGACTGCCATTGTTTACTTTGAAAACTGCCCAGCAGGTGTATGAATAGCGACTCCAAGAAACAGAGAGCCTTGACCATTTTTTTAGGAAGGCAACACCCTTCTAAAAACATAACTGCTGAGCTCATCAAAGAAACCACACGCCCCAGCGCCTTGTGCTCCAAAAGCCGCGGAAGAGCACAATGTTCACTTCAGTAAAGAACTAGTCTTTAACTGTTTATTTTGGTTACGGTCGCTTGTCCTTAAAGAGAAGCAAATCAATTAACAGGACGAATGACATGGTAGTTAGTCACCGAAGGGGAAGTATTATTAGCCTCATTAACTTGGAGCGCCCTCCCAGCTCACACCTAGAGTCAGCCACCGAGCGGGCCTCTGACTACCCCTGCCAGGCAACCTTGTGAGGTTTGGAAAGCCACCTCTTGGACCTAGGCCTGGGCTACACCCTTTGAATAACCGCGGGTGTCCCCAAGCCCACTCACACCGCGTCAAGAAGCAGTTCCTGAATCAGCCAAGGTATGGGGTGGGGGATCCCTTCCCGGCCCCATCCTTAAAAGTTGCCGGGAGTGGCACCCAGGGAACTTTCCCAGATTGATCTCGGTCACCGCTCCGGGAGGTCGGCTCCCGGCCTCAGGCTTTCCGCCGGGAGCCAATCGGCCCAGCCTGCCAAGCCCCTCCTTCCCTGCACCTTTAATGGCTGAGAGAGGGGAGGGTCGGCTGGGATTTTCTTCTTAAGAAGTCGCACCGGTTTGTCGAGCTCGGCTCTGCGCCTGGACAGCCACAGCAGCGGGAGCGGGCGCTGCCGCCACCCGGCCGCGGGTGAGTCACTGTTTGGAAATGGAGTGGGCGGGCGAGGGTGTGAGAGAATGAATGATGTCAGGAGCGCGCAGGGCGGCGGGGGGGAGAGCGGGCCGCCGGGCCGCGGTAAACAGCGAGCGCCGCGCCGCGGGCCGAGCGGGCGGGGAGACCCCGCCCTCGGC